>NC_056055.1:35833367-36140225 GCF_016772045.2 Ovis aries | reverse complement strand
TGTTTTCATCTGTGAATCAGTCCTAGTGCATCATTATAATTGCTTCTTGAACTCTTAAGTAGGTATGTGAATACTGAATATGTGATTACCATTTGACCGTCTGAACCTTCCAAGTTGGAGAAGGGCATGGCAACCCACTCCAGTATTCCTGCCTGGAGAATTCCATGGACAGAGGAGCCTGGCAAGCTATACAGTCCATGGGCTCGCAAACAGTCGGACATGACTGAGCAACCTTCCTACTACCTCTTCCAAACCAAGCATTCTTGCTGAATGGAGATCAGCACTAGTCTCAGGATTTTGTTTCACCTAGAGACATGCACAGTGACAGGAATGCATTGTGGAAAAGGCTGCCTGACTACCCAGATGGGACCAGGGTAGTCAGGCTCTGTCTTGCTGGCTCAACCCCTGATACTGTCAACACATTGAACACAGGTTCATGTCTCATATGAGAACCCCACTAGTCAGGTTCACAAGATTTCTACATAAAACCAGAATGCCAGTTGATTAATTTACAAGGAGAAATTTAACTGCCACGTGGCCCATAACACATCAATCTGATTTCAGAAGCCAAAATGCAGTCAGATATCTCAGTGAACATGCAATCAAAAGAGTAGGAGAGTTAAAGCTTAAGTTTCTAATGGTGAGACCACCCACCCCATTAGACAAAGACGTTTGCTAATGAGAACATGATGTTTGAAGTCATAAGGCCAGAGCTCCATGTCCTCTGGACAGTACTTTGCTGTCTAATCCTATAGTGTTCCTGCCCTGGGTGTTCACTCCCAAGCCTCACGTGCTTCCTTTATGTGTGTAAAAATACATAGTTGGATCATAGTGATGCACTGCTAGCCTGAGGGTCATTTTTTACTTCTTCAGATGAGTTTAGACATCTCTGTCCCTTTCTATTAAGTGTTGATCTTTAAAGACTAAAAGAACAAGCTTCTTTCCTTCTGTTCCAAGTGCTTAGGAAGATACCTCACTGTGGCCCCCATATGCTGTAAGACTCCTTAACTTTATAGAAGTTGACATCATTTCTTAAACTCGAAGCCGGACACCTCTATTTACATGTAAAACACACACTGAAGTTAGTCCCAGTGATAATTAGTACAGCACTTTGCCAAGTAAGTTGCCTGTGCAGGCCTTCCTACGGGTTTGGAAAGCACCGTATCTTTGTAGGTCTGGGTCCTAGGTAGGAAACTGGTCATGTTGCTGACATGTGAGTCTTCAAGGCCCAGTCACCCTGCTCTGTTGCAGCCTTCTGTTGGAGAAGCTGTTTTGGAAGATACAGCCAAGAGGTTAAAAAAAATTTTTTTTAAGGTCTTTGTATAAATGATAGTGTTTTCTTTTTTATCCCTATTAGTTCATGAATGTAGTAGAAAAGCTTAGCCGTTCACAATGAGAATACAGAAGAGAAAGGAATTTAGAAATTTGGGTGCAAATGGAATCTTAGAAGTTAAACTCAGGGTGATCATGTGTAGAGTATTGAAAGAAAGGCCCCAGAATAGTGTCTGGGTCTCCCTAAGCACACAACAGATACTTGCAAATGGAGGAAGGAAAGGGAAATCCAAATCTGGGCTTGAGTCTAGAAAATACTGTGTTACGGTGGCAATTTCAGGTTCCATAAGTACAGCTGCTACAACTTCTTTTCTCCTCACAGACTTCTCTAGAACATTTAGTTTTTGAGTACGATGTCAGAAAATCTTGGCAAGAATAAGTCTTAAACATATACACTTTTCCAGGAGCATGTAAGTCTCCCCATAGAGCACAAAGTTCTTTATGGTCTGCAAGTTTAGAACTGGTAAGCCTCGTCATCTTGTTACTTTGTTTAGAAATAACCACACTGGGTCCACTGAATACTCAGACAAGTGCTAACATAAACAAGGCTTTCATTAAATACATTTCAGCTATCGTGTGTACATTGTAGTAGCTGTTATAATTTGAGTAATAGTATCTGAATTATGTAGTTATTGTTATTTAAGATACTATTCATGTAAGTTAGGTAATAGTTGTCATTTGATCTCTGTCTTGTGCAGATTTTATAGCTGTTGCATTTGAACTTTTAAGTGGTCTCTGATTGAGTAATGTGTACGCAGAGGTAAAGTCTTTAAAGAATTATGTGACTAATAAAACTTCCAGGACTCTTAACCCAATATTAGCACACCGTGCTTTTAAAAAATATTATTTACTATGAAAAGATACATATAGTGAAAAAATTTTAACTGTGTGTGTGTGTAGCATATGTGCATGTAGTGTGTGTGTAGTGTGTGTGTAGTGTGTGTGCATGTAGCATGTGTGTGTACAAAATCCTGCTCTGCTTCCTGACAAGGGTGGATCCTAGTAACTAGAAGGTCTTTAGTTTGCTGAGCACAGAGTGATGGCCTTGGTGGAATGAAACTTAACTTACTGGGGAGCTAGTTACTCTGAATAAGAAATAGGGAAAGCCTAAGCCAGGGGAAATATTCAGGAGCTGAAAGACCTCACCCAGAGCTCGAGAACTTGAAAGGCTCCTGGTGGAAAAGATTAGGGGAGTGGGATGGGGGATATAACCAAGGGCTTACCCAAGGTCAAAAGCAAAATGAGAAATTCTCAGGTGCCAGAATCAAAGTAGCAAGATTTAATTAAACCTAAATAACCTTTTCCCCTAGGTTTTGAGAATGCATATAAGCCAGGAGGGTGGGAAGGACGATTTTTAATGTTTCTGTAGAGATGGGAGATGATACCTGTATGAGGCATGGAGCTGGACCTGAACCTAAGTGTGAGGACTTGTATAATGTATATAAGGGAAGACTTTCTTCAGGTGAGGATTACAATGCTTAGGGACACAGTCTGCTCAGCCCTTCCCCCATCTCCAAGTGAAAACATGACCTTGTTGATTCTAAAGTATTCAGTCACCAAAACTGAATTAAAAATAGAAAAATCTGAATATAATACAATGTTCATTAAATAAATTCAATCTATAATCAGAGATATTTCCTCAAAATAAATAAGTAAAAGATAGGCCCAGATAGTTTTTCAGATGAGTTTCACTCAGCTCAGATTGCTGTAACAAAATAACATAGACTGGGTGACTTAAACAATAGACATGTATTTATCACAGTTCTGGAGGGTGAAAGTCCAAGATCAAGATGCCAGCATGGTCAGTTTCTTGTTTATTCTGAGCTTGGAGGTTCTCTGTATCCCCACTGGGTGGTTGAAGGGGAGGGCAGCAGGAGAGAAAGAGTATATACTAGCTCACTGGTCTCTTCTTATAAAGGCACTAATCCCATCACGAGGACCTCATCCTCATGACCTCATCTAAACCTGATTACCTCCAAATATTCTTACATGGGGGATATGAATTTTGGGGAAATAAAAACATTCAGTCCATAAAATAATATATTGTATACAAGCTGTTTTAAAGAAGAGAAAAAAGAAGGAAAGCTGCCCTACTTATTTTTAGGAGGCAGGAATAACCTTGATACCAAAATTTAATATGGACTACACAAGAAAACAAATGCAAGTCAATCTCAATTATACAGATACAAAAATCTAAATAAAATGGTAGTTATAAAATGTTAAGAGCAAGGACTTTTAAAGATGCATCATGGGGACTTGCCTGGTGGTCCAATGGATAAGACTCGATGCTCCAGTGCAGGGGTGGGTTCAGTTCTTGTTTGGAGAACCAAGATCCCACATACCACAACCCAGCCTGCACACCACAACTTGAGAGCCTGCACGCCACAATGGAGACCCAAAGCAGCCGGGGGGGAAAAAAAAAAAGCCTTAAATAATAAAGACATGATCTTTCTTGAATATGCATTAAAATGATAAGTAAAGAATGGGCGTTGGGACATATAGAAGACCAGATTGTGAGCTGAAAATCATTAAAGCTGGGTTATGAGTACAGAGAGGTTTGTTTTGTACCATTTTGTCTCTTTTCATATATGTTTTAAATTCGCATAATAAAAAGGTTTTTTTTTAATGCATTACGGCCAATCAGTATTTACCCCAGGGGAACTTCTTTGTGTAACACTCTAGGGTGTCCTATGTAAACTTCTTCTGCCTTCTCTAGAAAAATACAAAACTCTCAAAATACTTCTATCCAAAAGAAGCTCTGTTTTTAGAGGGTTTGAAGAATAGGACCAGGGGGCAGCTGACTTAAGAGTTTCTATGAATACCTCTCTGCATTTGAGATCAGAAGCACCTGAAGAATCATGCAAATACAATAAAAGATCTGTAAGTGTATCAGAAAACAGCAACCCACTTCGGTATCCTTGCCTGGAGAATCCCATGGACAGAGGAGCCTGGCAGTCGCAGAGTCAATCAAACATGACCAAAGCAACTTAGCACACACACACACACACACACACACAAACATATCAGAACCAAAGAAAGTGTATTTATAATGGGAAGATTGACATGGGGGAGTTACATACTGGCATTTTAGGGTAATTTTTATCATTGTGGAAAGAACCTCTGACACCTGGACCAGGAACATGTTTCTGTGCTGAACTGCCCAGTGACTTAATTCCTCAGCCTGTGCATGGCCTCCTCCTCAAAACCACTGAGATTTCTCTGGACTTTAACATTGATGAACATGATGAACATGTTTCTGTACAAATAAAATCTAGAAAAGCCACTTTGTGTTTGTTTTAATTTCAGGACAGAATTCCATGGCTCTGCAAATTGCATGATATTTTACGAAGGTAAGAGAACGTCAGACCCCATAAGCCAGTGAGTAAAGGAAACCACTCTTGAAATCATAACTGACTAATGATAAAGGATCCCAGAAATGAAATGCACCTCCATCTGGTGACTAACAATGACTTTAAATCAGTCACAGAGTGTTGGGTTCTAGAGTCAGCCTTCTAGACAACTTCATAATTACTAGCTGGGAATTTTACTCAGCAACTTGGCTTCCATAAACCTGTTTATTCTTCTGAAAAATAGGGATATAGTTCCTACTCACAACAGTCCTTACAGATTGTTGTGAGGAATTAGTGAATAAAGCGTGGGTAGCACTTAGAATGGTACCTAATATATATAGTGAGTCCTAAATAAAATAATAATGTTGTTATAGCCATATCTTAGCCACCGCTTGTATTGCCTCCTACTTCAAGCTCTGACAACCAGGAAGATCTGGGGTCATTTGCAAATCAACAGATAACTCGCTACCAGGACTGAAATCTCAAACTGTCCAGCTCGGTAGCATGCCTCCGAGCAAACGACCCTCTTCTCCCATCTGTGGATCTGGCCCTTGGGAATCCTGGAAGACAAAGGAGTGGCAGTGAGTGAGTTCCAAATCTTGCTTTCTAAGATGAAGTCACGTTTTATAAATCTAAAACCATATGAGCCATATGACATTATACTTATTAAAAATTCAGTTTACATTTTTTTAAAACATTGCACAGACATGGCTGGCAGTCCTGTCTTTGTATGGGTTTAGGGTTTTAAGGCTTTGAGGTTTTAGGATTTGAGAACTCCTACCCAACTGGGTCTCTAACATAAATAGACTGTCAGATCAAAGATTCTGACCTGTGATGGAAGCCAAAGTGAAGAGTCTCAGGAAAGCGGAGATCAGACCTCCAGGCTCAGAACTAACAAGCTCTCACTCATGCCCTTGAGAAGAGCTGGGAGGCTCAAGTACGTTGGTTTATTGCTGATGACACACCAACCACTGAGTCTCCAGTCTACGATGGCCATAGATCAAGGCAGGCCCCTTCAGAATTCTTAGTTCTCAGTTCTGAACTGAAATCTCTACTAAGTACCCAAGCCAGCATTGACCCTTGACCACTTTATTTAGTTCCTTCCTGGCTCTAAGAAGACAAACCTCTCCTGCCCAGGGCTGGTATACATCAGCTTAGTGTCAGGGGGCTCATCCTCATGTATGGTGTTGGACCACACTGGTTTTCCCTTCAGTACAGTTCAGTCGTTTAGTCTTGTCTGACTCCTTGTGACCCCATGAACTGCAGGACGCAAGGCTTCCCTGTCCATCAACTCCCAGAGCCTACTCAAACTCCCATCCATCACATTGGTGATGCCATCCAACCATCTCATCCTCTGTTGTCCCCTTCTCCCACTGTCAATCTTTCCCAGCATCAGGGTCTTTTCCAATGGGTCAGTTCTTCACATCAGATGGCCAAAGTATTGGAGTTTGAGTGTTAGCATCAGTCCTTTCAATGAATATTCACAACTGATTTCCTTTAGGATGGACTGGTTGGATCTCTTTGCAGTCCAGGTGACTCTCAAGAGTCTTCTCCAATACCACAGTTCAAAAGCATCAGTTCTCCCACACTCAGCTTTCTTAATAGTCCAACTCTCACATCCATACATGGCTACTGGAAAAACCATAGCTTTGACTAGACAGACCTTTGTTGGTAAAGTAATGTCTCTGCTTTATAATATGCTGTCTAGGTTTTCCCTTATTGGTGCCTTGTCAATCTACCTCTATTTCTGACTCAGGTTTTTCTCTTAGTTTTCAGCATCTCTGAAAACTACTCACTTTCTGCTTACCTTGAAAACAGAGGGACTGGTGCTCTCTTTTTTCCTGCTTTCTCCAGCTCTGCATGGGTAACTTCCCCAGATTGGTCCAGCATACTGCAGAGTAGGAATGGAGGAAATCTGAGGAGAGCCTGAGCCATGCCGTGTGGGGGACACAGGTGCCTGCCAGCAGCCACCCATGTCCACAGGTGCTGGCTCAGTCACATCCTATAGCCCAGGGGCAGAGCTGATACTCAGCACTTCCTGTGTGCTGGGCACCATGATAAACTTCCCCACCACAGTTCTGTGGGCAGGTACTCTTGAGTAGCCACATTTAACAGATGATGAACTGATGCTCCTAAAGTAAATCAGTCCTGACTATGCACTGGAAGGACTGATGCTGAAGCTGAAACTCCAGTACTTTGGCCACCTGATGCAAAGAATTGACTCACTGGAGAAGACCCTGATGCTGGGAAGACTGAAGGCAGGAGGAGAAGGGGACAACAGAGGATGAGACGGCTGGATGGCATCACAGACTCAATGAACATGAGTTTGAGTAAACTCCAGGAGTATGGTGATAGACAGGAAAGCCTGGCGTGCTGCAGTCCATGGGGTCGCGAAGAGTTGGACATGACTGAGTGACTGAACTGAACTGACGCTCAGAGAAGTAAACATATCACCCGAGAGGGCTCACTGGTGGAAGATCTTTACCTCAAAGCCAAGACTGCCTGATACTTGGCCACCATTTGTAACACCTTCTACTGTCAGAGAAGTGGGACTGAAGTCCTCAGCCTAGGTTTGACACCAGTTATTTTAAATGTCTTCATTCTTTGTGATCTCCCCTTCCCCATCTCCCCAGGTTTTGTTTTTGTTTTTTTTTTTTTTTAAACAGAGATGTAGCCTCTGGGCAGCATGTAGTTTTAGCCTGTTCAGCTCTGAAGAGAGTGTATAGAGACATCTTAATACAAGGAAAAGATGATGCACCTCTGAAGTGTGATGACTTGGGGAAGGAAGAAAAGCCAGTTGAGGTGAAGCTCCTTGTGGTCCATCTGACTGGGTCATTTGACATCATCTCTGGACGCTTACTCAGAAGAAAAGACCATTTTATGCCCCCTGAATTACTGCAGTCCCAATTCGATACTCTGGAGACCCCATCAGCTCCAGAAAACTTTATCCAAATCAATGTGGACAAAAATCTTTCAGAGATAATTGCTACAATTATGGAAACTCTAAAATGAAATGAGAATCATTTATATCAGTGGTCCAGACCCATCAGGCGTTAACTCTGTCTCCCATCCCAAACCATGTTCTCTCCAGATTCTTCTTAAGGTGAATAAACCACAATGTGTTGAGATATTATTCAGGTGGATTTTGGGGAATCTGGGAGACTTTTATCATCATGCTGTGGCACATTCAGAGAAATGGAGTGGAAACTTTGAAATGAAGCTTCACTTAAGTTTAAATTCATGTGACCCAATCAAATGATCAGAGAGGAACTCCTATAGTCAAAGCTGTAAACGCTGACCTTATTTAGAACATTCTTGATCATGCTTGTACTTGGACAAATAAATGAAACTTGGCTATTGTTGGCACCCTCTGGAGACTGGTCTCAGTTGAGAAGCATACAGAATTGAGCACTCACCAGCAGTTCCGTTACACCGCACACCTCTTCATCCTCTCTTTGGGCCATTTCAAAGTAAATAAAAAACACATACAGTTCATGGATTTTTTTAAAAAACTGCAAAGGTGGAATTTGAATGAATGAAGTACAGGACTGTCTGCCCCCAGTCCCCACTCCACTTTACAGAGACTCTTGTGAGACCAGGCTTGTGTTAACCTGCCCACCTTCCTGCTGTAAAAGCTGTCAGTGGTGGACACTAGGCAGGTGAGGGAGCAACACCAGAGCCGCTGTGGCCAAAACCTGACAGGAAAATGTGCCAGCAGGTGGCGTTATGCCAGTGGCAGCCGGGTCAGGCGAGGCGATGGGGGGCTTAGAGGTGCTCATGTGTCGCTGGCATGCAGCTTACCAGGCGCCAGTGGGGAAAGGTGCAGTGTGGCCAGCGTGGGCTGGGTTTGAGCACTTCCCTGACAGGGCTCCAGGAAGAAGCATCCTTATCTCTCTATCTAATCAGGGCCACAAGACCCAGCTGCTTTACAGGCCTTGGTTGGTTCTGGCCAGAAAGTGAGTTTTGGAACCAATTCCCTGTTTTCTTTCACAAGAATATGCATTTTTTTTTTTTTTTTGGTCTCAAGAACCACAAACGAAATATATGCATGGGGTGCCAGCGGAATGAAAGGGCCCTTTTTGGACGAGTCTTGCCTAAGAAAATGTAGAGCCATGGATTTTCCTGACGGACTATTTGGGGCACCTCTTGCCTGGCTTCAGTTTACATCAGCATTCATACTCAGGGTCTAGGCCCTCAAACTGTCCAGCCAGTATACTCAGGCTGGACGAGAGTCACCCCCAGCTGTAGAGAAAGGACTCAATCAGTTCCGTGTACTCAGTGAGTACTCTGAGGAGCACTCTGGAGGGCTTGAGCACCTGTAACACAAAGCCCTGGCTCTCGGGGAGCCCAAGTTGGGGTGGAAAGATAGGGCATCTCATATTCTCTAGTACCAGCTAGAGTTCTCAGGGAAGGCAGTTCTTCACAAGAAATAATTGATTTTCAAATATCCTCCTGGATCTTCTTGCGTGCATACTAAGTCACTTCAGTCGTGTCCAACTCTGTAACCCTCCAGGCTCCTCTGTCCATGGGATTCTCCAGGCAAGAATACTGGAGTGCGTTGCCATGCCCTCCTCCAGGAAATCCTCTCAACCCAGGGATCAAACCCGTGTCTCTTTCGTCTCCTGCATTGGCAGGCAGATTCTTTACTGCTAGCACCACCTGGGGAGGCCAAACCTTCACATAGGATCAAATGAAAAAGGCTAAGGCTGTTTAAAGAAGCACTGAAGCTAACTCTGTTTTATACGTAAGTAAAAGCAGTTTTGTTCTTTGCAGTTTTAATACACACTGAAATTTCCAAGAATGCAATAAAGGGACATTTGTATCCTATTTTATTTTTAACCTTACTAAGAATGACTTATCTTTTCAGAAAATCAGAGTGAATTTCTGTCAGACACAACAACCTATATCCAGCTGCATTTGTAATTGTTCATTCTCAGTGATCTGATGGGCAAAGCATCAAACTAGCTCAATGGTGTTCATCTAGAGTAGCCATGTCCAAGCATCATATTACTGAACCCCATCAGTTTATTACATATTACTTTCCTTTTTTTCCCTCCTTTTCAGAGGAGTCAATTTCACTTCAAGATGGTAAAGGGGGCATTAGAAAATAGTTTTGTTTTTCTAAAAAAGGAGTCTGGTAGGACTGAGAATCAGAGCTCCAGTCTTGCCAAGAATGGTCGCAAGGAGGCTGTGGTGTGAACCAGTACTGCCCTCTGGTGGCCCTCAGGGACACAGCAAGCTCAAACAACTCGCCCACCCAAGCTGCTCCCCACCTGGCCCTGCCCACACCCCTGCCCAGCCACTAACACCCAGGAAGAAGGGACAGGCAAAAAACGTTTGCAGTGGTGCAAAAACAGATGTCAACCAAATATTTCCTCAGTCCTGCAATGCCACTTACCATCTCCTCTGGTAGGACTCTCTCTCCACTCCCCACCACTGGAGTCAGCTCAGGCTAAACATTTTTCTCTTCTATAAAATGGGGTGGCTGCCTGCCTCATAAGCTTGTGGAACTAATATATAGCACATGCAAAGTGCTGAGATAAAAACTCAACACGCTAACGGCTCAACAAATGTTAGCTCTTATAATCTTGTCATCCACAGGTATCTGAGGTCAGAGGTTGAAAACCCATTCCTCTGCTTTCTTGAATGCGTGGCAACTTATGAACCCCTGCTGAGTCTTAAGTCTTTGCGCTCTGATAGTCTTCCTTCTTAATTCCTGCCAGAGTCTCCTTCCACCTTCCCAGGCCTTGGTCAGGTCAAATCAGGCAACATCTGGGATGATATCCTTGAAGTCCTGGATAACAGGGTGACCTGCAGTACAGCAAGCAGGCTCAGGAACTGGGATGCTGAAAAGGCTGGGTTCTGGTTCTGGTTTCTGCCACAGACTCCCTGGGTCACCTACAGGGTGTCACCAGGTGTCTTCAGAGGTTCAGTGCTCACATTCTGCGCTTCACTAGAGATTACCTGATGAGCAAAATTTTCAGTGGATGGGAGTGCAAGAAGCAAGAAATTAAAACAGCCTGACTTCAAAGATACCATCGACCAGGGACTTTAATTTTCTGAAACTAATAGGTAAGTTTATTCTCCCTTTGTGCATGAGTACATGCTAAGTCATTTAGTCATGCACGACTCATTGTGACCCTACAGACTGTAGCCCACCAGCCTCCTCTGTCCATGGGATTCTGCAGGCAAGAATACTGAAGTGGGTTGCCATGCCCTTTCCCGGATTCAGGGATAGAACCCAGGTCTCTTATATCTCCTGCACTGGCAGGTGGGTTCTTCACTACTAGTGCCACTTGGGAAGCCCTCGTTCTTTCACTGAAGAGCAAATCTGTAAATTTAAAATTACTGAGATTGGAATGTTGACTGTTATGGGCGTTATGAATGCCTAACAATTACCAAGGAATTATAATTTGATTAGACATCCAGCCCACAGGCTGCATTGGGCATCAACATAGGGGATTGTTTCAACTCCTATAGAATCTCATGTGAAATGTAGCCTGTTGCTGATTTCCTTCCGGATAATCTAATTCCTCCAGTGTTTTCCTCTCATGCAGTGTATCTTACCTGCTGTAGAAGTTAAATTTCACTTTGGAATGAAGGTTGAGAAGTCAGGGGCCATCACTCAGGAGGACCCCAGACCTAATAATGAGTAACACATACCTTAACCAAGGATCCAATCAGCTGGTGCTAGGGGAAAGGTCCCAAAATCATGACAGTCCCCACCAGGATTTGCATACTTGAATGCCTAGTTCAGTTCAGTCGCTCAGTCGTGTCCGACTCTCTGCGACCCCATGAATCGCAGCACGGCAGGCTTCCCTGTCCATCACCATCTCCCGGAGTTCATTCAGACTCACGTCCGTCCATCGAGTCCGTGATGCCATCCAGCCATCTCATCCTGGGTCGTCCCTTCTCCTCCTGCCCCAATCTCTCCCAGCATCAGAGGACCTAACAAAAACAGTTACAGTGGGATGTGGGAGACAGTGAGGAGTGGAGAACTGTGACAAAGTGGAAAATGCATGCTTTATCTAAAATGGGCAGCCACAACTCATTGCCAGGTGATGAGGAACACACCTGCATTAAACAAGCTGGGTTTTTTGCTCACTGCATAAAGAAGAACACATACCTTCAGAACCACGAGGGCATATCTCTGTAAGCTGTTACAAGGACCTACAATTTGGGCAAGTTAGGTGACTGGGGGGAAGGTTCAAGGAAACAGGGCTCTCTCTAAATGGATACCGTGAGCAAGTGTGTGTTGCCGGGAGCCAGCATGAGGAATTCCACCCGTGACAAGGTCATGCGGCAAGAGCTCTGATGGCAAGGCTAATCAGACCTCAGGTTTTCCCCCTGGCATTTCCTGAGCATCCACCCACCCTCCCCCCACCCCCCGCCCCCAATAATAAGCATCTGCCGGCTTTTGTGCTTTGCTTCTCCACTTTTCTGATATTCTCTGGAAAAAGTCAATTCAGGGCTTTAGTCTTCTGCATTTGAAAGGGATGTTTCAGTTAAACCCCTCTGATAGCTCTCTAGCCTGCCTAACAGGTTCCCCAGACCTCTTACAGCTTGTGAATTGCTTACAGCCCCCCAACCGCAGGAGGCACAAAGCTTAAAAGCATCTTAAAGATACAGAGCCTTTTCTAAAGAGTTAAAAATTATATTGGTAGAGGGTTTTCACTGTTGACTCAAGGATTGCTGCCAGACCTCCACATTCTTTATCTTTTAGGCACCTGGAAGGATGTTACTCAATGTAAGCAGGATGTAGAAAAAGATACATAGTAGTTTTGATGTTAGCAACACTAGACTTTTGAGGTAATTGCTTCTCTTTTGCTGTAAATCACTGTACTCCCTCTACTTGTTATAAGTTGCTGTATCCTTGCTATGTAAGAATGTAACTATTTAGTGCTTTCTGAGAGTGGCACCAGACATTGGGAAGATCAACACAAATAAGTCTTCTGGTTGACAAACCCTTATCAGAAAAAAGGCTATAAAATGTTAATTGGCCCTTTTGGATGGAAGATGATGTAAATTACCTAAGACTTGTGTATACAATTAGGTATGCAGAGAGAACAGCCTGGTTTTGATAAGAGTCTGGACTGCTAACGCCGCATAACTTTGTGTTACCCATTGATCTCCATGTTTTATCAAAAGTATAAAGGCCTTCTGAACAATAGAGGACGGAGCCAGTCGCTGGACTGGTTTCCCCCGTGTGTGTGTCTCTCTCTCTCCTTTTCTCCCCTTTTCTCCCTCTGCTCTTTACTCTAATTTCAGGCTGAATTTCCACCTGGGGCGCGGAGGCTCGCCAAGTCTACTTACTTGCCCTGGCTGTTAAGACCCGCGGGAAAGGGAGCCTAAGGCGAGGCACCCTTAGATATTCAAGCGAGCGCCAGTGGCCCAACGTAGATGGTGCAAGTTCCTTGTCTGGAATTTTATTGGTCTTCTGCGTAATCCAAGCTATTCAGCCCTCTTTCTCCACTTAATTCTCCTACTACACTATTTCTTCCTAATCTAATCTTATATTTCTTATATCAATCAATAAATAAGTTTTTCTCACGCCAACGCCGTCCACCCTTCGAATTCCCTGGATCCACCGGGGCTGGACCCCAGCAAGTGGCACCCAGAACAGGCTATTCGAAGGTAGGTTCCTCGGAGCAAAAGCTCCCCCCGGAGCACTCTCTGTTGCTCCCCCCGGAGCACTCTCTGTTGCTCCCCCCGGAGCACTCTCTGTTGCTCCCCCCGGAGCACTCTCTGTTGCTCCCTCTGGAGCACTCTCTGTTGCTCCCCCCAGAGTGATTTATTCACTCCCCCCGGAGTACTTTCGGGTACTCCCCCAGTGTTGAGTGTTCGGGATGGCTAGGACCCCACTCAGGGTGCTGCGGACCCCCCTGTAGGATAGATGGGTGAGGAGGAGTGGGAAGTGTTGAAGCGTTTAAGAGAAACCTGGTGCTCTAGAGGTTGAAAGAAACCTGCTATCTTAGGGTTAAAAAGAAACCTCCCCCCCCTCTTGGCTAAGGTAAAACCTTTTTGTCAAGGCAGACTTTTCTATAACTCTTAATTTTCTGACACGGGTAACAATCACTCAAAACAACGACACCTCTTTATACAAGTAATTTTGTAACTGTTAAACAAAAGAGAAATTAAAGGTAAAAAGGCTAATGTTACAAGAGCAATGTTCTTGGTTTTCATAAGACGGTACTGTTAATTTAGATATTTGTGTGAAGCTAGGAAAACAGCTAAAAACTTATTATACTTTGCATGAGCCAGAAAAAGTTCCTGTAGATGCTTTTGCTCTGTAAAATATGATTACAAATGTTCTGGACCCCTGTCATGAGGCTGTTAGTTAGATAGCCTATTGGAGAGGCTATAGTGGTCAATGGTAGTGGGTCTCCACCTTCTACGCAGATCATATTTTCTGCCATTGGCAAAGAAAAGGAGGGAGACTGTACTCTTCCTCCCGAGGAAGGAGAGTGCTTACAGGACGCAGTGGCCGAGCGCCCTGGAGAGCCCCCTCCCCCTCTACACAAACCAAACCTTAAAAAAAAAAAAAAAAATCTTATTTAAGGCGACCACTACAACCTCTGCTTGCACCTCCCCAGGGCTTAAGAACTCCCCGCTTTACATCCAAAGCCTCCCAGAACATTGCTTAAGGTTGAAAAGGATAGGGAAAATATTTTTGAGCAAAAGAGCTCTTAAAACAGAGCCTGCTCCTTGCAGAAACAGGAGGGGCCTCACCCAAGGGAAAAAAAAAAGACGAAAGAGAAAGGAAAACAAAAAAAGAGAAAAGGAAAGAAAAATAATCGTAATAAGAAGGATTTTACAAATACAAAATGTTTCTCTTTGTGGCCAAATGGGACATTTTTGCCGGCAAGGTCCTGCTATACAGAGACAAAAATCCGCGCCAGTTAACCCCAGGACTTAGCAGCAGCAGCAACAGCAGCTCAGGACTAGACCTCAGCTCCACTACGGCAACAATATTAACCCCTGATGTGCCGGTTGCTCAGATTCCAACGGGAGTGGCTAGCCCCCTGCCTTAGGACATTATAAGACTCGTGCTAGGGAATAGCTCGCTTTCTTTTCAAAAAATTTCGGTGGTGCCTGGTGTAGTAAATTCTGATTATACTGAAAAATTGAAGTTTTGATCTTGCCACCTGCTAAAACTGTGCAATTAATAAAAATAAAAAAATAGCACAGCTTTTGCTTTTACCTTATTACCAGACAGAAAAACCAGACAAAAAAAGCCCCAGAGGAACTAGATCTAGCTTTTTGGGTGCAGAATATTGCAGCTTCTAGGCCTTTAACAGATTTTTTAATTCAAGGATATAAAATGTCATGGCTGTTAGACAATAGACAAGACGTTTCTTATATTGCTGAGAGACTAGCCCAGCTCCTGGCCAACACATACTACTGAAAAGGAGTTGGTGGGATTAGAGAAAGTGGTATGCAGGATGGGAACGCTGTAGAGGAAGAGGTGAGAGAGAGTTTAAAACCTTGGTGAGTAGTGAGCTCCCCGTTGCTGGAAGTATTCAAGCAAAGATTAAATGGTTACTTCTCATCTAAAAGGCTATAGACTAGATTTGGGTTATAGAAAGATCATTGGAAAAGCTTATAAAGATATTGTGTAACAGCTCTTTACTAGCTTCTTATATTTAGGTCTGCCAAAAGTTTTAAAAAACTAATAATGTCCCTTTGAAGCCGCAGAGAGATTGTTTACTAACTTTAAATTATTTCCAAAAATTATTAGGGGATATTAATTAGATATGCCCACATTTAAAACTGACTACTGCAGATTTAAAGCCTTTTGTTTGATTGCTTAAAAAACAATCCTAATCCCGGTTCTAGAAAAAGGTTAATTAGTAAGACAGAGTTGGCTTTTGTTAAAGTGAATTAGGCTTTAAATGATGAGTTAATCAAGATTAATATTACCAAAAGAGGAGATTAAATTATTCTTGCCACAGAATGTATACCTACAGGATGCTTGTGACAAGAAGGCCCATTGGTTCCATCTACCAATGACCCCAAGAAAAATAGTTTTATCTTATCCCAACTTGGTGGCACAATTAATTTTTTAAAAAAAGGAAGTATGGAACTTTTTGGAAAAAAAGTAGTAAATATAGTAATTCCATTCAATAAGGATCAACTGCAAGTCTTTTACAGAATAGTGATGATCTGGCAAGTTGCCCTGATAGATTTCAGGAGTCAAATTTTGTTTCATTTGCCCTCAAGCCCCCACAGTAGTTAAAACTACAAAAATGTAGACTGGCGATTTGAGGATACCTGCGAAACTTTCCTAACTCTATGTAGTTCCTTCGCTCCCCTTTACCCTATGGGGGAGGGACATGCTGTTTCAAATAGGAGTTGCTTGGAAAAGGGATTTCTCAATTTCTTAGTTCTCAATAGGCGGTACAATTAACAATACTTCATATATTGATATAAATACATATTATATTTGCCTAATTACAGTTTGCCTGATTGAGTATGGGTATAAATAAAATATAATAAAGGTATACCTACTAGTGTTTTAAATTACTAAGGTTTTATTTATTTATTTTTTATTTTTTATTTTAAAATCTTTAATTCTTACATGCGTTCCCAAACATGAACCCCCCTCCCACCTCCCTCCCCATAACATCTCTCTGGGTCATCCCCATGCACCAGCCCCAAGCATGCTGTATCCTGCGTCAGACATAGACTGGCGATTCGATTCTTACATGATAGTATACATGTTAGAATGCCATTCTCCCAAATCATCCCACCCTCTCCCTCTGAGTCCAAAAGTCCGTTATACACATCTGTGTCTTTTTTGCTGTCTAAGGTTTTAAAGGATTGCAAACAATGTTACAGTAACATCCAAAAGCGACAAGGCATGAATGTCTAAAAACTGGAAGAAAATTAAAATCCTCATGTTAATTCTTAAATGTAGTATTTCTAACTTGTGACAAGACAGATTAGTAGGCAGCCATTTTTGTGTCTCAAAATAACTGGGGGCATAGTTAAAATTTTATACATCAAATGATTGTTAAGAAATGTTGCAGGCAAGATGTGGTTATTTTTAGTTTATTTGAAATGTCTTAAGGTGAGAGAAGGAGGGAGAGCAAATATTTAAATTCGGAAAACCCTAAACCTTTCGATAAGAAATTGTAATTTTCACTTGTAATTTTCACCTTTATATCTTTAAGGATATAAAAGGTTGATTAATTGGTGTAGTTAAGTTGAGCCATAACCATTGGTGATTGATTATGGGGACCGGTAATTAAACTTGCATAAATAATAATAAGATCCTGAAGATTTTAATTGCATCAATTTCTGTATTTTATGTGCATTTAAAAACTGCAGTAAGTTAAATGGGTTAATCTTGTCTAATATAAGTAAATGAGTCTGTAGACTGTGATCTCCCCAAACTAAAAAATACAGTACTTGAAATTGTGTTCTTTATGGTTGTAGTGTTGGTAGAGCACTGATGTGCAGAAAATGATGGAATTACCCAGTGCAAAAAAAAAAAGGGGGGGGGGAGTATACCTAATTCTATTTATAGACCTATACTTAATTCATATAAATTAAATGAATACTATATATACATATTGAATATATACTGTATAATTATATATATGTGTATATTGCAGTAATATAGTATGTATGTGGCTGATATTAATTGGTAAAGATCGGCATGCTGTGATAACATATGTTATATATACTGTATAATTATACTGTGTGTATGTGACGTGTTATTACAATGCATTGGTTTGTGTTGGCTGGTATTGATTGTGTGCCTGTTGTATTGCTGCAATATATATATTAACTGATATATTAATTATAAAGATTAATTCAAGTATACTGATTTATTAAATTGTTTAGTAAAGAGTCATCAAAAATTGTAATTCCATATAACAGAAAACAACTTGATGCTTTTCAAATGTTTGATGATGATTAGCAGATTGCTATAGGAAATTATTGTGGTCAAATATTGCATCATTTACCCTCATGTGCTTTGTTAATTCAAATATTAAGAAAGGAGAATTTAAGTATAATTTTCCCTCATCAGATTTTACAACATGTTCTCATAATAAGTTAAATGCTGATTCGTCTGGAACAGTAAAATGTAAAACCGTTGATAAAGTGAAAAGATCTCCTCCAGATAACAAAAAGATCCCGACCCAAAATTAACTGCCGGTCGAGGAAGTGTTTGTATTTTTTCCACAGGACGCAGATTCGTCAAATTTGGATCCTGGACAGCCTGACTCGCCATGTTGCAGTCCCCCAGACAGCTGATTCACCACAAAAAAGAAAAAGGAAACTGCTGCCGCTCGTGCGGCGCCGCGCAAAACAGGCGATCAAAACAGCCGCTCACCGGGAGCCGCGGGCGGGGTCAGCCTGAGTGACGGAACGCAGTGCGCTGCACTCGCAGCCCCCTAGCAGCGCCATGGTTTCAGCAGAGGGCCGGGCGAGGGCCGCCGCTTGCACAGGCATGAGAGGCAAGATAAACTTTGAGATCCCGGCGGGACTGACAGCTGCTGCGGCACAAACTCCAACCAGAAAATGACTCTATTTATTCTATTTTGGCTTGTCTATCCTCTCCTTATGTTTTTCTATCACCAAGGATTCCGGAAAACTCAATGTACAAATGGACCTAATGTAGTGTCTTGTGAACCATGTATGCTTTCATCCTGTTTAACTCAAAATAATGTTTGCTCTTCTGTTGTTTTAAAAACGTCCACTGTGTAACTGTAACAACTGATGCCTGTAACTGTAACAACTTATTGATATAATTATGGTCTTGCTGTGTTACAACTGTTACCGTTATTGATATTGTTACTATGGCAGCAATCATTGACTCAACAAGTGCAAATGCCCAATATGTTAAAAAATCAAGTTTTAGGTGTTTGGAACAGCTCAGATATTAGCTTAGACTGAGGGAAACTTCATAATCAGATTCAGACCTTGGAACACTCCCGATTATATTTTTCCGGCCCAGGAGAAGCCAATGACTTTTTCACACCTCTCTAACTTCATTACTGGAATAACTACTCTGTCTACTGTTTTCAGTTTGCTCTAAATCTTGCTCCTCTGTAATCATTCTTCCCTGTATTGTCAAGATTCTTCAGCAGAGCATTCGGAATCTCGCGACCGAACTGCACCTGATTTTAAAAATAAATAATTAATTAATTAATTAAAATAAAAAAGGGTGAGATGCCAGGAGCCAGCGTGAGGAATTCCACCCATGACAAGGTCATGCGGCAAGAGCTCTGATGGCAAGGCTAATCAGACCTCAGGTTTTCCCCCTGGCATTTCCTGAGCATCCACCCACCCACACACCCCCCTCCCCGCCCCCAATAATAAGCATCTGCCGGCTTTTGAGCTCTGCTTCTCCACTTTTTTCTGATATTCTCTGGAAAAAGTCAATTCAGGGCTTTAGTCTTCTGCATTTGAAAGGGATGTTTCAGTTAAACCCCTCTGATAGCTCTCTAGCCTGCCTAACAGGTTCCCCAGACCTCTTACAGCTTGTGAATTGCTTACAGCCCCCCAACCGCAGGAGGCACAAAGCTTAAAAGCATCTTAAAGATACAGAGCCTTTTCTAAAGAGTTAAAAATTATATTGGTAGAGGGTTTTCACTGTTGACTCAAGGATTGCTGCCAGACCTCCACATTCTTTATCTTTTAGGCACCTGGAAGGATGTTACTCAATGTAAGCAGGATGTAGAAAAAGATACATAGTAGTTTTGATGTTAGCAACACTAGTCTTTTGAGGTAATTGCTTCTCTTTTGCTGTAAATCACTGTACTCCCTCTACTTGTTATAAGTTGCTGTATCCTTGCTATGTAAGAATGTAACTATTTAGTGCTTTCTGAGAGTGGCACCAGACATTGGGAAGATCAACACAAATAAGTCTTCTGGTTGACAAACCCTTATCAGAAAAAAGGCTATAAAATGTTAATTGGCCCTTTTGGATGGAAGATGATGTAAATTACCTAAGACTTGTGTATACAATTAGGTATGCAGAGAGAACAGCCTGGTTTTGATAAGAGTCTGGACTGCTAACGCCGCATAACTTTGTGTTACCCATTGATCTCCATGTTTTATCAAAAGTATAAAAGGCCTTCTGAACAATAGAGGACGGAGCCAGTCGCTGGACTGGTTTCCCCCGTGTGTGTGTCTCTCTCTCCTTTTCTCCCCTTTTCTCCCTCTGCTCTTTACTCTAATTTCAGGCTGAATTTCCACCTGGGGCGCGGAGGCTCGCCAAGTCTACTTACTTGCCCTGGCTGTTAAGACCCGCGGGAAAGGGAGCCTAAGGCGAGGCACCCTTAGATATTCAAGCGAGCGCCAGTGGCCCAACGTAGATGGTGCAAGTTCCTTGTCTGGAATTTTATTGGTCTTCTGCGTAATCCAAGCTATTCAGCCCTCTTTCTCCACTTAATTCTCCTACTACACTATTTCTTCCTAATCTAATCTTATATTTCTTGTATCAATCAATAAATTTTTCTCATGCCAACGCTGTCGCATTCCCTGGATCCACCCGGGCTGGACCCCGGGAGTGGGTTGATTGGCTATCTCAGTAAGTTGACTGGCTATCTCGAAAAGGTGAGAGGCATGACATGAGGCTAAAACTATTATTATGTGGCATGTGGGATCTTAGTTCCAAGCAGGGATAGAATCAGAGCCCCTTGCACTGAAAGTGCAGTCTTAACCACTGGACCACCAGGGAAGTCCCTAAAGCTGTTCTTAAAGAAGTACATTAGCCAGGACAGGGAGATAGATATTTTTCCCTGACCAGGGACTGAACTCGAACCCTTGGCAGTAAAAGCACAGAGTTCTAACCACTGAATTGCCAGGGAATTTGATATTTGGTCATTTTCATGTTTTCCTCTGGGTTCAGAAACGATTACAGAATTGTCTTGTTCAGGAACAATTACAGAATTTCTTGATCATGGTCATAGAGCTGTATTGTAGGTGTTCTGTGAAACTGTCTACTTTCAGCAGGACAGAGAAGCCTCCCCTTTAGTACTGACTAGGCCAGATCTTGGATGATAGGCACGGCTTTTCCTTCATCAGAGATTCTTGCCTTCAAGGTTTTTTAGGCCTAGATTTGAAATAATTGAGAGAACATACTATTCACCTTTACAGCAATAAGCAAAACACTCAGAGGTTATAACTTGAACTTCCCTTCTCAAAAAAATGAGAATTTGGTAGGTTTTCAACCTTAATAAAGGCCACAGTGTGATAGTTGATTATACCCTGAGGACAGAGTGTTGAATGACAGGAAAATAGAGGATTAATCTCTCAGGACATATATCTTCCCCTTTTGTAACTAGGGCTCTAGAAGTGAGGGTAAGGGGAAAAATCTTGAGTTCTCCCATCCCACCTAGCAAGCACGTTGTCCAAGGCCTCTGTAAAAATGTTTGTCCCTTATTCAGCATGTATCAGTATTTCATTCCCTTTTATTGATAAATATTGGCAGTACTCACTGTACAGATCTACCACAGTTTATTTATCCATTCGTTCACAGATAATTTAGATTAAATGCTAACTCCATGGCTTAACCTTTTAAGAAACTGCTGAACTCTTTTCCAAGTAGGAGCTGCACCATTTTACATTCCCACCAGCAATCCTAGTCAACAATTGTTATTCTTTGTGATTACAGCCATCCTAATGGAATATGAAGTGGCATCTCATTGTTTTCATTTGCATTTTCCTCATCTTTTCATTGGGCTTCCCTGGTGGCTCAATGGTAAAGAATCCACCTGCCAATTAGAAGATGCAGGTTTGATCCCTAAGTTGGGAAGATCCCTGGAAAAGGAAATGGCAACCTACTCCAATATTTTTGCCTGGAAAATCCCATCAACAGAGGAACCTGGCGGGCTTCAGTCCATGGGAGCGCAGAGTCAGACATAACTTAGCAACTGAACAACAATCTTTTCCTGTGCTTATTGCCCATTTGCTTATCGTCTTTGGAGAAACATATATTTTAATCCTTTGTCCACATTTAATTGTCTTTTTATTGTTGAGTTATAAGAGTTCTTTCTATAACTTGGAGACTTACCAGATATACAATTTGCAAATATTTCCACCCATACTGTGGGTTTTTTTCACTTGATCAGCTTTTAAGCACAAAAATTTTTAAGTTTGATTAAGTCCAACTTATTTTCCATTGGTTGCTTGTACAAGGTCACAAAGATTCACACTATGGTTTCTTCTAGGTTCTAAGAGGTTTAGTTTTAGCTTACTTTTATGTCTAAGATCCATTCAGAGTTCTTCAATCAGAATATGCAGTGTAATAATATCCCAGGTGATTTGTATGCACAATGAAGTTGAGAAGCACTGCTTTAAATTACTAATAAATTCCTATTTATACCTTTAAATCAGTGGTTCTAACCCTGGCCCTAGTCACTTCAGCTTTTAAAAATTAAGTCTGAGTGGGTTCAAGATGGCAGAGCAGAAGGACGTGCACGCATCTCCTCCTGCTAGAACACCAAAATTGCAACTAGGTGTTCAACAACCATCAGCAGGAGGACACTGGAACCCACCCCCCAAAAAACAGCCCAAAGACAAAGACAAAGTCGCGAAGAGATGGTAGGAGAGAAGCAATCATAATAAAACCAAATCCCATACCCATCGGGTGGGCAACCCACCAACTGGAGAACAATGATACCAAAGAAGCTCTTCCACTGTTATGAAGGTTCCGAGCCCCATGTCAGGCTTCTCGGCCTGGGGATCCAACAAAGGGACTGGGACTCCCCAGGAAATCTGACTTTAAAGGCCAGTGGGATCTGATTACAGGATTTCCACAGGACTGGGGGAAACAGACTCCATTCTTGGAGGTGTACACAAATAAAATCTTGTCTGCACCAAGACCCAGGGGAAAGGAGCAGTGACCCACAGGAGACTGAACCAGACCTACTTGTGACTGTTGAAGGGTGTGTTGTGGAGTCATGGGTCAGCAGTGGCTCGTAGTGGGGACAGGCACACTGGGAGCATCAGTCCTGGACCACTAACCCCTACCGTAGACACCACAGATCCCAGGGCTTGGTCACCTCAGGCTAAACAACTAACATGGAAAGAGCACAACCCTACCCACCATAGATAAAGCGTTACTGAGCATGGCTCTACACACCTGAGCAAGACCCAGTTTTTCCCACCACCAGTCCCCACCATCAAGAAGCTTACACAAGCCTCTTAGCCTCCTCCATTAGAGGGCAGACAGAAGAAGCAAGAACCACAATCCCACAGCAGCTAGAACAAAAACCACATTACAGAAAGTCAATTAGGATGAAAAAGCAGAAAATTATGTCTCAAATGAAGGAACAAGATAAAACCCCAGAAAAACTATATGAAGTGGAGATAGACAACCTTCCAGGAAAATAATTCAGAATAATGATAGTGAAGATGATCCAGGATATCAGGAAAACAATGACGAAGATTCAAGAAACGTTCACCGAAGATGTACAAGAACTAAAGGACAAACAGATGAATAATACACTAGAAGGAATCAACAGCAGAATAACTGAAATAGAAGCATGGGTAAATGACCTGGAGGACAGAATGGTGGAAATCATGGCTGCAAAACAAAGAAATGAAGACAGCCTAAGAGACCTCTGGGGCAACATTAAACACACCAAGATTTGCATTACAGGGGTCCAATAAGGAGAAGAGAGAAAGGACCTAAGAAAATATTTGAAGAGAATAGCTGAAAACTCCCCTAACATGGGAAAGGAAATAGTCCACCAAGTCCAGGAAACACAGAGTCTCCCAGGCAGGATAAACCCAAAGAGGAACACACCAAGACACATACTAATCAAACTGACAAAAACTAAAGACAAAGATAAAATATTAAAAACAACAGGGGAAAAATGACAAAATACAAGGCAACTCCCATAAAGTTATCAGCTGATTTCTCAATAGAAACTCTACAAGCCAGAAGGGAATGGCATGATATAGTTAAAGTGATGAAAGGGAAGAACCTACAACCAAGAATGCTCTACCCATCAACACTCTTGTTCAGATTTGACAGAGAACTCAAAAGCTTTACAGACAAGCAAAAGATAACACAATTCAGTACCACCAAACCAGCTTTACAACAAATGCTAGAGGAACTTCTTTAAGCAGGAAACACAAGAGAAGGAAAAGACCTACACAAAATAAACCCAAAATGATTAAGAAAATGGTAATAGGACCATACATATTGATAAGGTAATTACCTTAAGTGTAAATGGATTAAATGCAAGAACCAAGATAGACTGGCTGGGTGGATGAGAACATGTGCATGTGTGCACTCCCACTTACGTCACTCTACTTAACCCCTCAAACTGTATGTAATTATTTTATATTGTTGGGTTAATCATGTTTCCATTATGGCTTGCAATAGTAATGATCTTTTTTGTCTAGCTATTGACTGTAAACACCAATAAATGTCTTCTACTATTGTCATTTTTGCTTAATACAAATATTATATCATGACTGAACTGAAGTCGCTCAGTTGTGTCCGACTCTTTGCGACCCCATGGACTGTACCTACAAGGCTCCTCTGTCCATGGAATTTTCCAGGCAAGAATACTGGAGTGGGTTGCCATTTCCTTCACCAGGGGATCTTCCCAAGCCAGGGATCGAACCCGGATCACCTGCACTGCAGGCAGACGCTTTACCATCTGAGCCACCAGGGAAGCCCATATCATGATTAGTCAACAGAAAATAACAGAATTGTCACTAAGGTCAGTTCACTTCAGTTGCTGACTCTTCGTGACCCCATGGACCAGAGCACACCAGGCCTCCCTGTCCATCACCAACTCCCGGAGCTTACTCAAACTCATCTCCATTGAGTCGGTGATGCCATCCAACCATCTCATCCTATGTTGTCCCCTTCTCCTCCTGCCTTCAATCTTTCCCAGCATCAGGGTCTTTGCAAATGAGTCAGCTCTTCTCATTAGGTGGCTTAAGTATTGGAGTTTCAGCTTCAACATCAGTCCTTCCAATGAACACTCAGGACTGATTTCCTTTAGGATGGACTGGTTGAATCTCCTTGTAGTCCAAGGGACTCTCAATGATCACTAAAACTACCATTTAATAGAAAAACTATAATCACTTCTTAAAATCCAGATACATATCCGAATTATGTTATTTTTTGAAAAATACAAATGCCCAGGTATTGTTGTTCTTCTCTAAAGCTCCAGATGTATTTTTAATGAACAGCCATGTTTAAAAACAACTGGACTATGTGATGATCTTTTATCGTTTGTTTCATATTCAGTGTTCCCATTTCAGTTTGTTTTCTAATTTCTCCGTCTCTTTTGATGTTCTTTCTCAAGCCTTTACCAAGCACAGTAGAAAAGCTTTTGTATACATGTGTGTATATATAGTATGTATAATATATATATTCTAGAAATTTTATGAATTTTTGCCTAGCTAAAAAACTTGACATTTTGATTCCACTTGTTTGACTTAGTATGAACAGAATGCCAGATTCCTAATTCATATTCACTCAGAATTTTTATATTTTCATGTATTTTGGCATCTAGTATTACTGCCAAAGTCTAGAAAGTATTATCTTTGTGATTAAAAAAATTTAAATGAGGCTTGAAACTTCTAATCCAGTTGTGAGAATATAAAGAAATGTTGTTGTTAAAAAAAAAAACACAGGAAATTATGTGACAGTATTAACTAAAGTACAGATTTTCTTCAAATCTCACAAAATTTTATGCTAGTGTCATTTGTCTTCATACATTCAAGACTCCAATTTGTATTTAATTGAGCAGTTTCAGCTGCATGCAACAAATTCTGGTAAATTCTCTTTTCATTTTTATTCTATTACAAATATTTTCTTAATTTTCCTTGTAATGGCTTCTTAGATATACTCATTCAAAACCTGACATTTAATTTCCAAGTACATGAGCTTTTTTAAGGTATCCATGATATTAATTTCTCATTTAAATGCTTTCTTCTCTGTAACCATCCTCTGTTCTTTGTCTTCTGAATTTACTGAAACGTTTGATGGCTAAGCCTAAAATCTCCCTTGTTAAATGTCACACTGCACTGAAAATATGGGGTTATTTTCAAGTATCTTTTTTTTGGGGGGGGGGGGGTAATTTTAATTTTTTAGAAAAATTTTATTGAAGGATAATTGCTTTATAGGATTTTGTTGTTTTCTGTCAAACCTCAACATGAATCAGCCCTAGGTATATATATATCCCCTGTCAAGTATCTTTTGATATTGATCTCTAACATAATTTCACAGAAATAAGAGAACAGACTCTGTATGATTTCAATACCTTTGGACCATGAGATTTCTGCACCTGGTCTAATGTCTCTGTATATATTCCAGTGCCTCTTATAGTTTTTGGGAACTTGAACAGAATTTGTATCTTCTTCTTGTGTGAAAACTGTATAAATCTTAACTATGTTAAATTGGTTCGTAATGCTTTTCAGGTCTACTATATTCTTCTACTTCCTGTACATTCATTCTATTCATTTCTGAGAGTCTGATATTGAAATTTCAACTAAAAATCTTAATTTATCTACTTAACTGTAATAGACAATGCAACTATATGTAACTTCTGTATTTTCCAAGTCTCCTGTAAATGTATCATATTTTCATAATTTAAAAGATAGAAAAGGAAGAAAAATAAATATAAAATAAAAATTACATTTGAGCCTTATACATATGACAATTCCACTTAGTCTAGGGCAGGTTTATTTTTCAGTCTTCTTAGCTGACTCCAATGTGAAGCCAAGGCTGAGAATTACCACCTCCTCTTTGAAGATTAACATGTTCTACAGCTCCTTAATTATCTCCTAAAATTGTTGAGGATTTCCACAAAGCTATCCCCATCCACATGCCTCGCAGTCTAATCAATATTTCAAGTCTTTGTCACTTGAAAAGGAATCCTTAACAAAACACATGTGCTCTGACATTCAGTTGTATCCAACTCTTTGGACTGTAGTCCACCAGGGGGCTGTGGGGGTGGGAAAAGGGGATATTCCCCATCTAGGGATCAAACCAGTGTCTCCTGCATTGCAGGCAGATTCTTTACCTGCTATCAGGAAACCCTATCAGAAACATACTTTCTACTATAGATTTCACCCATATGCCATCTCCAGGCTGGTCTGCACCCACTGCCTGCTTAGTATTTTATGCTAGGCTTACAACAGTGCCACATTATGGCTGGGATCAGTGCTCACAGTTTGTACACGAGACTCTAAGTTTAGTGCCTGAGTATGAAACATATCACACTTTGATCCAGAAACTAGAAGATGGGAGGTCATATTGGGTAGTACTGGAAACAGGAATGAGAAGAGGAAAATGAAGAACTTGAAGACCGTTTTGGGAAAAACAAGACTGGCCAAGAGCATGGTCTACAACCAGCTACATTTTAATACCTATCATGTTCTCTTTGAGGCATACTTCTCTTTTTCTTAAAAGAGAGGGACTGAAATGGGGGGAGGGAACCCCACCTCCTGTGTACTGTTTGCAAATCCAGAACAATGGGACCAATTCAAATGGATCAATGAATGACCTGTACATAATAGCTAAATCCATAAAACTCTTGGAAGAAAATATAGAGGAAAACCTCCATGACCTTGGATCGGGAATGAATTCTTATATATGGCACCAAAATCAGGAGCAACAAAAGAAGAACAAAGGAAAAACTTGACTTTAAAAATTTAAAACTTTTGTACAAAGGGCATTATCAAGAAGTGAAAAGACAATCTGTAACTGAAAGGGTTTAATATCCAGAATATATTTTAAAAACTCCCACAACTCAACAACAAATATTTTCAAAAGGCAAAGGACTTGAAAAGACCTTTCTCTGAAGAAGATGTACAGACAATAAAGCACAAGAAAAGATGCTCATCATCATTAACTCATTAGCGAGATACAAACCAAACCACAATGAGATAATCATCCAACACTCAGTAGAATGGGTGAAGTCTGAAACAAAACCAAGAAAAACAGAAAATGGTAAGTGTTGCCAAGGAGGCAGAGAAAATCGGGAAACACACCTTGCTGATGGGAATGTAAAATGGTACAGCTGCTGTGGAAAATAGGAAGTTCCTCAAAAAGTTAAACAGACCCAACAATTCCACTCGAGGTAGATATCCAAATGAATTAAGACGACTCAAACAAATACTAGTGTTATAACAGCATTATTCATAATATCTAAGTGATGTGTCCATCAACAGACGAATGAATAAATGTGGTATGTCCATAAAATAGAGTATTATTCAGCCATTCAAGGGAATGAAGTGCTGACACATGCTATATGAATGAACCTTGAAAACTAAGAAACCTGACATAAAAGACCACAGAAAGGCACACCTCGTTTTACTGTATTTTACTTTATTGTCCTTTGAAAATACTTTTTTTAAAACAAAATGAAAATTTGTGGCAACTCTGTGTCAAGCAAGCCTTCCAGTGCCATTTTTCCAACAGCATTTGTTCATGTCTCTGTGTCACATTTTGGTAATTCTTGAAATGTTTCAATTTCTTCTGTTATTACTGTATTTGCTATGGTGATCTGTGATCAGTGGCCTTGGTAACTGCAGATGTGGTGGAAATGGCAAGAAAACTAGAACCGAAGCCTAAAGATGTGACCAAATGTCTGCTATCTCCCCATAAAACTTTAATGAATAAGTAGTTGCTTTTGATGGAGGAACAAAGAAAATGATTTTTTGAAATGAGACCTATGTAGTAGTCCTGGTGAAGAAACGGAGAAGATTGTTGAAATGACAACAAAGTGTTCAGTATATCATATATTAGTTGATAAAGCTGTGGCAGGATTTGAGAGGACTGATTCCAATTCTGAAAGAAGTTCAACTGTGAAAGGAAGTTCATCACTTGTGAAAGGGAGAGTCAATGCGTCAAACCTCATTGCTGCCTTGTTTTAAGAAATTTCCACAGCCACCCCACAACCTTCAGCAGCCACCACCCTAACCAATCAGCAGCCCCAACATCGAGAGAAGACCCTCCACCAGAAAAACGATTACGATTCACTGAAGGCACAGATAGTTAGCATTTTTAGCATATTTTAATTAAGGTATATACACTGTTTTTTAGACATTAACACTAGTGTGCATTTAATAGACTACAGTATAGTGTAAGCATGACTTTTATATGCATTGGAAAAACACACACTTTGTGTGACTCACTTTACTGTTATTAGTTTTATGAAGGTGGTCTGGAACTGAACCCATATAATCTCTGAGGTATTGCCTGTATTATATAATTACATTTCTATGAAACATCCAAAATAGGTAAATGCATAGAAGACAGAAAACAGACAAGTGGTTGCCAGGGGCTGGGCTAAGAGGGGAATACTGAGTGATTTCTTAATGGCTTTGGGGTTTCCTCTTAGGGTGATGAAGTTTTGGATGATTATGATGGTTGCACAACACTGTGAATGTACTTAAATACCATTGAACTATAGATTTTTAAATGGTTACAATAGTAAAATTTGTTTTATTTATATATATATTTATATATATATATATTTTTTTTTTTTAAAGGCAAAAATGAAAACCACAGGCATTCCCCACAAGAGCTTTCTCACTAACCTTACTACCACATGCTAAGACAGCCAATTACAATGCACGCTTCCTTTAGGAAGACTGCTTCCCAAAGAACAGGGGCTCAGTCAAGTGTATCCTGCTCCTTGTACAATATTCAGTAAGCAGTCAAGTCACCACTTCTCCTTTGGGAAACAGTGAATACTGAGAAACAAAAACGTGCTCCTCCAACATTTTCCCCCTTCTGGCATGATGGTGTGCTGCAGATTAAGATGATCACAAATTCTGTGATATTATACTTATCAAGCAGTTTGGGGCCTATGACCCTTAAATCTGGGCAAGTTAAGCTTGACCAGTAGAATACAAGAGAAATGACACTGGGCCAGTTTGGGGGCCGGGGGCGCACATCTTAAAAAACTGACCGCTTTCATTTTTCCTTGAAATACATGCCCTTGAAACCTAGCCACCATTTTGTGAGGAAGCACAAGTAGCTCTTGTAGGAAGGCCCAGGTGGAGAGGAACTGAGACCCCCAATTGCACTCCCAGATGAAAGTACATAGTAATTAAGACAGCTAAGGAATAAGTTCTCTTGAAAGTAAATTCTCCAGACCCAGTCAAGTTGCTCCAGCAGTATTCACCAATCCTTGCCAAAGTGCTCAATCATGAATAAAATTAATGACTGATTTTTGTTCTAAGCCCCTGTGCTGTGGGATAGTTTGTTATGAAGCATTAAATAACCATAACACACTGGAAATGTTCTTCCCTCTCTAGAAATTAGGAGTGGAGAATGGGTCTGAATAGCTTTAAGAAAAAGAAAAAATTAGTTTGAATATACAGCTACTATATATCTCATGAAAGAATTAGCCCCCACATTCAGCTTTGGCCTTCTGAGGGAAAATATACTGGGAACTCCCATAAATGCCTAGTTTATAGAGTCATAAGCAAGACAGATTGGATTGTGGCTCTGGGAGAGGTTACATCATAACTAAGGAGTTTGAGGCACAAATGTTAACAGCTTATAAACTGGAATTACAAACTGAGATGAGAATGTGCTTCATTACTACCTCAGCTCTGGAAAAAATCTCCACCTTATTCTATTCAATCTCATCAACACAAAGGTGTTGGAAAGAGATGCTTTTCCTCCATTTCCAAAAGGGCTGACCATAAATAGCAGTTCAGATGGGCTGGGAAGGTAGCACTCCTACTGACAAGGAAAGGCTGCTAGCTACCTAGCTAAGGAAAATGATGGTTTGAAGGACACAGAAGTCCTCTCCTTCGCACTTTAGCCCATGCAACAATTGTGTCTGGGTGCTTATCTAGAGCTATAGTCAAATTTATTCTAGGGATCAAAGGTGATGGTTAACTCCTTTTTCTTTATAGTTTTTAGTAGAAAACAATTACTCCATATTCTCCTCCAAAATAGAGTCCCCGTACACACACACACACACACACACACACACACACACACACCCCTTCCCATCTTAACAGAACACAAAAGGCAAACTTCCTCTACACTGCCACCACCTCCCTCACCACAGCTGCTGCTGCTGCCAAGTTGCTTCAGTCGTGTCCGACCCTGTGCAACCCCATAGACGGCAGCCCACCAGGCTCCCCAGTCCCTGGGATTCTCCAGGCAAGAACACTGAGTGGGTTGCCATTTCCCTCTCCAATGCATGAAAGTGAAAAGTGAAAGTGAAGTCGCCCAGTGGTGTCCAACTCTTAGCGATCCCAGCTACTGTTCCCCATTTCTCTTGGTTCTCTTTACTTCAAAATTCTGTGTATCCTGATATTTTCCAGGTTCATTCTAATCAGAATTTTACCCTAATCACACTTTAAAACCCCTATTATAGTCATAGAGGTTCTTCCCTTTACTAAATCCATAGGTTAATAGTCAATCCATGATGAGTACTTAATGGCAACAGCATTCAACACACTTCTTTACCATCTTTCTCCTTGTGAAAAAATTTTCCACGTGCTTTCAGCCTACCTGCCTGTTCATGTCCTTTGCTGGTTTACTCTCATCTCTCTAAGCTGAAGTTAACAGCAAACCAGGACTCAAATCTTCCCAAAGTGTGTTTATCAACACACTCTAAAATTCTTCTAGTCAGGATTTCTCAACCTTGGCACTATTCACATTTTGAGACCAGGTATCTTTGCTGTGGGAGGCTGCTCTGTGCATCAGAGAACATTCAGTGGCATCCTTAACCTCTACTCATTGCATGCCAACAGTAGCCTTAACTATGATATCAAAAAGGTCTCTCTTAGACATTGTCAAAAGCCCCCCTTTGTCGTTTCTGGTTGAGAACCACAGACCTCATCCTTGGCTTTAAATACTATCTATATACACTGGCGGCTGTATAACTTATCTGTAGCCTGAACCTCTCCTCATGCTGCCTTCTCATTATCTCCAATTATATATCTAATCAAGTACATCTCACTTAACACATCAAAACTAGACTTCTGACATACACCCCAAGCCATATGTACCCTGCTCACCCTGCTTGGCATCTCTCTTGTTCTCAACTCTCACACTTGTATTCATCAGCAAAATCTACTGGCTCTGCCTTCAAAAATACCCCAATTTCTTACTACATTTTTTTTAAATTAAATTTTTATTTTTACTTTATTTTACTTTATAATACTGCATTGGTTTTGCCATACATTGACATGAATCCACCACGGGTGTACATGCGATCCCAAACATGAACCCCCCTCCCACCTCCCTCCCCACAACATCCCTCTGGGTCATCCCCGTGCACCAGCCCCAAGCATGCTGTATCCTGCATCGGACATAGACTGCTGATTCGATTCTTACGTGATAGTATACATGTTTCAATGCCATTCTCCCAAATCATCCCACCCTCTCCCTCTCCCTCTGAATCCAAAAGTCCACTATACACACATGCTGTCTTGCATACAGGGTCATCATTGCCATCTTCCTAAATTCCATATATATGTGTTAGTATACTGTATTGGTGTTTTTCTTTCTGGCTTACTTCACTCTGTATATAATCAGCTCCAGTTTCATCCATCTCAGCAGAACTGATTCAAATGTATTCTTTTTAACGGCTGAGTAATACTCCATTGTGTATATGTACCACAGTTTTCTTATCCATTCATCTGCTGATGGACGTCTAGGTTGTTTCCATGTCCTGGCTATTATAAACAGTGCTGCGATGAACATTGGGGTACATGTGTCTCTTTCAATTCTGGTTTTCTCGGTGTGTATGCCCAGCAGTGGGATTGCTGGGTCATAAGGCAGTTCTATTTGCAATTTTTTAAGGAATCTCCACACTGTTTTCCATAGTGGCTGTACTAGTTTGCATTCTCACCAACAGTGTAGGAGGGTTCCCTTTTCTCCACACCCTCTCCAGCATTTATTGCTTGCAGGTTTTTGGATCGCAGCCATTCTGACTGGTGTGAAGTGGTACCTCATTGTGGTTTTGATTTGCATTTATCTAATAATAAGTGATGTTGAGCATCTTCTCATGTGTTTGTTAGCCATTCGTATGTCTTCCTTGGAGAAATGTCTATTTAGTTCTTTGGCCCATTTTTTGATTGGGTCATTTATTTTTCTGGAATTGAGCTGCATAAGTTGCTTGTATATTTTTGAGATTAGTTGTTTGTCGGTTGTTTCATTTGCTATTATTTTCTCCCATTCAGAAGGCTGTCTTTTCACCTTGCTTATATTTTCCTTTGTTGTGCAGAAGCTTTTAATTTTAATTAGATCCCATTTGTTTATTTTTGCTTTTATTTCCAGAATTCTGGGAGGTGGATCATAGAGGATCCTCTTACTACATTTTGGCTACAATTTCTTACTACCGCCATTGCTACCAGTCCAACCCAAGCTGGTATTAACTCTGAAATCCTAACAGTCTCTCTGCTTCCACCCTGGTTCAGTGGTTCTTACTTACCTGGGAACTTGTTAGAAATGAACATTCTCCTGCAAGCCTAGAACTAGCAAATCAGAAACTCTAGGGGTGGGCCATAAAAATTTTAGGGCATTAAGCTCTGCACATCAAACAGCTGCACCACTTACCTGTCCCCATCTCTCCAATCAATCTCTACACCACTTTCTCTGTAGCTCACTTTGACAGTCACACTGAACTGCCTGGGTTCTAGAAACACACTCAGAACATTCACATTACATCACATTTTCATTAGCTGCCTCTCTTCCTGAAAAGCTATTCACCCTTCCAGATATTCCTCAAGTCTCTAGTTAAATGTCATTTTTTCAGTGAGGCCTTTTCTGACTACCCTATATTAAATAAAATACCTTTTTCCTGAACTAGTCTCCTTAATCTTAGTTTTTCACCAGAGCACTTATCACTACCTAACTGGCCATATATGTGTTTTGTTTACTGTTTCCCTACGTTCCACTATGTAAACCCCATATGGACGGAACTTTATTTACTCCTATGCTTTGAGCAACTAGAAAAGAACCTGTTACTCAACAGATGTTCAATAAATGTTCACTTTCTGAAGCAAAATGGTTGCATATGGTTGACTAGAGGAAAGATAAAAAGAAGTTGAGGAGAACCACTTCATGTTACTTAAGTAACTGCCAAGAAGATTTCAAGAGCAGAAAAACAAACAAAAATCCTCCAAACTGTAAGTGAATGAGAGAAGCAGAATGCAGCAGTTAACATTGCAGAGTATATCAACTGGTTAGCCAAGTTTAGAAAACCTACAAAACTGACCCCAGAGGCGCACTAGGCTTTATATAAGCCAAAGACGACAGATGAAATTCCAAAGGAGAGAATACCATGTGCAATACTAGAGAAGCAGACATTTGCTAAGTATAATTTTCCCCAAGTGTGTTTTCTTTCACTGGATCTACCAAGAACAGTTAAGTGAAAAGGACAGTAGAGAATAGGACAAAGCTGTATTATAAAGGTTTCCTTAATGCAGGACTTACTGACTTAATTAACATGTTTAATGTTAAGAGAGGAAGTATAATATGCATGTTATTTCTCTGCCTTAACAATATAAATTTGTTTTGCACAAGGACACAGACACGTGCTCCAGCTTCACTTTTATCACTAATGATAGTAACATTTTTATCGGTCCTATTTTGTTGTAATTTGTCTACTAAATTAACATGGCAATAATGTTTCTCAAACAAAAAACTCCTTTCATGACTACATTTAGGCCAAGTCTGAAACACTAATTCTGAATACACAGAGGCCAGTTGTCATTTATCTCATTTGCTAAAATTTGTGTAGGATCACAAGTATTCCACTTGGGAAATAAAATCCTGAAATGTTATTTTCACCACTCAACCCAATATGAGAACAATTTAAGTCTACAGTATTTTAGGAGGGTTTTTTGGTTTGTTTTTAAGGCTTTGGAGAATTTTAAGTATCTTAAACTCCTTAAAAGATATTTCAATCTAAGATGAATGTATCAGAAACAAACAGCAACAAAAAAAATCACACCAGGGCGACAACTAAAATGTTCTTTAGAATCACCTAGGTGGGTGTGTCAAACAGGCCTCACCACTACTTTCAGTCATGATGCCCTGACTCCAAATAACTAGTCAAGAACCAAAAAGAGCAAGCAAAAGCCCAAGTTACCTGATGTCCCAGTTGGTTCTCTTTCTAACACACAATATAGTATATACACACAGAATTTAACTGAGGAAACAAAAAAGTTAATGAAAAATAATCTCAAGTGTAGGAAAATCTGGGGGGTCAATCAATTCCAGTAGTCTTTAAAAGACATGATTACCGAAAGTAAATTGAAGACATCTTTTTCTTTCTACAAAAAAGGCAAGACAAACAAGTGTAAAAGCTAGAGATTTATTGTTATTTTGTGATTAATAAATTGTCAAACTGGTTATGACACTACCCCACACTGTATACCACCAATTGCCAGTACAGAAGTTTTAAAACCATACTGAGGCATAAGGCAGAGAGAGCAGAGACGCACAAATATCATCCTTAACGAGTTCCTTTTAGTCATGCCTCCATCTTCATTAACCTTTGTACCTGTTTTATTCCAGGGGTCAGTGTCAAAACAGTGCACGAAATGGTGGGCAACCTGCCTCTTCACCTTTTTTAATAGCAAGCAACTTACAGAAGTAATGGAATTCAACTTGTATTTCCCTTGATTTTACTGGTCTGAATTAATTTTAGTTACTTTAACATTTTAATTTCCCTTAACTGTACATGAGAGAATATAATGACCTAAGAGAATACTGAACCAGAGTCAACCAAATATATTACTGACCCCAAAGTTAGGTTTTAATTGGTCCTAAAGGAATGTACCACCCCAATAGTTTGAGTTAGGCAAACAGAATTTCCTTGGGGAGGGAACAAAAAAGCTGTAGAACAGCCAAATGTACTCAACATTGTTAAAACGGCTCTTTGTTTTCACCCCTGAATGATACTTCTTTACTACACTATATGCACAGAAATCCTAACAGAATCTTGGTTGCCAGTATTATTTAGGCTGGCCCAATCCAGGACAGAACCCCACCCCACCCCCAAAATTCCCCTTCTCTCAGGCTCTGAAAAGCACAATATTTAACTATTTCTTAATAGAACTACCAAAACACTTCAGAAACAAGTGGCTCACAAATCATTTTAAATTCGTGTATTGCCTGTGCATGAGAAAACTGATAAACCCCGAAGATAGTTCTATTTTTATATGGTGATTAAAAATAACTGAAACATCAAGACACTTTCAGTGAAAGCAACATTTCAATTACAAATTGTAATGCCTGTTAAAACTACCTATGGGAGAAGCTGAAAGTCCTAGGCAAATGCACTTTGGGGTTATACTACAGTGCTCCTTCAGTCTGCACAAAGATTAAGGTAATTTACAGTCAATCTGTGAATGCTGAGACAATGTTACATCATCTTGTCTGTACAATTAATACGTCCTTAAAGAGACAACCAGAATCAGTTTTTCTACTGTATTTTCAACAAGCCTCACTAACCAGTACTTTTGCTGAGATGTTCATCAAAGATGCTGTAAGATTCTACACAATTAAGAAATACTCTGCTTTGAAGTATTTTCTTATCTTTATTTTTTCCATTACAGATGTTTTGCTCAGATGATCTACTGTAGTATGTTTCTAGAGATGCTGTCCCAAATGTGCATACATACGTTGTATACAAATAAAGCAAAAACTGTCAGTAGTATAAATCTTACAGCATTTTTGTTTGCAAAAATACATGCCAAAGTCACAATAAGCAATGTTGTATCACAAATTATAAAGCGCAAATGATTTGCTTCTTTTTAATGCTTTTATTCTACATAAATTACTACCAGAGACTAATGTTTAAAAAGCAAATAAACTGGACAGATGCAGGACAAAAATCTGTTCACCCAACTATAAAAGGTGATATGTTTTTTAAAAATTACAATAAATGCAGAAGTGTTTGACGCATGCAGTAGCCTTAAATGAAAAAGCATTGATTCCCACTGTTCCAGGAAAACAAAAAACAAACAAACACAGTGAAACCCACACATCTTACTGCACTCCACCTTAAAATGTATCATATATTGGGTTTGTTTATAACAGCACAGAATTCCAAGAGTCAAAATGAAATAAAGCAGGTATTTTAAAGATTTAAGAGCCGTTATCAAAAATAAATTACATTTTTTTCAAGATACAGAAATGCTGCTATGATGGCTGAGAGCCCAGTAACCTTTCAATAGCCGCATTGATATCACCTCCTGTGGCTATTAGCGCTTGCAAGTTTGCTTCACGGTTCAAAAATCCCATTGCACTGAGCTGTTCCAGTTGCTGCTGAAATCTAACTTCTGGATTCTGTAGCTATTAAACAAAAACAAACAAACCAAAGCTCTAAGGAAAATCAGTCCATGTCACACCTAAATAATCTTTTAAAATTTTAATTGCTTTTCAACATTTGCTAATCTATCAAGCGATATAAAACCACTGGCCTCTCTTGAAACATATTCAACATATTTAAAAGTCTAATCAGTACTTTATTTACAGAGGGAACCCAGCCTGGTGCTCTGTTACAACTTAAGACAGGTGGGAGGCAGGCTCAAGAGAGGGGATACACATACAATTATCACTGGTTCGTATTGTTATACAACAGAAACCAACACAACACTGTAAAGCAATTATCATCTGATTAAAAAATTCAAGAAACTAAAAATATATAAATAATGGAAAAATAAAATACTCTTATTATTAAAAAAATAATTTTTTAAAAAGTTTTGGAGCTATCAACCAGTTGGGTAATTGTAAAAGCCAGTGTTCTCATGTACAAAATTCTAAAGTTCTAATCTAATGAGGCTTAGAATGTCTTTAATTTCTGTATCAGCCAGTAAAGTCTTCAGAAAAAAGTTCCAGTTTCAGATGTACATACTATACTCCTCATTTTTTCAGCTGCATCTCCTTTTCAGAAATGATGTACTACAGAAATACATAAATGATCACTCAATTCTGGGCAACATGATAATGGTGAAGTCTATAGATTGTTTAACTTAGATAACAATTCTGCCCAATACCTGAAATTGCTTTTTCGTATTAATTCGAAGAACATTTACTGAGCCAGCAAGCCATGCTAGTTATCAGGAATACAAATCCTCATGTAAGATAAAACTCTGACCTGTTTATTGTATTGAATAAGGCTTAAAATAAAAAACTATGCTGTATTTTCACCATGTAGTAGTTTGAGCACAATCTACTGTAACAGGTTTGAATTTGCAATCATCTGTAAAAATGGCATATTCTTAGTAAATAAATGATTCTAGATGCAAGAACATTAGTAGTTCACATTTTTTAGCCATATTTGTGAGGTGTATATATGTAACACAAGTTACCATAGGAAGCAGTAGCAGGTGGGGTGAAGTACTTACAACTTTTAAGCCAAAATACAAAGAGCAGATAGAATATAGTTGTTGGAATAATCAGTTTCTATTCCTCCCTGACAAACTTTTATAAAATATAATCTATTTCAGTTTTCTAACACGGACTCCAAAAAAGAATGCATTTTAAAAAGCAGTTTACAACTATAACAACATTTCCTTTAATGTCTAATATAGTACTAAGGTTAATCATTATAATGCCTATTTTTTAGAATCAATATAATTAAGAACAAACTTTTCATTACAAGCTAAGCCCCTAAAGATGACCACTTTCTTTACTTTTTTGAAATTTCTACCATTAAGAAGAGCAGAAAAGAATCATTACCTGAGGATTCACTCCAGCAAGAGCCTGCAGCATTTGCTGAATAAACTGCTGGTGTCCAGGTTCGGTGGTTCCTACTGTGGGACTTGGGTTTTCGCTAGATGTAGAAGTAGAGCCATTGGTTCCTGAAGAGCCTCCAGTACTTCCTAATGCCCCCAGGCCAGGAGTAAACCTAGAGAAAGCACCAACTGTTGGTAAATCTAAACTCCTAAAAATAAGAGGCCAGACCAGGCTGGCTAATAGCAAATCAGTTATAATTTAATATAATGTTAGCTAAGTTATTTTCTTAAAAGAAGCATTTTTAACTTTGAAAACTCTCTTACCAACAATCTAAACCCAAAAAAAGAATGGCCATTAAATCTGAAATTCTCAGAGAAAGTAACCACTGTGCACTTTCACAATCTTTTCCAAATAAGCCTACCCTGGGATGAGGCCGGGGGCTTCAGTTGCTAAGGTCTGTAAACCCTGCTGAATCTGTAATAAGGCCTGCATTGCTCTAGGGTTTGACATTGCAGATAACGTATCAGGATTCTGCATCTAAGGAAGAAAGAAAACCAGGGGTTACAAGGGAATTAAAATTAGTGAAGGTAAAATGGAAATGTTTTCTTTGCTATGCTTCTTGAGAAAATCTAAAACCTTACTCCTAGACACTGGTAATCTGTAATTTCTTTCCCAATATAAACACAAGCACCTCCCTTTTGACAGCAATCTCATGTGCGAATCATCACTTGACCTCCCAAGTCCATTGTGAAAACCATTTTTCATAATGAAACACAATCAGGAGCTCCTCTGGAAGCCATAGTTGTTCCTCGTTTTCCAACAGATAAAAATTGTTGTTTCTAAGAGACGACCTCCAAATGCACAGTTTATATCACATAGTAATATGGTGAAAGTCACATATTCCTCCTTGACCAAGTGTTAATCTGTTGCTGATGGAACAATTTTACCAATCAGATACACTCTAAGACAATAGTTCCAAAATTGAAGTAACACATGCGGTGGTTCAGCTTCGCTACTTCCAAATATACACCACCTGACTAACCAAAAAAGATAGGCCTACATCATTACAATAAACCAAAGACACTGACTAACCTTAGACAATGGTTTATAGGTCAGAGGATCATTTGGATAATATTTAAAAGCCCTCCCTAGAACTACCAGTTTCAAAACACCAAGACTGACTCTTCTTTTCTTTTTAAATAGTAACATACCATGGCAATCTCAAGTACTTTTTAATTAAAATAACTTCCTTATTATGACAAGACTGACAATTTTAATCTTGCTAATTCCAAGTCTGAGGAATGAGATCTACCCCTTGGAAAACAGGCATTCTATTAATTTGGAGGAATTAAAACATTACAGAGAAACCAAACAAGTAAAGGGTAGCTCTCTTCCTGTTACTCGAGATTAGTTAAACCATAAAGCATAACATGACACAATGAAGCACTTCAAAGTTAGTAAAGTGAAAGGAAATGGTTTATGATATTAACAAAGCATTCTAAATCCTCAAAATCCTCAAAAGCAAAAACCAAATGGTCCTTTCCTCAGAATTTATATTTTTAAAAATAGAAGCAAAAGGTCAGCAGTGAAATGGGGCTCAGTTAAAAATCAAGCTGAATTCTCTGCAAATTGACAGCAGACTCTATTCTACATTTTGCTATCAGCCAGAGAAAAAGCAAGGAAAATGTTTACCATCAAACTTTTTCAAGCAAATCATTACCGAAGACAGCTAGCATCTTTTCTTACTCACTTGTTGAAGGAAAGTTGGGAGCTGTTGTCTCATTTGTTCTTGAAGCTGAGGATTTCCAGCAAATAGGGGATTATTCAGCATCATCTATGGGGCAAGTGTTCAAACAATTTTAACTGGAAATATCTGAAACAAGTAATGTACCTTGTTTAATAGTCTATCTTCCCCTCCAGTGCCTAAACTGGCACTTAACAGGGAGGAAGGTAGAACATGAATAAAAAAGGGAAGATATTGTCCATAAGAGGGATCTCCAGAAAAAACAAAAATGAGGCATCTTCTCTCTCAATGAGTATGGTGATTATGATAATGTCATGTGATATCCTAAAAAATAAAAGCAATCATTTTCTTAGGCTTTTCCTTGAGTAAAGGTGAATATTTGCCCTTGAAAGAAAAATGGGAGTAACTGAAATTCATGAAGATACATTTTCTGCTACACTCACAGAATAAACGTAAGCGTCAATACATGGAACTATACATGGCTTGCACAGACACCTCAACACCCAAGTGGCAAGCACAGAGAAAATCCAGATCTGGAACAACTTATCTACCTGCCTACTGCAAAAGAGCTAATATTAGGTCCAGAAAAATAACACTGCAGAACAGCAACCAACTTGCCAGAGAAATGGAGCTGCCAGGTGAAAATCAGCCTAGGAATAGAACCGATAGATCTCTGGGGATAAAGTATTAAAATGCTTTAATAAGACCTAAACGATGTAAATCATTTGAGAACACCAAAATTAGCCTCTGTATTTCACCTCACTACTACCAGAGATGGAAAAAATGGCATGGCTAACCTTCAAATGGGTGAGTTAAATGAGTTAAAAAGTCAGAGTCAGGGCCAATATTAATGGGCCAATTAATACTAAAAATAAGATTACAATACACAATAGCATAACCAGAAACTAGTAAATTCTCATAGCTTCAAAAAAGACTAATTTTATATCAGTTTCCCCAAACAGTGAAAAGTCAACTAACAATGATTTACTGATAGCCTATTTACCAGTCCACATCCAAAGTCTGGTGGGGAAGCGGTGTGGAGGATGATCCCTGCCCTCAAGTATTAATAATTAACTACTGTGAGAGTAATTACATGTTAATTGCTAAAAGTAGAGAGAATTCCTCCCTCCCTCCCTCAGTTTATCTACTGTTGCAAAGTAGATTTAGTTAATTTCAACAAAATAAGACAGGAAGAAGTCAGACAAGTTTTATGAATATACAGCATTTATTTTGAAGTGACCAGTAAGTTCACAGTAAATAAAGTAAAATCTACTTGAGACCAACAAACCTGCTTTTTTAATGGCTCCAGTCAATAAAGTTATCACATTTATCTTTTAGGATTCATGTTATTTGAAAAAGTGTGTCAACTTAAGCTGATTCATACTTTTTCAGAAAATTGTTATCACATTTGATTCAGATTTTTCTCCTAACTTACCTGACTGTATAAACAGTTTTTACAATCAGACCTTTTTGAATACCTAAAAATGAAAATTAGAATAGAGAAACTACAAACTTTAATACACTGGTAACCAAAATACATTGTAAATGTTTCTAACAATTATCTATCAATATTGTAAAAGCCAACTCACATCTAGCTTACTTTTGTTTCAACCTTTTGCTTTAAAGTAAAAAAAGCAACATACAAAAGTGCTCAAGTCACTTTACAAATGTAAAATTGTTAGTTTAAATGGCTGGGAATGTGCTTGTTAGAGTCAAAATTTTAAAGCAAGATGCACATTTAATGATTAATAAATAGGCAAATATGTATTTAAAACCATACAAACAGGAACACTCTGATACATATTTTCCACATTTATTTTAAAGTGCTATCATCACAGTAAGCTGAAGCATTTAATACTAATAACTCAATTTTCTAATGAATAAAACAATATTTTATAAAGTATACCTACAATACACAAATTAAAAATATATAAAAATGTACCTAAAAAAATCTTTATTTCCAATTTTACAAATTTTAAGAGAACAGAAGTTATTACTGAGGGTTGTTAACTCAAACATATCTGCTATATACTTGAATCAACCTGGTTCCAGATTTTAGAAATGTAAAAACTAGCTCATTTGATATAATGAAGAAAGTGATTTAACTTTAAGAGCTTTTAAAATCTTGGAAATGGAGAGAGATTACAGGAAACTATTTTAAATTCCCAACATTCCACAGAAACCATTTTTAATAAACAGCAAATATAAATTATAGACGATCAAGGTTTAGTTCATATTCTCTAAGGTTTTTCAAGCCCAATGGTTCTTAACTTATGGGTACATCAGAATCACTTAGGGAACTTGGAAAAAAAAAAAATCCAATACAGTTATATCAAACTGTCTGAGAGTGGGGCTAAAAAACAGTTTTTTTATCTTAAAATTTCTGAAGTTATCCTAAACATTCAGCTAGGGTTGAGATTCACTTATTTTTTTAGTTACGTCTCTTCTGAACAAGTTAGAAAATAATTACTTGATGAAGGACCAGTGTACTAACTTTGGATGGAGATCTATAGTAGAAAGAATGAGAATACTGATCCCACAAATCTCTCTGCCCACACTGAACAATTTCAGGCTATTTTATAACTGCTATTTTGAACATAACTAACACTCAGAATCTGTGTGATCTAATAAATAAAAGTCTTTCAAATGTATTAACACTTCTTAATCACTTTCAAGATCTACATTATGCTAAAGAGTACTAATTCTGAAGCACTATTTTGAAGAATAGGCTTCAAAAGGGAGAGCAATCAGAAACTTTTCTATTCATCTCCTACATGAACGTATGTAGATATAAAGTAAACCTGAACTTCTTTCTACCCAGTGGACAGAGGAAATGAAGCTGTTTTAATTATACTATGAAGTATTAATTTACTGTAAAGAAACAAACTGTCCAAAAAATTGGGAGATGCAATTTGCTTCTCTAGTGTATTAAGGCAGCACACACAAAACAAATGTGCCAAAATCACAATGATTGGTTAGGCCATTTCGATACACAGTGCTCACAATTATAAACTCACCTGTGCAGCAAGGTCAGGGTTCTGGCTTAGTGACTGCATCATGCTTCTCATGTAGGGGGCAGACAACATGTTTTGCATAAGTTGTGGGTTTTCAGTTATTTGCTGCAACAAGCTCTGCATTCCTGGTGTGTTGAACATACTAGCTGGAAGTTTTTTAAAAAAGAAGACATTTTATCAAGGGAAAGATAAATAAACAAAACAAAGTTTTAAAACACAATAATTTTGGCAATTTTAGACAAACATACCTATTAGTTATCAACTGAATTAAAGAATTTTTTAAACTAAGATCTCTAAAACTACGTACTCAAAGTATACCAATTAAGGAGGGTTTACTGACTTTAAAGATTCTAGTTGCATTTACATGAAAATCACATCTTATGGAAAGGCTAAGTTCTAAAAAATCAATTTAAGGCAAAATTTACTACTGAAAAATCTCATTAAGTGAAAATGTCTGAGCCAACTTTTCCTCCAGAATCGCTTAACTAGAATCATATTCAGCACTCAGTATGTTCCCACCTAAAAGAGAAGGGAGCCTTCTCACCCAGGCCTCTATGACATTTTCACTGAATCCTGGCACTCAATGAATTCAACCCCAAATTAAGGGGCCTTCTTCATACTTCAGTTTCCCCATCTGCAAAATGTAGATACTTGCTACTATTATTATTATTTTTTTTTGTAGAGAGCTATAGCTAAATTTATGTGAATTCCATATTCTCTGGAAATTAATCTGTTCAACGTATATCCACTTGCCAACTAGATAAACTCAAATATATCCTCAAACTTTTTCACTCCCCTTGTTCTTATTCTATTCAGTGCAGTTTAACAGGCTCAAAGCATTTGACTCTTCCCACTTAACTTTCTAGTTTTTAATAATTCTGCAGTTTTTCTGTAGTAATTTTTGCTTGTCCTATTCTCTCACATTATTTCAATTTACGTTACTCCCCCACCCCCGCCACATTCCAGAGACTAAGGATATTCTAAGACAGCGGATGAACCTAGTTTGCAGGGCAAACACGGCACATGACCTGTTTTTGTACAGCCCATGAGCTAAAAATGGTTTTTATACTTTTAAATGGTTAAAAAATTTTTTGTGTGTGAAATGTGAAAACTATGAGGTTCAAACTTCAAGTTCCATAAATAACATTTTATTGGGACACAGTCATGCTCCCTTATTTATTATCTATCTATAGCAGACAAAAAGTCTGGACAGAGGCACCATGTGGCACTGTCATACCCTACACAGCTGTTGGATGAACCACAAATCAGTGACTCAGTTATACCTTATGCCCCATGAATTACTATAGCAAAAAAAAAAAAAAAAATTTTTCCACACACACAAATTTTTTTTTTGAAACGTGAAAACCATATGAAATTCAAACTTCAAGTTCCATAAATAACATTTTGTTGGGACACAGTTATGTTCCCTTATTTATTCTTTATAGTAGACGAGAAGTTTGGACAGAGGCCCATGTGGCACTATCATACTCTACTCAGCTGTTGGGTGAACCACTAATCAGTAACTCAGTTATACCTTATGCCCCATGAATCACTGTAGCATACTGCTATTTCTATTCTCATTATCAGTGTATACTATTTATGTCAGAACAAGAAGAAAAGGGGGAGAACCGGGACTATGCGTGCCTCCTTTTAAGGCACAGTAGAAGATGAATTATTTTATCAAATGAGGTGGCAAAACATATTACTATGCAATGATACTAAAATAATAAAATACACTTCAACATTGTTAGACAAAGCACTACCACAGCAAAGCAAGTCAAAAAAATACAATTACTGAGGCTTCCCTGGTGGTCCAATAGTTAAGAGTCCCCTTACAATGCAGGGGACACTGGTTTGATCCTTGATCTGAGAAGACCCCGCATGCTGCAGAGCAACTAAGCCCCTGCACCACAACTGCTGAGCCCACATGCTGCAACTACTGAAGATCATGTACCCTAAAGCCCACACTCTGCAATAAGGGAAGCCACCGCACCACTACTAGAGAGTAGCCCCTACTTGTCGCAATTAGAGGAAGCCTGAGTGCAGCAACAAAGACCCAGCACAGCCAAAAGTAACTAAGTTAAAAAATAAAATATAATTATCTCATCAGAGCCAAATTTCTTCACAAAAATAAAAAATGAAAATAAAGCTGCAACCAAAGTTAGGTTCCTAAATGGTTTACTTGTTAGCCAAGCAAGGAAAACAGCATACTAGTTATGATTAATTAGTATGGTTATTTAAATCTTGACTGCAGCACCCAGGGAAATGTGTGCTGGGAAAATAAACTTGTTTGAGGCTACTCGCCTTTCAAGGAGGACAATTTCTCAAAAGTGAGGGACACTGAGCTGTTAACTGATAATTTAAAAACACAAATTATTTTGAGTAGTATTCCTGTTTCCTAATGAATAGATAGATAAATGTTACTGATACTGCTTAGTTCTTTTGTGGGGCAACAATGTCAAGATGGAAGTAACTAAAATTAGCTTCTATAAATAGTCTGCATGAAATAACAACAAGCAAAACTATTTTCAAAGTTAAGAGAACATTCATTTGGTACAACCTGAAGCAGAATCTGCTAAGATGTGCTACATCTCATGATGATAAAAACACGTTAAGTATTAAAAGGATTAGTGGGACAAAGACATACTGCTTATAAAAATATAAGGTATTTAGACAATAGCTGATCCACTGATTCATCAGCAGGTACTCTGGAAAATATTTTGAACTGTAACATTACTCAATTGATAAAAGTTATCAATAATAAATTTCATTTCACTCTTGTGAACTTAGCTATAGTCAATTTCATGAACTTTTGTCAGAAATATCCTGACTTGCCCAAACACATGGCAGTTTGATGGCTTAAGAGTAGTAGTTTTCTAGTTTTGTTTTTAAAAAGATACCATTTTATTGCAATTTTTTTTTAAGCTCAGAGCTAAGACTGAAATTCTTCTGAACCACACAATCACCATTATCAAACACTAAATGACTTTGGAAATTGTCTTTTGCTAGAACCTGGTAATGTTTCTCAATGAATTCCCTAAATTAGAAAACAAAACAATATTTACATGTCAAACCCATACTGTGAAGTGCATTCAGACAAGTGAAACTGTTTGAATCACAAACAATGAAATGTCAAGCTGCTTTATACATTCTTGTGCTGTCAAGCTAAAATAACTAACAAGATCTCTTTTCACAGACTTGCAGTAAATATAGTTTTGAGCTTATATTATTGTTCCAGCAGCATTTTTTGGACCTTAGTGCAAGTACAAAGAAATTTCCATACTTTAAAATTCATTTCACTGTTTAAGTGAGGCACTATGACCTAATCTTCAACTGGAATTGATTAATCTGCAATGACATGTTAAAAAACCAAGAAGACTCTAACAGAATCCTACAAATGCTTTCCAACTAATGAATATGCTATAGTCATATTTTGGAATCAATACATAATTGAAATGAAAAAGAGTAAAATCTCATTACTTATCAGTATTAATAGATGAACATTTACAAATGATTCACAGCTGACGAAAGGAAACACTGTGAACTGTAATTACGCAAAATGTTATCCCTAAAAAGAATTTCACTCCTATGATTAGGGAATGTGTAAAACAATATAATCCATCACCGATTCAGTGGACCTGAGTTTGAGCAAACCCGAGGAGTTGGTGAAGGACAGGGAAGCTTGGTGTGCTGCAGTCCATGGGGTTTCAAAGAGTCAGACATGCCTGGGTGACTGAACAACAAAAATAGTATTATACCCAATTATTATATTTTTAATTCCATCAATAACAGAACTTGTGGAGATTGGTCTTCTAATACTTTTTTTTTTTTTTTTGGCTATGCCGCATGGCCAGTTTTCTGACCAGGGATCAAACTCGTGCCCTATGCAATGAAAGCAAGGAGTTATAATCACTGGGCTCACCAGGGAATTCCCTTCTCTTCTTAATAAAATAGTCTTGATTTTGTTCTTTTGGTTCTTGGACTGCAAAGCCTAAAGTATTATTATCCCTTTGCAAGAAAAATTTGCTGACTCTTGCAAACAATTTCCTCAGTTTCCAGCGTGAGTGCTTACAGGGCAAAAGAAGAGTAAAGAATTTCACCTTTCGGGTATATGTGTGATTAACTTCAAATAGCTGAGTAAAGGTCCTAATAGTATAAAAATATGCTAATAATGTTAGGCCATCATGGTACAATCACTATTCTGTTTCTTGTTTTGCTTTGATGGAAATATTAACATGAAATCTTCAATAGCATATAAAGCCATTAAATTAAAAAGTTGAGTAAAAAGTTATAAGACCATTTTGTTTGTAAGACAAATTTGTTACTATAGACACCACGCTACAATTAAAAATAATTTGTCTATCAGCTGGGAAACCTTATTAAACCTTTGTCTCTGCTCTTAGACCTCTAAAATGTGAAGGAAGCATCTCTCTCAAAAGTTTATCAGTAAAAATCAAATAAGCATTTGATAAAATCAGAATAGGATAGTATTTTCCTTGTTTTAAACATGGTTTATTTGGATTTTTAGACTTAACTTTGGATAAGTTGACCTGTATGCAGGTCAAGAAGCAACAGTTAGAACTGGACACAGGAGTACATTAAGGCTGTATACTGTCACCCTGCTTATTTAACTTATATGCAGAGTATATTATGCAAAATGCCAGGCTGGATGAAGCACAAGCTGGAATCAACATTGCTGGGAGGAATATCAATAACCTCAGACACACAGATGATACCACCCTTATGGCAGAAAGCAAAGAACTAAAGAACCTCTTGATGAAAGTGAAAGAGGAGAGTGAAAAAGTTGGCTTAAAACTCAACGTTCAGAAAATGAAGATCATGGCATCTGTTCCCAACACTTCATGGCAAATAGATGGGGAAACAATGGAAACAGTGACAGACTTTATTTTGGAGGGCTCCAAAATCACTGCAGATGGTGACTGCAGCCATGAAATTAAAAGACACTTGCTCCTTGGAAGAAAAGCTATGACCAACCTAGACAGCATGTTAAAAAGCAGAGACATTACTTTGCCAACAAAGATCCATTTAGTCAAAGCTATGGTTTTTCCAGCAGTCATGTATGGACGTGAAAGCTGGACTATAAAAAAAGCTGAGTGCCAAAGAACTGATGCTTTTGAACTGTGGTGTTGGAGAAGACTCTTGAGTGCCTTGGACTGCAAGGAGATCCATCCAGTCAATCCTAAAGGAAGTCAGCCCTGAATATTCACTGGAAGAACTGATGCCGAACCTGAAACTCCAATACTTTGGCCACCTGATGCGTAGAACTGACTCACTGGAAAAGACCCTGATGCTGGGAAAGATTGAAGGCAGAAGAAGGGGACAACAGAGGATGAGATGGCTGGATGGCATCACCGACTGGATGGACATGAGTTTGAGCAGGCTTTAGGAACTGGTGATGGACAGGGAAGCCTGGTGTGCTGCAGTCCATGGGGGTCACAAAGAGTCGGACACAACTGAGTGACTGAACTAAGACTTACCCCAGTAGTCATTTTGCAATACAAATACTGTATCATTTCACTTTACACCTGACACCTGAAGCTAATATAATGTTTTATGTCAATAATACCTCAATTTTTAAAAATGGCATTATTTAAATTTTTACAAAACTACTTTGTAGGTAGTTTTGTAAAAATTTGTAGGTAGGGCTACCTAGTGGCTCAGTTGGTAAAGAATCTGTCTACAATGCAGGGGACCCAGGTTTGATCCTTGGATCAGGAAGATCCCCTGGAGGAGGAAATGGCAACCCACTCCAGTATTCCTGCCTGGAGAATTCCATGAACAGAAGAGTCAAGCAAGTTACAGTTGATGGGATCACAAACAGTCAGACACGACTGTGCAACTTTCACTTTCACTTTATATTTTATCAAAAAACGGCATTATACTCACTGTATTCTATAAAAGAATATACACTTCTGGGACCATTCTGATTATTGACTTTCAGTAAAGAATTTTTTTTAATTCCTTATACAGCATCTCATCTTTCCAGTTTCACTGCCAAAACACAGTTATCTTTTAAAATATACCCAATCACTCTCATCTGAGGGAAGGGCCTCATGCTTTCATTTCTTCTCATTTAAATGCTAAGTATTAAGACTAAAATAATCACTCTAGCTACTGATTTTGGACCTAATGCTTAGCATGTAAATATCTGAATAACTGAAAAGGATAGCCACTTATTGAACCTAGTCTACAAAAAAATGACTGAAGGTAAATTCCTAACCTGTTTACAGATCAGAATCTCTAGCATTGTTACACACACACATCTTAAACTCCACTGTGGCAGATTCTGAATCACAGGTCTGAGGTTAAGACTTAGAAAGCTAACTTTTAAAACAAAGCCAGCAGGTGCTCTGATGCTACTAAGTTTAGCCCTGGTGTCAGGACTGGATACCCACTGAGTCCTGTAAGAGAACACAAAACTGGACTAAAGCCAAGGAAAATGTGCCCACTAATTGAGTAATAGCTAACTGTGCTGCCCCTACAGTTCACTTTCCCTAAGCTGTTGAAAGGAGAAGACAATCCACTTCTCCCAAGCCATCTTATGAGAAGACAAAACCACAAAACTGCCTCTGGAAATCTTTGGTAACCTCTTGAACTACAATGCACACAAGTTAATACTCATCATTACATATTTAAAGCATCCTTAAGAAAAAAAAAAAAGCATCTTACAACATGAAAAGGTAGTTCATAAAAGTTGTTCCTCGAACACACACAAAAGCATACAGAATAAGGAGAGAAGAGGCATCAGTTGTTGCGAGCATACCTCCTACTCCAGGCCCCGAGCTTGGCGCAGCAGAACTCGGCCCCGCAGTACCACTGGCAGCACTGCCACTAGTGCCCCCCACTGTGCTGCTGGTGCCACTGGAACCTGATGAACTCTGAGCAGCCTGGGGAGCCCAAGGATTGGGTAATGGATCTCTATTTTCTGTACGGGAAGGCTGACTACCTTCACCTGACGATGTATTGCTCACTAATGAAGCAAATGGATTACCACCAAACTGTAATAAAAGACAAAAAATCATAAAGAACAAGTTTTTGTCTTAAATAACAGATTAGAAATCTTTGTTAATGAAAACTGCATTTTTGTATACAAAAACAACACTCAATCATAGATGTATTTGTGTTAAAACAGGAGCCTTGCCCTGAAGCACAGAGCAGTGGCATTACCTGTTCTTGTGCAGCACTCAGCATGGGTTCCTGAATATCTGTGTACATGCGCCGCAAAGCATTATATCCCCCTGGGATGCTTTCCAGGTTGCTCAAGGCTCGGTCCTGGTTTCTCATCATTTCCTGCATCATTGCTGGATTTCTAGCAAGTTCCAATGTCTAAGAAAAAGATTTCCAGAGGGAGGTAAAAGATGCTGAGATTAACTGTCAGAGCTAATTTTCTAAGTTTTCTAATTCTCTGAATTAGCAATCTTCAATACTTAAATCAGAAAAGTACTGTGAATTGGGGAAAAGGGATATACGTATATGTATGGCTGAGTCCTTTTGCTGTTCACCTAAAACCATCACAACATTGTAAATTAACTATACTCCAAAACAAAATGTTTTTGGTGTTAAAAAAATTAAAATTTTTTTTTTAAAAAAGAAAATGATTGTGAATAGTTCCTGCTGAAAAGCACCTCAAACACCAAGCTAACATTCAAATAACATGAAGACAGAAACACTGTGCTCTGCAGGAATGTCCATCTCTTGAACTGGACTCTTTGTTCCTTAGACCTGCAAAATAACTATTTATAAAAAAAATCTTTAAAATACAGCTCAAAATTCAAAGTTCAGTTGTGTTTTCCTGAACAAGGATTAGGGTTTATTTTTTTTAGCTTATGTATTTGGCAAGCTCTTTAAATACAGAAAATAAGAAAAAATAAGTATATAATTTCTTAACTAAATGAAACTATTCACATACTTGTCTCATAATATCTGGATTATTCAGCATATGGCTAATTTCTGGATTTCTCTGTATCAACTGTTGCATTTGTGGATTGGCCATAATTAACTGCCTCATCAGGTCAGGATTTGAAAGCATGCTCTGGACAAAGGGATTCTCCATGATCTGGACCATCATTTCAGGATTGGACATAAGTTGCCGCTGCATCTGGCTCTGTAGTTCAGAGAAGTTGGTAGTATTCAAACCCAAGCTACTCAGACCTGCAAGTCCTCCAAGTCCACCTAAGAGGATAAAGGGAAAAAACACAAATGAAATTTTATCATTAATATGACTGTGCTAAAATATGAAGATGAAGCAAAAATATTAACTGAATCAATAGCCTATTAACAGAAAACCATTCAGCTTAAGGCAAAATTAGATTTCCTATTACTTTCGTAAGTACATGTTTAATTTCTATAATTGAGACTAGTAATAAACGTGTTCACTATGATATTTAAATAATAAAACCAAATAAACATATATTTCCTATGCACAGTATAATACAAAAACATTATTTGGTTGTTTGTTGCACCTGGTTCCAGGCACAAAGCTCTTAAAACCCTTAGAATTTCCTGACAGAAGGGAATGTCTTTTGTTATCTGTAACAAATCCCTCTAGATCATACCTCATTTATGTTAATGATATTACTTAGGATGGGGCCCCCAGATAGCCTCAGAATGTGGTGGTCGCCAGAAAGATCATGTGATTTTTTTGAGAGTTGGAACATTCAGCCCATTCACCAACTTCCAGGGCTAGAATAGGATCTAGAGATGGAATTCTGTGAAACTCTTGTGCAAAGAGATTCACAAACTTCTGAGTTGGTGAACAAATTTACATTGTATGAGGGTGACATGCCCAGAGAGGGCAAAGAAGCTCTAAACTCTCCCCCCACACCCATACCTTGCCCTACGCTTCTCTCCCTCTTTCACTTATCTATTTCTGAGGTCTATCCTTTATAAAAAACTGGTAAATTTACGTGCAGTGTTTTCCTGAGTTCAGTGAGTCATCTGAGTAAATCATCAAACCTGATAAGGGGTTGTGGAAACCCCCAATTTACCACCTGTCAGTCAGAAGTACAGGTAGCCTGGGACTAGACTGGTATCTGAAGTAGGGGCAGTCACAGGGGACCAAGTCCTTTAACTTGCAAGATCTAACACTAACTCCAGGTGTTAGTGTCAGAACTGAACTACTGGATAGCCACCCAGGCAGTGTTTGGAGAACGGGCTGGTATCAGAAAGAAAAAAAATCCCAGAATATGCCCACTAAAAGAAATGAAAAATATACAGTAGACTATATTTCTAATAATCTCTTTCCAGAAGACCAGTGACTAGTTTAACAAGTAGAATTCACCGATGACTGGTTGGAACAGAGCTGCTGCCCATCATGGAAACAGATGTCTCTCTGAAGGAATTAAATCATAGAGAAACCTAACAGATTCAGGAGGGTGACTGTTTATTATAAAACTTTGTATATAACCAACCAAATGCATTCATTTCTCACTTACTGAGTACTGTGCTATATGTTGGGAATAAGGCGACAAGAAAGACAAGCATACCCTCAGAACTCAATCTGGTAGGAAAGACAAAATAAATGCAGAATAAGTATTTCAACAGAGACTGTCACAGAATATCATGATAATATATTAACAGTACCTTAATATATTAATAGATAATATATTAAAAGCAAAATGGCTACTTTTCCACAAAACGCCATTTAACGAATTTGGAAAATGAGTAAGTTGGCAAGAAGTAGGGAGAGCTGGGAGGATGATTTAATACTAGGCACAACAGACATTATCTATAAAAGCACAGATATCAATGTGAGAACTGATGCATTCTTAAACCACAAAAAATTCACTATGACCAAAAGAGCAGACAACAGTGCTCACCAAACATCTCCTGTGCAGTCTCCTTTCCTTTTGGCAGTTGGACAGACTGCCATGTGACTAGTTAAGGCCAGAAGACTGTAAGAAATCGTTATGTGGCACTTCTGGCCCAAGTTTAGAACATAAGGCTCAGCTTAAAACACTTTAGCTCTATCTTCTGCCATATTCCAAATGGTACAGCTTCAAGATAGTAGAATTCCATTAGTTTGAGTCCCTGAGGACTATGTAGATGGAGGCCTCACTGACCACTGACACGAAGCATGAGCAAACTACTACATTTAGAATGGATAAACAAGGTCCTAATGTACAGCAGAGGAAACTATATTGAACATCTTGTGGAAAATCATAATGCAAAAGGATTTTCTTGAAATGTATATATGTGTATAACTGAGTCACTTTGCGGTACAGCAGATTGTCACACTGTAAAATCAACTATACTTCAGTAAAAAAAAAAAAGTCATGAAGAAAAGGCAACCCACTCCAGTATATTCTTGCCTGGAGAAGTCCCATGGACAAAGGAGCCTGGTAGCCTACAGGCCATGGGGTCACAAAGAGGCGGATATGACTGAGCAACTAAGCAGACACATTACCACAGGACAGCCTATCCTAGTGTAACTTGTACAGAATGTTAAATGAAAATGGAGAGGCTACATCACAAAATCTTGATATATTTCAAATGCAAGATAGTCACTTAAGATATTTATAGTAACAGTGTGGAAATGACAGAGTAATAAACATTTTTAAAAGTTGAGGAGCTACATCAAGGAAGTAGCAACAGAATAGAATCATTACATGGGGTGGGAGAGGAAAGATGTTTATGGACCAAGAGACTTGGCTAGAGAGAGGTTGTAGTCTGAGACAAGATGATGAATTTATTTATTTGTTTTGTTCTTTGCTTTCTAAGAAGGAACATACAGGCTAAGTACTCTTTAAGTACTCTAAGTACTTTAAGAGTAACATCAGGTAATATCATAGAGCTGAATACAAGGCATGGAGTTCAGAATTGATGTGGGTTTAGGTAAAGATTCGAGAGTCAACAATTTACAGTTAGGATATTGTCACTGGGGAAAACAGAATAAAAGAACAGAAAAAGAGAAGGCAGATGGCGGAACAATACTAATTAAAGGAATAGGAAGAAGAGACCCACAAATGAGAGAGGAAAAAACTGGTCAGAAAATTAACCAGGGAAAAAGCATATCAAGAATTAAAGAAAAAAATTTTCAAGGAAAGACTGATAAGCATTAGAAGACAGCAATTTAGATTTTAAAACACTTTCAATCTAAGTATCTAAAAATCTAAAAAGGTGTCCATTAAATTTGGCAAGCTAAGAGGTCAATGGTGACTTTATCAAGGGAACTGATGGGGGCAAGAAATAGAGCACAGCAAACTTAAGTGAAAGAGAAATACAGACAGAAAACAGAATACATCTTTTCCAAAAATAGCTGAGAAAGAAAAAGAAAGGTGGTAGTGGGATTCTGTTGCTTTTAAACATGCTGCAGATGCTGCTGCTACTGCTACTGCTGCTAAGTCGCTTCAATTATGTCCGATTCTGTGCGACCCCATAGACGGCAGGCCACCAGGCTCTCCCGTCTCTGGGATTCTCCAGGCAAGAACACTGGAGTGGGTTGCCATTTCCTTCTCCAATGCATGAAAGTGAAAAGTGAAAGTGAAGTCGCTCAGTCGTGTCTGACTCTTAGCGACCCCATGGACTGCAGCCTACCAGGCTCCTCCATCCATGGGATTTTCCAGGCAAGAGTACTGGAGTGGGCTGCCACTGCCTTCTTCATTTAAACATGGGACAGACCTTAAGGAAAACACACAGCAAAAAAAAAAGCCAAATAGACAGGGTAAACTGAGTAACTGATGCAGAAAAGTAACTAAGATAGGAGGGGATGGGAATGAAATAAGCAGCAAAGGGACAAATTAACTAAAGGCTTCTGCGGGTTTTAATTTCTTTGCCTATAAAATGAGAGAAGAGGGACTTCCCTAGTGGTCCAGTGGTTAAAACTCCATGTTTCCAATGCAGGGGCCCCAGGTTCACTCCCTGGTCAGGGAACTAGATCCCACATGTCCCAACTACCAGTTAACATGCCACATCTAAGACCCAGCACAGCCAAATAAATAATATTTAAAAAAAAAAAAAAATTGAGGGAAGAGACTTACCTCAATAATACACTAAATAATTTCATCCTAATCTTTCTAGATTGTTCCTATTAATCAATTTTCCATCTAAAACTCAAATTTAGCCCAAGATGTGTTTAAATCAAACATTTAAAAAAGAGAGAGAGAGAATGTGAATCAATGCCATGCCCTAAATGTTGTTTCCAACATAACTGGTATCAATAAATTATTAAAAAACTTTTCTGGAAGTGAAAGAAAATATGAGCCTCGATACATGAAAACTGTATAAGGATTCATTACACAACTTATGATGTCATTATTCACATTTTGCTCTGTCAAGTTTTTATTCCAACCTCGTGTATATTACAGACTCACATTTATTATCGTAAAATTTTTTAACGACGCATCATGAAATTCTGAGTGAAGAATTAATAGCTGAATTTTACACAGATACTTTCTCTGAATGTCCAAGTGATATACATGCTACCGTCTCAGATGATGACAGTTCTTTAGAATACAGTTCTGATTCAGAAGATGTGAATATTAGACCAACAAAAAGAAAACTTTAGTGACTGGTTCTGATACAGAAAGTGAAAATAAAACTCACGGTGCTAGAAAAGGCTTCACAGGTGTGTCAGGTGTAACTACTCAATGCAATAAACTGCAAAGTATTAGTAAAATAACAGAACTAAGTTTTGGCTACCCAAAATAAAAATTGCTGGTCACAGGTGTTAGTTTCTGCCAAAAGTCCCTCAGTCAATAATGAGATAAAATGTCATTTCAAGGTATTATACTTGTCATACAACTTAGGAACTAAAAGCAGCACTAAGCCATTTATCTATCTAGTTCAACTTCTGTTAGCTTCAGATCACTCCATTCCCCAACTAAACCTTCCTAAGAACCTCAGTGTAAAAACTAATGTAAGAAAAGTAGTTTTGGCTGATGCAGAAGATCCTTAACCACCAGGCTTGCATCAGGCCTTTCTGTGTGAGTTTAGAACAGTTAGAAAATCACTAATGCAATCTGATCCTTTCATTTTACAAAGGAGAAAACTATTCAAGGGGTTAGCTTATGATCAACAACTAGCTAATCTTTTCCAGAGTCAATTATGTGGTGGTCAAATCAGGTACACATACAGTATATCTCTTTCATTATTAAAAAGAAATGTGCCACTTACTGATCACTTATTATATATTAATGTAACCTAAGCATGCACATCTGCATCTTCAAATATCCCCTTAATAACTACAATTATAGAAATAACCTAGACAAGTTTTTGTCATTGCTAAAGTGACTTAATGTTTAACTGTCATCTTACTTAAAACTATCCTGGGAAAAAGGAAATTTGCTTATTTTTATCCTTATGCAAAATGACTAAAAATACTTACCTAAACCAAAAGGGTTGCTAGTGGCAGAACCAGATGTGGAGTTACTACTAGGAGCTGATGATGTGGTGGCACTGGTTCCACTGGCATTTGTTTGTTGAGCTGAATGATCCTGAGGCCTATGAAAAATAATTTACACCATAATATAAACATTTGAGCAAATTATTTTCAAAAGGAGCTCTGAAATTCCAATAGGTACAAATAAAGATTTTAAACCAACTCAAATTATCATAAAGTACATATGCTGAGATAATTAAGCACAAGGAACATGAAATATAAACAAATATAGTAAAATCCCATGAAATCCAAACTATACTTCAATTGCCCCTCAAGTACTGCGGCTGCTGCTGCTAAGTCACTTCAGTCGTGTCCAACTCTGTGTGACCCCATAGACGGCAGCCCACCAGGCTCCTCGTCCCTGGGATTCTCCAGGCAGGAACACTGGAGTGGGTTGCCATTTCCTTCTCCAATGCATGAAAGTGAAAAGTAAAACTGAGGTCACTCAGTTGTATCCGACTCTTAGCGACCCCATGGACTGCAGCCCACCAGGCTCCTCCGTCCATGGGATTTGCCAGGCAAGAGTGCTGGAGAGGGCTGCCATTGCCTTCTCCACCTCAAGTACACTTGTAAATATTTCATAAAAAATTCATCAACATAAAAAACGTCATAAACATTTCAATCATATTGATTGATTAAGAGAGGGAGATAGATCACCTCACAGAAAAGAATGACTGATCACAATCACAGAGCCTGATTATATAAGCAATTTTTTTAAATTTATTTATTTATTTATTTTTTAAATTTTAAAATCTTTAATTCTTACCTGCGTTCCCAAACATGACCCCCTCTCCCACCTCCCTCCCCACAACTTCTCTCTGGGTCATCCCCATGCACCAGCCCCAAACATGCTGCACCGTACGTCAGACATGGACTGGCGATTCAATTCTTACATGATAGTATACATGTTAGAATTCCCATTCTCCCAAATCATCCCACCCTCTCCCTCTCCCTCTGAGTCCAAAAGCAATTTTTAATCTATCTCCTAAGTTCTTAAGGACTAGGGAGCAGTTTTACTCAGAACTAAAAATGTTGAAAGTAAAAAAAGAGACTTGACCAAAGAAGGCTGCAAAATCAATACAAATAATAACTCATTATTACTTAATATCAAGCAAAAAAATAAGGAGTTTAATAGAAACCCTTTCCGTCTGACACCAGTTAAGAGTTCTGAATCTCACTTAATCTGAATGATGATAAAATACCATATCCAAGTAAGTCTAAGGAAGCTCTAGGAGCGCTTTCACTAAGTAGAAAATAATTCTAAATGAAAGGAAAATATACCAATTTAATGGGTTATATTTTTTCTTATTGGTACACAAATAAAAGTATCTCTTAAGAACTGAATAGTGCCTTAGATTTAATGAAATATGGTTACTAATTTGTGGTTTGCAAAGAAGATGAGTCACACTTCTAACCTTTGTCCAAAAATCCGAGACCAAAAAACACAGCTCAAAACATTAATGTTCTTATTCTGTAATTCAAGTAATATAATGATGATGATGAACACGTTAAAATATCAAATGTTTAAGTATTAGCATTACTGAATCATACTGGCTTTTTTAAAAACATCTGGTAACAGCAGCATTTTAAAAGGGAATTATAAACATTTATTCATGGTTTACAGCTAAAATGTTTCTAAAAACTTACCTGTTTTGTGTTTTGATGACAAGGTGAACAGTAAGTCCATCGTGAATTCCATGCTGACTCAAAGTATCTTGATCTTTTAAAATTTTTCCAGCAAATATCAACACAAGTTGGTCGGTATGTGATTTGAAACGTTTAGAGATTTCTTCCTTGAACTAAGTAAGAATAAAATTAATATGTATTACAGATGTTTACATAGCATCATCTAGTCTAGTTTCTAGAAGAAGTACTTCAAAAAGCCCCCAATTACAGATACTACAATAACTCAAACAATATGAAGACATATCCTTTCTGTGTCCGTATCTTGATCTTAGTGGGAAATGAGTATTACCATTTCACTCATCTCTAATGCAAACGTTTTATTACAGATGCAGATATCCTATATTCAAGGCCTAAATCCACTTCTTTGTCATAGCCTTATTCAATTTTACATCAATGGTACTAAATGTAGTTCAAGCTACACATAGCTCTTACCAAGTTTACAATATTCCTTTCCTCAGATTTCCATCTCAAATTCTGCTCCTTTCTACTTCAATATTGAGAAAGCCAACCTCTTATTATTGGCCTATTATACTGACTTTGGAGTCTTCCCTGGTGGCTCAGATGGTAAAGCGTCCGCCTGCAATGTGGGAGACCTGGGTTCGATTCCTGGGTCAGGAAGATTCCCCTGGAGAAGGAAATGGCAATCCACTCCAGCACTCTTGCCTGGAAAATCCCATGGACGGAGGAGCCTGACAGGCTACAGTCCATGGGGTCACAAGGAGTCGGACACTACTGAGCGACTTCACTCACTCACTTATACTGACTTTATTCCCCACCTCTTTCATTCAACATCTATTAACAAGCAGTATCATGCAGATACAGGCTTGCCCTATAGCTCAGTGGTAAAAAGTACACCTGCCAATGCAGGAGATGTGTGTTCGAGTCTTGGTCCGCAAAGATCCCTGGAGAAGGAAATGGCAACCCACTGCAGTATTCTTGCTGGGAAATCTCATCGACAGAGGAGCCTGGCGGGCTACAATCAACAGGGTCACAAAGGGTCAGACACAACTGAGCAACTGAACACAAGAACACACACATGATGCAGAAACAGAAAGTAAAAATTCCTCCCGAAAGGCGAGCAGTCAAGTAAACCACAAAGTACAGAGGAAACACAAAGGCTAGTTAGAGAAAGTTTTCGTAAAACGTAATTAGGAAGAAGCCAAGAAAACCTCAAGAAAGGCTTCCCAGGGAGGGGAATAAAATGCAGAAACATACAACAGAAGAGTGTCATACTATTGGACTTTTGAGTTCATTTGAGTTTTTCCATAATATCCTGCAGAAAAGCCAGAACAAACTTTCTGGCCAAACCAAAATAAGAAAAGTTTACTTATTCTATGCTAGGTTAAGTTTCTCACACTTTCACCAAAATCACCTATACACTTAGGTTTTACTCCACTGTTGAAGTCAGAAAATCTCAGGATGGGTGAAGAAATTAAAAGAATCCCATCATATTACAATGCCCTACAGAAATGGGTCTCAATAGACAATAACACTATCATCAAGGCCATGTTTTGGAAATATAAGGGGTATTTCGGGTTGTCACAATAAGTGGAAAGACACATTAAATAATATCTAACATTTTCTTTCAGGAGTAGGAGGGGAGATGTAGAGGAATACAAACATAAAGCAAGATAGATCATATGTCAATCACTGTCAAAGAGAGTTGAACCAAAATTCATCACATTCTACCTTTGTGTATAAATGAAATTTTCTATAACTAAGTTGTAACACTCAACGTAACTTTTATTTAAAAATCATAAATATAATGTGAAATTATACTGCAGTAAATATTTCAGACCTGTACCATCTGAACTATCCTTCCTTTGAAAATATATGATATATAACCCTTTTATATGGGATAAGCAATTTTAAAATAGGAAAATCTTTGCTAAAGCACCAGTAGCACAATATTCTATATAAAAAGATTAAGTCCAATCATGAATTAACCATTCTCATATTATTAAGCATTTCATTTCTCTCTCTGGCAGCTGTTAGAAAAAATAATAAGGTAATATGCACAGCACACAGTTTTACAAGAACAGAATGAGAATGTATGTAAAAGTCAAGCATCAGGTATCTAAGGTGGTTTAATAAACAGTAGCTACTACAAGGCCAGCTCTTTAAACCTCACTAACTGAAGATGACTTTTAATCCTATTTCAGATACAGAAACAGAGGGGGGTTCAATATGCTCCTCTCACAGTGACAGCTAATCAACTGTCAAGTTAAGCTTGAAATTGGAGCCCCTGGTGGCTCAGATGCTAAAGAGTCTGCCTACAGTGCGGAGACCCAGGTTCGACCCCTGTGTTGCAAAGATCCCCTGGAGAAGGAATGGGCAACCCACTCCAGTATTCTTTCCTGGAGAATCCCATGGATGGAGGAGCCTAGCAGGCTACAGTCCATGGGGTCGGAAAGAGTCAGATACGACTGAGCAACTTCACTTTCACTTTTCTTTTTCAAGCTTGAAATCTAGGTCTGACTTTAAGAACCAACCTACTCAGATTAAAGCAAAAGAGAAAAGGAAAGATATACCCATTTGAATGCAGAGTTCCAAAGAATAGCAAGGAGAGATAAGAAAGCCTTCCTCAGCAATCAATGCAAAGAAATAGAGGAAAATAGAATGGGAAAGACTAGAGATCTCTTCAAGAAAATCAGAGATACCAAGGGAACATTTCACGCAAAGACAGGCTCAATAAAGGACAGAAATGGTAGGGACCTAAAGGACGTAGAAGATATTAAAAAAGAGGTGGCAAGAATATACAGAACTGTACAAAAAAGATCTTCATGACCTAGATAATCACAATGGTGTGATCACTCACCTAGAGCCAGACACCCTGGAATGTGAAGTCAAGTGGGCCTTAGAAAGCATCACTAAGAACAAAGCTAGTGGAGGTGATGGAATTCCAGTTATTTCAAATCCTGAAAGATGATGCTGTGAAAGTGCTGCACTCAATATGCCAACAAATTTGGAAAACTCGGCAGTGGCCACAAGACTGCAAAAGGTCAGTTTCATTCCAACCCCAAAGAAAGGCAATGCCAAAGAATGCTCAAACTGCTGCACAACTGCACTCATCTCACACGCTAGTGAAGTGATGCTTAAAATTCTCCAAGCCAGGCTTCAGCAATACAAGAACTATGAACTTCTAGATCTTCAAGCTGGTTTTAGAAAAAGTAGAGGAACCAGAGATCAAACTGCCAACATCCACTGATCATCGGAAAAGCAAGAGAGTTCCAGAAAAACATCTATTTCTGTTTTACTGACTATGCCAAAGCCTTTGACTGTGTGGATCACAATAAACTGTGGAAAATTCTGAAAGAGATGGGAATACCAGACCACCTGACCTGCCTCTTGAGAAACCTGTATGCAGGTCAGGAAGCAACAGTTAGAACTGGACATGGAACAACAGACTGGTTCCAAATAGGAAAAGGAGTACGTCAAGGTTGTATATTGTCACCCTGCTTATTTAACTTACATGCAGAGTACATCATGAGAAATGCTGGGCTAGAGGAAGCACAAGCTGGAATCAAGATTGCTGAGAGAAATATCAATAACCTCAAATATGCAGATGACACCACCCTTATGGCAGAAAGTAAAGAAGAACTAAAGAGCCTCCTGATGAAAGTGAAAGAGGAGAGTGAAAAAGTTGGCGTAAAGCTCAACATTCAGAAAACTAAATTCATGGCATCCTGTCACATCACTTCATGGCAAACAGATGGGGAAACAGTGACTGATTTTATTTTTCTGGGCTCCAAAATCACTGCAGATGGTGACTGCAGCCATGAAATTAAAAGACACTTACTCCTTGGAAGGAAAGTTATGACCAATCTAGACAGCATATTAAAAAGCAGAGATGTTACTTTGCCAACAAAGGTCCATCTAGTCAAGGCTATGGTTTTTCCAGTAGTTATATATGGATGTGAGAGTTGGACTATAAAGAAAGCTGAGTGCAGAGGAATTGATGCTTTTGAACTGTGGTGTTGGAGAAGACTCTTGAGAGTCCCTTGGAGCGCAAGGAGATCCGATCAGTCCATCCTAAAGGAAGGACTGATGTTGAAGCTGAAACTGCAATACTTTGGCCACTTCATGCGAAGAGCTGACTCATCTGAAAAGACCTTGATGCTGGGAAAGACTGAAGACAGGAGGAGAAGGGGACAACAGAGGATGAGATGGTTGGATGGCATCACTGACTCAATGGACATGGGTTTGGGTGGACTCCAGGAGTTGGTGATGGACAGGGAGGCCTGGCATGCTGTGGTTCATGGGGTCAAAAAGAGTCAGACACGACTGGGCGACTGAACTCAGATTAACTATACTCTGTGCTAAGTCACTTCAGTAACCCATTTCTGGTGTACAGTGGCTTTTTAGTATATTCACAGATTTCATTCAACCATCACCATGGTCAATTTTGAAATTTTCATGTTCTCAAAAAGAAACCAATACCTTTTAGTTATGACCTCCCTATCCCCTCATCACTCCAAACCATAAGAAACGATTAATTGGGGAATTCCCTGGCGGCCCAGTGGTTAGCACTTGGCGATTTCACTTAACATGTTTGAAGGGTGCATTCATGTTGTGGTATGTATCAATACTTCATCCCTTTTTATGGCTAAACATTCTATTGTATGAATATACAACATTTTGTTTATCCATCAATTGATGGGCACTTGGGCTGTTTCCACCTTTGGGCTCTTATGAATAATGTTGCTATAAACTGAGTGGGGAAGATCCCCTGGGGAAAGAAAACAGCAATCCACTCCAATATTCTTGCCTGGGAAATCTCATGGACAGAGAAGGCTGGCAGGCTACAATCCATGGGGTCCTGAGTCAGACATGACGTAGTGACTAAACAACAACAAGCGTTTATGTACAAGTTTTTCTGTGGACATATAATTGCATTTCTCTTGGGTATACACTCAGATGCAGAATTAAATTACTGTTAATTCTTCATCACTTGAGAAACCATCAGACTGTTATCCTAAGTATTTAATGGCTATTACTACTGTACAATCCTACCAGCAGTGTATAAGGTTCTAATCTCTCCACACTGTCACCAATATTTATTACCTAATTTGTTTTTAATAGCCACCCTAGTAGATGTGCTGTAGTTTTTATTTGCATTCCCCTGATAACTAATGACATTGAGCATCTTTTCATGTGCTTATATTTATATCTTTGGAGAACTTTATTCACATCCTTTGCCCATTTTTTAACTGGGTTATTTGCCTTCCTATTACTGAGCTATAAAAATTCTTTATATATTCTAGATATGTCTCTTAATCAGAATACGATCTGGAGGAAGAAATATTTCAAGGCAGAAACTCATAAAATAGAAGAAATTGAGACCTCTTGGTTTTGACTAGAACAAAGTTTTGATCCTAAACATCCAATGGACCCAGGAGAACTGAATCCTCAACTGGCAATACAGAAAACCAAGCTAATACAATCCCCATAATCTATCCCCACAATCTACAGAATTCCTAGAAGACTCAATATGGTACCACCAGGGGCTGAGAACAGGGTATAAGGTGACAGATGCTGAAGGACTAAAATAGGGGATTTGAAAGACAAAGCAGACACATCTTCACTGCATGCTAAGCAAGCAATCGTTCCTCCCCAAACCCAACAAAAAGAAGGAAGGATTTTTTTTTCCTCTGGAAGGAGAACAGGGTCTCTAGACTAAAGAACATACTAGACACACCGAGAACAGGAGTACAACACTAAAACAAGAAGATTAAGTCAACAGAGACATACTAGATGCTTAGCCTTTCCCCATTCCCCTCACAGCTGTCAAAGGGAATAGTGGCGTCTGGACTTTAAACATCCAAGCATAAAGATAATAATATACAATGTCTCCAAGGAAAATCTAACTAGGCTAAAACAAAAGAACTTAGAGATAAGGACTTAAGGGTTTTCACTAGATAGTTATCCAAGGCAGTGGTTCCCAAAGTGAGTGGAGGCCTCTATCTGCCCTGGGGAGCATCTGGCAATATTTGAGGACATTTTTGGTTGTCACAACATGGGTTAAGGACCACTAGTGGGTAGAGACGGAAGATGCTAAATAACCTACAACACACAGCTCAGCCTCAACAACAGAGGATTTTAAAACCCCAAATGTCAACAATAACAAGATTGAGAAACTGTTCTAGAGCTATACTTCTCAAAGTGCTGTCTCCCAGATGAGCAACTTTCACCATTACCAGGTTAATTTGATAGAAATGCAAATTCTCAGGACCCAGTCAAATCAGAAACTCTGGGGATGAGGCCCAGCAAGCTATGGGTTTTTGTTTTTTTTTTTTTTAAATCTATGGTTTAACAAGCTTCCCAGGTGATCAGATGGTTCTGATGGACAGTGCTCTAGGTCTAATAAATTTCCCCCAAATTTGCAGGCAATTAATGAACATAGTAAGTTACACTAAAAGGAAACAGTCACTAAAATCAACAACAAAAAAGGTGTCCTTAACAAATAACTTGCTAACAGGAAAAAGCAGAGAGGAACCTATAGATGAAAATGAAACCTTTAAGTAAACATGGGACACTCAACCAAGATAAAATCATAAACTGGGTCTTAAAACAAACCTTGGAAATGTTAATAATTGTAAGTTTGAAACCATGTAAGTATATTCTTTGACACTAATGGAATAACAGTAGAAATCGGTAACAGAGAGATACCTGAAACATTTCCACATTAAACAAAACACTTCCAAATAAGTCATGGGTCAAAAAGAAAGTCTTGAAGAACAATTAAAAAAATATTTACAACTGAACAAAAATGAAGCTATAATGTCAAAATTTGTAAGATGCAGCTACAGCAAGACCTAGAAAAATTTATAGTGTTAAAGACATAAATTTAAGAAAGGTCACAAATCAGCAACCTCAAGTTTCAACCTTTAGAAAACAGAACAACAACAAATGAAACCCCCCCCCCCCAAAAAACTGCAGAAATCAAAAACAGAAAAATAAGAAAAACATCTCTCAAAAATCAGTAAAATTGATTAGAATCTAGATACAAAGGCCAAAAAAAGAGCCAGAAGATATAAATTAGCAATATCAGAAACAAGAAAAGGAAATGACTACAGACCTCACAATCAAAAGGATAATGAGGAAAATTGCTTATTCCTTATTGTTGTTTAGCTGCTAAATTGTGTCCAACTCTTTTACGATCCCATGAACCATTTCCTTCTCCAAGGGATCTTCCCGATCCAAGGATGGAACTCAACTCTCCTGCACAGGCAGGCAGATTCTTTATGACTGAGCCACCAGGAAAGCTCAAGAAAAACTCTGCATGCAAGGTGTTTGACAACTTGGATGGACCGGTATCTTGAAAGATTCAAGCTACTAGAACTCATACACTCTCTTCTGAAAATAGAAAAGGAAACAATTTCAATTAATTTCATGAGGGCAATATTACCCTGATACCAAAACTAGAAAAGAAAAACCACAGACCAATATCCCTCATGAACACAGACAGAAATGCTCCATAATATACTACCAAGTTAAATCCAGCAATATAGAACAAGAATAACTCTTAATGACCAAGTGAGGTTTACCATAGAAATTTCAACATTTGAAAAACCAATATAATTCACCATATTGATACAAGGAAAAGAAAATCCACACCATCTTAACAATCAATAACAAAAAAGCATTAGAAAGCATTCATTTCTAAGAAAATTCCCAGGAAATCAGGAATAAAAGGAAACTACTTAGACCTGATAAAGTACATCTACAAAATATTTACTCTTTGGAATAATAATGGTGACCAATTGAATGTTTTCCTTCTAAGACCAGTAACAAAGCAAGGATGTCTGCTCTCCAAATAATAATTGATTCCACTTATACAAGATACCTAGAACAGACAATTATCAGAGTCAGAAAATTAACTGCTAGATGCCAGGGGCCAGGAAGCATGGAGGGGCAATGGGGAGTTAGAGCTTAATGGAGACAGAGTTTCAGTTTAGGAAGGTGAAAAATTGGGGGGATGGATGATGGTGACAGTTGTCCAACAATGTGAATGTACTTAGTGCCACTGAACTGTACCATTAAACATGGTTAAAATGCTATGTTTTACATCATGTGACTTTTACCACAATAAAAACAAACTTTAGTAAAAGGGGGGATGTCTGCTCTCTATTCAACATCATATTGAAAATTCCTGCCAATGCAACAAAGCAGGAAAAACAAATGCATAATTAGTACAAAAGAGGAAAAAATAGGAAACTTATCAGTTCCTTGCAATATATGAGCTTTATCTGCATCTCACTTGAAACAGAAATCTTTTGCAAGGGAATGGGAAAAGCCAGACTGGGAGAAAACACTTAGAAATGATCCTCTGATAAAGGACTGTTATTTAAAGTAATTCTCTGGTGATCCAGTGGTTGAGAGTCTGTCAATGCGGGGTTCACAGGTTTGATCCCTGATCTGGGAGGATCCCACATGCCAAGGGGCAGCTGGGCTCGTGTGCCACAACTACTGAGACCACCATCTAGAGCCTGTGGGCCGCAACTACTGAGGCTAGGCACCACAAAGACTGAAGCCCCTGCACCTACAGCCTGTTCTCCACAACAAGAGAAGTCACTACAAGAAGCCTGTGCACCACAATTGACAAGTAGCCCAAGCTCAACTCAACTAGAGAAAGCCCATGCGCAGCAACAAAGGCCCAGTGCAGACAAAAATAAATAAATAAAGGTTTAAAAAAAAAAAAAAACTGAACACAACTTAAAAAACAGGCAAAAATTTTAACAGATATCTCACCAAAGAAGATACACAGATGGCAAAGAAGCATATTTGTATCATAGGCCATTAGGAAACTGCCAATTAAAACAAGAAGAGAGCACTATATAACTATTAGGATGGCTAAACTAAAACAGAAACATCATCAAATACTGGCAAGGAAATGAAACAGGAACTCTCATTCATTGCTAATGGGAATACAAAATGGTATAGCCACTTGGCAAGAGTTTAGCAATTTATTACAAAACTAAACATAAGTCTTACCATTTGGTCCAGCAAGGACCCTCTCCATGGTATTTACCCAAAGGAGTTGAGAACTTATGGACAAACAAAACCTGCTCACAGGTGTATATGACAGCTTTATTCATTAATGTCAAAGGTTGGAAGCAACCAAGAAATTGTTCCACAGGTGAATAAATAAACCATGGTACACCCAGACAAAGGGATATTATTTAGCAATAGAAAGAAATAAGCCATAAAACCATCAAAAGAACCATGGAGGAACCTTAAATGCATACTAAGTCAAATAAGCCAATCTAAAAGGCTACATACTGTATAATTCCAACTAGACAATATTCTGGAAAGGACAAAACTATGGAGACAGTAAATGGATCAGTGGTTACCAGGAGTTAGGGTAGAGGCAGAGCACATACACTATATACACTTGTCAAAACACCAATAGTGAGTCTTAAACTATGAATTTTGAATGACAAGGATGTGTCAATGTAGGTCCATCAATTGTAACAAATGTACCATCCCAGGGTGGGATGTTGATGGGGAGATTCAAGTGTGTGTGTGGGGTAGGGGGAGCCCCAAGGAGTATGGGAACTCCGTATTTCCTGCTCAAGTTACTATAAACCTGAAACTGCTCTAAAAAGTCTTTTTTTAAAAAGGCAAAAATATATAATAAATTCATGCTATCATTACACTTAAAAAGTCATTTTGAGACAATGGGGAAATTCTGGATTGGTGCAATTTAGCCAGTATTAATTGGTAAGGCAGGATAATGTACTCTGTTTTTTAAAAGAGGGTCCTTATCTTTTAGAGATACATGCTAAAATATTAAAGGATGAAGAGATATAATCCATGAGAGATGAGTCAGATAATGGAACTGAGAGGAGCCTTAAGGCTAAGTACACTTAAAACAAGGCTGGCTCTAAGATTAATTGTCAAACCTGGGTGAAGGATTCATGGGGAGTCAACTTACTATTATCTCTACTTCTTTAAGTATTTAAAATTACCCATGACTTTAAAATTCAGAAAAATTTTAAAGCAGGGAGAGTAACTGGCAATCTAAAATTTCATATCCAGTGCAAATTCCCCCAAAATGAAATCAAAATAGACATTTTCTGACACACAAAAACAGAGAATTTGTTACCCGGCATATACAGACTACAGGAAATGTTAATGAGTTCCTCAGACAGATGAAAATGATCCTCTCCTAAGTGAAGGAATAAAACAATGGAAAGAATAAATCAAAATAAAAACTGACTGTATAAAGTATTAACAACGTCTTGTGTTAGAAGGAGGAAAAGAGGACAAAGGAGGAAGGAAGGAGGGGGGTTCAAATATAGTCTGCAGGCAGATATAAACCGTGCTCAATTGTTCTAAGGTTCTTGTAATAACAGCAAAGAAGTACAACTACTTACTGATTTAGACATTTCATAAGATGCATATGGTATTCTCTGGGACAACTACTAAACAATATAAACAGCATACATCTACCAACCTAATAAAAGGGGCAACTGGAAAAGGGGGAGGGCGAATAGCTGGAATAATACAAATCAAAAGAGAAAAAAGCAACATAGAAGAGACAGGAAAAACAGAAATCAATGGTAAAATGGGAAATGTAAAGCAAATGTATCAATAATTACATAACAGACAACATGTTACAAAGACAAAATTGCCAGACTGTATCTAAAAACCCAATTTCATGTCGCTTAAAAAAAGATACACATAAATTACTGAGAAGAAAAAAAAAAAGAATGGGTAAAAATAGGCTATGCAAAAACTAACCAAATAAAGTTAATGCGGCTACTTGACAAATTTTTTTTTTACAATTGAAGTGTAGTTGATTTACAATGTTGTGTTAATTACTGCTGTTCAGCAAAGAGACTCAATTATACCTACTGTGTGTAAATATATAAATATATACACACATTCTTTTTCAAATTCTTTTCTATTATGGTCTATCACAGGACACTGAATAGTTCCCAGAACAAAGCAAACTTTAATACAATACAAAAGCTACTAGGACATTTCAACATTAGGAAGTGTTCAATTCACAACAAAACTTTAAATGTACATGTATATCATAATACAGCTTCAAAGTACATAAAGCAAAAATAAAATAGAACTACAGAGAAAATTAAACTAATCCAAAAGTACAGAAACATATTATATAGCACATTTACCTCAGTAACTGATAGAATAAAACAGACAAAAAGAAAAAAAAAGATTTGAACAACTTAATTAACTGATGACTCAACTGGCATGTATAAAACACTGTATCCAACAACCACAGAATAAGTGTTCTTTTCTAGTACATTTACAAACTTACATACTGGGTTACTGGCCTCCCTGGTGGCTCAGAGGTAAAGAATCCTCTGCCAATACAGAAGACACAGGTTCAATCCCTGGGTCAGGAAGATTCCCTGGAGAAGGAAATGGCCACTCACTCCAGTATTTAGAGGAACTTGCTGCTAAGTTGCTACTGCTAAGTCGCTTCCATCGTGCCCAACTCTTAGCGACCCCATGGACTGCAGCCTACCAGGCTCCTCGGTCCATGGGACTTTTCCAGGTAAGAGTACTGGAGTGGGATGCCATTGACTGAGGAGACTGGTAGGTTACAGTCCATGGGGTCACAAAGAGTCGGACACAACTGAGCAATTTCACTTTTCCTTTTCAGCAACTAAACAACAATAATAATAGTGGACCATAAAGCATGTCAACATATTTCAATAAGTTTAAATCTTTTAAAGCATGCACTCCACACACAAAGTAAACAGAACCATGGAGGAGTTGTTATTTAGTCACTAAGTCATGTCTGACTCTTTTGCAACCCCGAGGACTACCACCCACCAGGTTCCTCTGTCCATGGGATTTTCCAAACAAGAATACTGGAATGGGTTGCCATACCCTTCTCCAGGGGAAGATCCTGAAACAAACTGAGTCCATATCTCCTGTTTGGCAGGCAGATTCTATACCACTGAGCCACAAAGTAAGCCCTACCATGCAATTAAACAGCATCAAAAAGGTAAATCAGTAAAACACTAGTTCAACTGGAAACGATTTCCCAGACAGGACACAAAAAAATTTAGCCATAAAAAAGCCACAATAAATTAAACTATCATTAACAGAGTAAAATGTTAAGCAACAGACTGAAAATATCTACAATACCAAAAACCAACAGAGATCTTGAAACCCAGATTTTATACAGATAGCCTGCCAACCAGTAAAATACAACCCAACTGAAAACCAGTCAATAGACTGAAATAAGAACTTCACAAAAATGAAATCTAAATGGCCAATAAACAAAGGAAGGGGACTAATCCTAAAATAATTGGGTAACTTTAAAACCTCTGACATGAAAAATAAATAAATAAATAAATAAAACCTCTGACATGGGACTTCCCTGGCGGTCCAGTGGTTAAGAATCTGTCTTCCAATGCAGGGGATGTGGGTTCAATCCCTGGTTGGGGAACTAAAATCCCACATGCCACAGGGCAACCAAACCTGCACACTGCAAATAAAGAAGTCTGTGCTGCAATCAGTGAACACGCACACTCTATAGAGTCCATGATTCACAACAAGAGAAGTCCCATGCACCACAATGAAGACCCAGAGCAGCAAAATGTAAAAAATAAAAAAGTAAAAATACTGTAATAGATTCAGGCACACAGCAGAGGGATTCAGCCATACACACACGTATCCATTCTCCCCCAAACTTCCATCCATTAATCAACCATATATACCCCAATACAAAATGGCTTAAAAAAATAAATAAGTAAAAAGCAAAGTAGAACTAGTGACATATCCACTGAATAGTCCAATATTAAAACTGTTACAGGGCTTCCCTGTTGACTTAGTGGTAAAGAATCTACCTCCCAATGCAGAAGACATGGGTTCAATCCCTGGTCCAAGAAGATCTCACATGCCATGGAGCAACTCAGCCTATGTGTCACAATACTGCGCCTGTGCTCTAGAGCCCAGGAACTGCCAACTACTGAAGCTTGCACGCCCTAAGGCCCAAGAGTCACAACTACTAAGCCTATATGGCTCCACCACTGAAGCCAACACAGTGAGAAGCCTACACATCATAACTAGAGACAAGGCCCCACTGGCTGCAACTAGAGAATAAAGCCTGCACAGCAATAAAGACTCAGCACAACCAAAAATAAATAAATACAATTATTGAAATAAAAATCTACTGAACAGCACAGGGAACTCTGCTCAATACTCTGTAATGACCTATATGGACTTAAAAAACTAAAAAAAGAATGTGTGTATATATATATGTATAGCTCATTCACTTTGCTGTACACCTGAAATTAACACAACATTGTAAATCAACTATGCTTCAATAAAAACCTTAAAAATAAAGTTTGTCTAAAAATTCTAGTTTTAGGTAGCAGACCAGAGTGGCTATGAGACACAGAAATCACAACACAGATGATCACCCAAGAATAAGAGACAGTCATCCATGAGCATAATTAAGCAGAGACAGTTAAGACCTGGTATCCCAAAACAGCCACAACCTTAAAAGCTTCTATCATAGAATGGTAGTGAATGCTTTAGTTGAGCCCTTAGTAACATTTAAGGGCTAGAATCCTACTAACCATGAATTGTCAATGTTGGGAAGGATAGTTTGGCGCTCTGGACATACTAGGGGCTTCTCTGATATCCTAGATGCAAAGGGCTAAGATCTTAGTGGCACACAGTTCAAAATGCACTCATACTCATCATTATTTTACTAAGCAGCTACATCATGCCTCGAACCACTTCCCCACATCGTCTCATTCAATCTTCACAAAAATCTCAAGAAACCAAAGTCCTTATAGACTCAAAGAAATCACTTTCTCCTAAAGAATTACAGCATTGTTGAAAATTAACATCACTGATACTAGAATCCTCTAGCTTCATGAAACTCTTGGTTCTGAGGGGCACCTAAGGCAATTCAAAATAAGAATTTATAGCACTTCATGTTGAAGATCGGAAAGCATTATGAAAGAGATAAGGTACAAAGAGAAATTGTGTAACCCAATTCTTATAAAAATAAATTTTAAATTTCAAATAACTGATGTCAAACAATTTAGGTAATTAGAACTACTCCCAAACAGACTAACATTGGTTTACTCTGAGCAAATTATTCAAAGCTTGGAACAAACTTTACAGAAACAAAGTATAACAATAACTCTCAGCTGCCTGCCACTCCACTGAAAACAAAAATTAGTAAATCTTAATTTTAATTATACCAAATCAGATATGCTCTAGTTTCCCAAATAAGCTACATTTCAGAAAATTTTAATCCAAATATGATGCTATATTTTTACAGAAGAGCCAAAAATCCTGCATGTACTTCATACATCCTTAAACTTCTATTCTGCACTCTACAAAAGGTAGAGGAAATAGTTTACAGTGGCTTCAAATTTTCCAATTTGATCTCTAATATTTGAACTTATCTCTTTTATCTATTATACTTTTATTGAACACAAGGGAAAAAATCAGCAACTAAGTAGTACTGACTTAGGGAAAAAAAATTAGCAATGTTTTTTTTAGAATAATGCAATGCTGTATTTATCGACATGGAATGATCAAAATTTTGCATTAAGTGAAAAATTTAACTTTAAATCAAGAGCATCAAGTTTGATTTTTTAGATTTATTTTTTAATTGGAAGAAAACTGCCTTACTATGTTGTGTTTTCTGCAGTACAACAGCGAAAATCAGTCATAATTATACATTGGCTTCCCAGGTGGCTCTAGTGGTAAAAAACCCACCTGCCAATGTAGGAGACATAAGGGAGGCAGATTCAATCCCTGGGTCAGGACGATCCCCTGGAGAAGGAAATGGCAACCCACTCCAGTATTCTTGCCTGGAGAATCCCACGGACAGAGGAGCTGGCCAGCTATAGTCCATGGAGCAGCAAAGAGTCAGACACCAGACAGACAGACAGACAGACAGACAGACAGACAGACAGACACACACACACACACACACTTCCATTAGCTATCTATTTGACACATGATAGTGTATACATCCCACCCTCTCCTTCCTCTGCCATGTCCACAAGCCCATTGTATGTATGTACCACAACTTTTTATCCATTCATCTGTCTATGGACATCTAGGTTGTATCCATGTCCTGGCTATTGTAAATATTGTTGCAATGAACAGTGGGGTACATGTGTCTTATACAACTGTGGTTTTCTCAGGGTGTATGCCCAGTAGCAGGATTACTGGGTCATATGGTAGATCTATTCCAGGTTTTTAAAGGAATCTTCACATTGTTCTCCATAATTGCTGTATCAGTTTACATTCCCACCAACACCACATCCTCTCCAGCATTTACTGTTTGTAGATTTTATGATGATGGCCATTCTGATTGGTGCAGGGTGATGCCTCATAGTAGTTTTGATTTGCACTTCCCTAGTAATTAGCAGTGTGGAGCATCTTTTCATGTTTATTGGCCATCTGTATGTCTTCTTTAGAGAAATGTCCATTTAGGTGTTCTGCCCATTTTTTGATGGGCTGTTTTTTCTGATATTGAGCTGTATGAGCTGCTTAAATATCTTTGGAAACGAATCCTTTGATTAGCATTCTTAAAAATTCTCAAAGCAGCTTTAGATAGGAGGCAGCCCAGACAATATTCTTCTGTAGAAACAAAATTTATTGCAACAAATTATATAAAATGCTTCCATATACCTAGGGAAGAACCCTAACCAAAAAGGATTTTCATAATTTCCTTTAGTTACTTCTATACTACCTTGATAGATATGCTTATTTTTGTCCTTCCGCTCATGTGGCCACCACCAGTTCAAAATGAACATACTGGAATGAGTTTCTAAGGATACGTATTTCTTATAAATGTAAGTTTCCTACTCTGGTCTTGCTCTTGACAACCTACAGAAACTTCCAACAGGCTAGAAAGGTTGAAAAGTATCTCAAGAATCAAAATTTCAACATACTTCAAAGTAAGTTATTTAATGATCTGAATCAACTCAGCCATCTACAAAACATTCAGTAGCCTTCTCATTTTCTCAACATCATCCAAAGTAAGGTGTTTCACATCAGTGGATTATCCAGCTAATGTTCACACCTGTGTGAAAACCAAAACTGCTCCCCATTCTACCCAATACAATTTAATTTCCTGACAATACTGAGTTAGTTACTGGTACAGTATCAGCTGCTGTCCTACAATATAGAAATACTGTTCCAGACTCTCAAACTGTCTTATATTTGCTTTTTATCTTCCAGTACATTCTTATCTTTACAGCATACTCTCTTCCCCCTAAATTTGCTATTTTTAATCTGAGGACGAAGAGGCAAATAAATAATCAAGAATTAGAAGGCTACATAAAATAGAATGCTGTATGAAATGAAAAAATCTAAGATTTAACATAGTATCAACTTTTATGACACAAATCTCATCTGTTCAGGGTCTATTTCATTTATTCCCTGTTCCTGATTTGTTTAGGGGAAGAAAATGAGAAACACAAACATGGTGGGGTAGGGTGGAGACAAAGCATTACCATATTAGGAAAGAATGTTTATGAGACAAGTTAGACCTAAATTCAAACCTTATTTTTGCCACTTACTAGTTGTATGACTTCTAAGATGTTACCTGTCTCTGAGCCTCAGTTTTCTATCACTAAAATGGAGATTATAATTATTCTGCAGGACTAATGGGACAATTAAGTGATGAATATAATATACCTGCGCATAGTACACTCAGGCAAACACTTAAATATTTCTAACCTAACTGTGGGAGGATAAACTCTGAACTATAAACTCTTTAAAATACTGAGTTAATATGCTTTTATGAAAGTCATCCCTTACCAATATCCCACAATCCAAATTTACTTTTGAATAGCCAGTCTCTGCTTATATTAAATATCCTTACCAAAAAAAAAAAAACCAAAAAACAGAAAAATCTTGCAAGCTCAAAATAAAATCCCCAAAACTAAAGATTAAAACACTGTAATTTCATTTCCTGCAGAACCACATATTAACAGCATTTAACAATAATTTTCTGAATAGTTGTGTGAATAACATACTGCATTCAAATATTTGCTATTTCAGTATTTTTAAGTCACAGTTCCTTTGAGAGTCTCTACTTTTTAATTGGTTTTTTATTCAGTACTGCTTATATCTCTCAAAAAAAAATGTAAAAAATACATTTAAGGTTACTCAGACCTCAGGCATTATTCTCCAAATGCCTGAGGTCTGAGTAACCTTAAAGTACCCTCATTAAAAAACAGTGCATAAATCTTACATTAACATGTTGGGCATAAGATAAACTACAGAAACATAAGCAGCTATATGAGAAAAGGGCACCTTCTTATAATTATAAATCTGAACAGTCGAAAATGTTACAGTGCATTATCAATGGAAACTCTTAAAAACTGTATGTTTAAATACATACAGTTTACAAATAACTACAAACTAAATGTTTCACTTTCACATGCTAGCAAACTAAGCTTTTTTCTAGAAGCCAATTCAAGTGAAGTATATAAACTCTGAGTTAGGTACTTTTACATATTGTTTCATGAAATCCTTCAAATAATCTAGTACAGCAGGTATTTAATCACATGTTAAGAATATGGCCAGTGAGGCTCAGAGGTGTAAAGTCGTATTCCAAGGTTAATGCTTTCTCCAAAATGCAGACCACAATATTCCTAATGACAATACCCTTTCCCCTTCTTCAAAAATATTAATATTATGCATTAGGCTGGTGCAAAAATAACTGTGGCTTTGCATCAAACTTTGCCATTTGATTCTGGAATACATTCTTAAATGTGGTTATGTTATACATCACTTAAATGTGCATTTCTCACTTTGCTTTTTGCTAGCAATATTACCTACTATGTACTTTAGACTATGGAAATGACAAAAAGCAAATCCGAGCAATTTTATGAGTTCAAAATGAATTGCAAAGCAGCACAGACAACTCGCAACAACAATGCATTTGGCCCAGGAACTGCTAACGAATGTACAGTGCAGTGGTGGTTCAAGAAGACAAGAGCCTTGAAGATGAGAGGAGTGGCCAGCCATCAGTTGGTCTCAGTTGACTACAACCAATTGAGAGCAATCATCAAAGCTGGTCCTCTAACAACTACATGAGAAATTGTCGAAGAACTCAACTTTGACCATTCTATGGTCTTGGGCATTTGAAGCAAATTGGAAAGGTGAAAAATCTCAGTAAATGGGTGCCTCATGAGCTGACCGTAAATCAAAAAAATCGTCGTTTTGAAGTGTCATCATCTTTTATTGTATGCAGCAATGAAGAGCAATTTCTCAATTAGATTGTTTGACATGTGACAAAAAGTGGATTTTATACAATAACCAGCAATGACCAGCTCAGAGCTTGGACTAAGAAGCTCCAAAGCACTTCCAAAGCCAAACTTGCACCAAAACAAGGTCATGCTCACTGTTTGGTGGTCTGTTGCTGGTCTGATCCACTAGTTTTCTGAATTCCAGCGAAACCATTACATCTGAGAAGTATGTATGCTCAGCAAATTAATGAGATGCACTGAAAACTGCAACGCCTGCAGCCAGCACTGATCAACAGAAAGGACCCAATTCTTCTCCATGACAATGCCTGACAGCCCACTGCACAATCAATGCTTCAAAAGTTGAATAAATTGGGCTATGAAGTTTTGTTTCACTAGCTACATTTACCTGACCTCTTGCTAACTGACTACCACTTCAAGTACCGACAATTTTTTTGCGGGCAAAATGCTTCCACAACCAACAGGAGGCAGAAAATGCTTTTCAAAAGTTTATCAAATCCTAAAGCACAGATTTTTACACTACAAGAAAAAACAAACTTACTTCTCGTTGGCAAAAATGTATTGACTGTAATGTTTCCAATTTTGATTAATAAAGATGTGCTTGAACCTAGTTATAATGATTAAAATTAATGGTCCAAAACCACAATTACATTTGCACCAACCTAATAAATACAAATAATCAATAAATAACAGTGGAATGAGTTAGCTCTTCATATGCCAACATAGAAAGACTGTGAAGACACAAATAAAGAGTAAGGTAAAAGTGTGGGTAATGATCCATCTGCTTAACAGGAATAAGTAGAAAATTACATATGGGTAAATATATCAGTATTTTTCTGAACAGAATTAGATACACACTTAAGAATGGGTTTCCCTTTAAAAAAATTTTTTTTGAGTTTTGTATTAGGGTACAGTCAGTTAACAATTTTGTGACTGTTTCAGATGAACATCAAAGGGACTCAGCCATACACATATATGTTTATTTCACACTTTTCTCATTTGAAATTTCCTAAACGGAATGCATGATGTATTTCATTTTCCTTGCAGTCTGTATTTTTAAAACTAATAAAGCCATACTCTTTATAAAAACTAGAGAGAGTCTTAAAGGCTATTAAAAAAAAAAATCTAATGAAAGACCTCGTACCAGTCTAGAAATCTACACATTAGTTGCTTAATCCATAAATCAAGCAGTCTCAAACTCACTCAGAACGGCATAAATTTACCTGGAACAAACCAGAGCTCTTATGTTCTGGTGATGAAAATTATTTGCAAAATAGATGCACATATATCTATATTGTTCATACCTATAATAAACGGAATCTGATATGCTAACTCACTAAGTTTTGCATCAAGTAGATTTGGAGATAGCAACATTAGTCTCTTGAAAAACCTCCCAATTCTAATTTAATGGGATTTTCTTTTTTTTTACAGTGGAAGTTGCTCAGATAAGAGAAACAACTAAAATAATGCCATTGGGACTTCCTTGGTGATACAATGGCTAAGAATCCACTTGCCAATGCAGGGAATGTGTTGGAGTCCTGATCTGGGAAGATTCCACATGCTGCTGTGAAGCATCTAAGCCCGTACATCACAACTAGAGCCCAAATTCTGCAACTATTAAAGCCCTTAAGCCTCAAACCTATGCTCCACAGGAGAAGCCACCACAATGAGAAGCCCTGCACACCACAAATAGAGAGCAGGCCTCGCTCTCTGCAGCTAGAGAAAGCCCAAGTGCACCACTGAAGACCAAGCACAACCAAAAATTAAGATAAATATTTTTTTAAATAAATAATGCTATTGGACACTTGATTAAAGTAAGACTAAACATCACATTTTTCTAAGCAAATCACAGTTAAAATATTCCCAACTAAGCACAAAACACTGCAAAAAAAAATCTTTAACACACTATTTGCTCATTCACTCTATAAATATTTGCATTACTCAATGTGTGCCAAGTACAATACTAGGCAGGTATCATGGGATTAAGAGGTAAGCAAAATAGCCCCTATCTTTGTAAATTATTACAGTATGGGGAGGGAAGGATAAGCCCATTTAATCACAAAATGGTATCAGAGATTATAGTCACTGATCTAATTTACAGTGGCAAGTTCAAGCAAACTTCAATGAACTAATACTTATATAAACCTAAATGCTGAAAAGCCAACCAGAGAAAAGTCAAGGCATCTTGAAGGTGTGGACTCCAGAGTCAGTCACTGGATTTCAATCTAGGCTAACTATATAACAAGTGTATACATTTAACCACTTTTCTAACCTGAGTCTTGGTTTCTTTATTTTTAAACAACAGGTAACAATAGTACTTTCACCATGAAGTTGTGAAACTTTAAAAAGTATTAAGGCAATATGCCTTAGTATAATAAGTCTGTAGTAAATATTATGTTACTGTCATTAGCAGCATTGGCAAAAGCTCAAAAGGACAAAGAGCTAGTGATAGTTGGAGGAAAAGACTTAAAAACAGCTGAAATGCAGTGAATGACCAGGGACAGGTAAGTAGGAAACAAAGCATGAAGACCTTATTAGCTATGCTATCGAATTATGAAGTCTCTAACTAAAGTGGCTACTGAACACTTGAAATGTGGCTAGTTCAAATTAAGATATGCTGTGCGTGTAAAATACACACCACATCCTGAACACCTAGTATGAAACAGAAAAGTATCTTAATTTTTAAAATAGCAGTTACATGTTGAAATGATACTTAAGATATACTAGGTTAAAAAATATATATTACAATTACAAACCCAAAAGACAGAAACAACCCAAGTGACACTGACAGCTGAATGGATAGACAAAATGGGATATATACATACCATAGTATACACAGACAATGGAGTATCCTTCAGGCTTAAAGAAAAAGGAAGTTCTGTCACATGCTGAAACATGAATGAAACTTAAGGACACTATGCTAAGTGAAATTAGGCAGTCACAAAAGGACCAATATTATGATTCCACTCTTATGAGAAACCTAAGTAGTCAAATTCATAGAGACAAAAAACAGAATGGTTCTTGCCAGAGGCTGGCAGGATGGGATAATGGAGAACTATTGTTTATAGGTACAGGGTTTCGGTTTAAGATGAAAAGAATTCTAGAGATGGATGGTGGTGATGGCTGCACAACAATATGAATGTATTTAATGTCACTGAACTAATTGTACACTCAAAAATGGTTAGGATGGTAAATTTTATGTTCTAAGTATTCTAATAAAAAATTAATTTTTTAAGTGGCTACGAGAAAAATTATATATGCAGCTTGCATTGTATCTCTACCAGTCACGCTGTTAAACTTAAGTCATGGCAAAATTTTCCAATAAGAAAGGTTTTGAGGAACCGTGTGACAAAATCTGGATCTAGTGAGACCTAATGCCCTATAGTAGGAGTCAGCAAATTTCCGGTAAAGGGACAGACAGTAAATATTTTCAGCTCTATGGGCTGTTCTGATAGTACAGATAACATAGAGATGAATGGGCATGGTGAATTTGGCTCACTCTAGTTGGCTGCTACTGCTACGTCACGTCAGTCGTGTCTGACTCTGTGTGACCCCATAGACAGCAGCCCACCAGGCTCCTCTGTCCCTGGGATTCTCCAGGCAAGAGTACTGGCGTGGGGTGCCATTGCCTTCTCCGCTAGTTGGCTGACACCTGCCTTAAGACATTCACTGTAAGGAACAGCTCCTACCAGCTCAGTCTTAATTTTCAGGAATCGAATAAACCAGTTTTATAGTCATAGCCTAAAATCTTCCATAAGGAGAGGTATTTACTACAAATTAGTGCTGTTTTCCCCCCAAAGAACTAGCTGATAAACATCTACTAGCACACCACTTAGCTTAGGTAAAGAATTAACTTCTCTCCTATGCATTTAAAAGCATATTGGCTGGAAAAACAGTCATTCAAAACATTTTTTTTTGTCAGCAACTGACACACAACTGAGTGATTGAAATGAACTGATTAACATCTTTCTGGGTTCTGTGGTTGAGATGAAGCTTCTCAGTTAAGGTTGCTCTAAAAAAGAAAGAAAGAAAGAAAGAAAGAAAGGCTCTTCTAGAAAAATTGTTTCAGTAACTAGAAGCGAGAATGAACACCCTGTGGCAGTCAAGAGTGTTGAGCTGAAGGGAGAGCAGCTTCAAATGAAGCCATGAGAGGAGGGCAGAAAACAATGAGATTATGTATAGCCAGCTGTCCAAATTCACAAACACAGAGGGAGACTTTGGGACTTGAGCATTTGCAGATTTTGGTATCCACAGTGGGTCCTGGAACCAATCCCTGGCAACACCGAGGGACAACTGTACTGCACTCAGTAAACACTAAGTAACTGGTGGTGGTTCAGTCACTAAGTCATGTCTGACTCTTGCAACCCCATGGACTGTAGCCCACCAAGCTCCTCTGTTCGTGGAATTTTCCAGGCAAGAATACTAGAGTGGGTTGCCATTTCCTTTCCAGCATATCTTCCCGACTCAGGGATCAAACCTGTCTCTCCCACTTTGCTGGCAGATTCTTTCCAGCTGAGCCACCAGGGAAGCACGTCTTTCCAAACCAGGGATCAAACCCAGGTCTCCCTCATTGCAGGCAGATTCTTTAGCAGACTGAGCCACCAGGGAAGCCCAAGAACACTGAAATGGGTAGCCTGTCCCTTCTCCGGGATCTTCCCAACCCAGGAATTGAACCGGGGTTTCCGGCATCGCAGGCAGATTCCTTACCAGGTGAGATACCAGGGAAGTCCTAAGTAATATTATCATGCATATGGTCTAGATTCAGTTATAAACAAATATTTACTTAGCCCATACCATGTACTGCTGCTGCCAAGTCGCATCAGTCGTGTCCGACTCTGTGTGACGCCATAGACGGCAGCCCACCAGGCTCCGCCGTCCCTGGGATTCTCCAGGCAAGAACACTGGAGTGGGTTGCCATTTCCTTCTCCAATGCATGAAAGTGAAAAGTGAAAGTGAAGTCGCTCAGTCCTGTCCGACTCTCGGCGACACCATGGACTGCAGCCCACCCAGCTCCTCCGTCCATGGGATTTTCCAGGCAAGAGTACTGGAGTGGGGTGCCATTGCCTTCTCCGTACAGTATCCTGGTTTGGGTCATAGTTTATTACAACTTAAAAAGCCTATAATCATGTGATTATTTGATTAATTTTGTGTGTGTGTGCTAGAGAAGATCTGTGGTGGTTCCCAATAGTGTTACCAAAGGGAACCACCACAGATCTTCTCTAGTGCACACACAAAAAATTAATCAAATAATCACATGATTACAGGCTTTAAGTTGTAATAAACTATGACCCAAACCAGGATACTATGAGAAAGTACAATGGGGAATCTCAACCTACTCTGGAAAATCAAGGATACTTCTTTGACAAAGTGACCTTTGCACTGAGTGGGAATAGCCAAAGAGTGAGAGGCATTCTGGGTAGCAACAACAAACTGCACAAAAATCCTCAGGCAAGGGGCAAAAAAAAGTGATTAACAGACCAAGGAACTAAACAGTCAGTAAGGCAAGAGCCAAGTGACCAAGGAGGAAAGACGGCATCAGACTGGAGGGGCAGAAAGGAACCTTATCACACAAGGCCTCATGGCCCCATTAAAGTCAAAGATCAGTGGGGAGTTGTTAGTTTATGTAGAGGGTAACATGATCTGATTAATATTTTTTAGAGACTGCTCTAGGAGTTAATGGGGGTGCAGGGAGGGAACTGACCAGTAGGCTACCATAGTTTATAGGTAAGCAATAATGGCAACTTAGTGAAGTCAATCCTCAATCTTAAAACTACCTACATAATCTATTAAATACCCCATTGCAGCAATTTTTGTCCTCAGGACACTACTATTACAAATTTGAAACCCCACAGAGCTTTTGAAACTCCATGGAGCTTTTAAGCAGGTTAAAGCCACTGATATACTAGAAATTAAAGCTAAGAAATCTTTAAAAATATTAATTCACAATAATAAACTCATTACATTAATAGAAGCATTTTTTTTTTAACCAAACGTAACCATTTTCCTAGTGTGAATAACCTTTAAATTTTTGTAAATAACTTCAGTCTCATACTGGAAGACAACTGGAATTTTACATCTGTCTTGGTATCCCACATCTTGCAGATTCTCAAAAAGTATGTAGTTTGTTTTTGAGAAAATTAGAGTGAAAAAAATATCTCGGGAAATTATGAAAGCGGTGTTGACCTTATGATCCTCCTAGGAGGGCTATGGGGACCCCCAGACCGTATTAAGAACTGCTGCTTGAGTAATAGAAAGTCAAGTAAGCACAACAAAATGCTCCATAGCAGGAAAGCTACAAAGACAGGCAGTAACAAGCGCTACAGACAATGGCAAGTAACTGGAATCCTCATGTATTGTTGGCAGAAATAAAAACTGGTACAACCACTTTGGAAAACAGTTTGGCAGTCCCAAGAGCAGGTCAATAGACAGCTATCACATGACCCAATAATTCAACTCAAAAGGCATATGCTCAAGAATATGTCCTCAAAAAACTTGTGTAAGTATTCACCTTGGCATTATTCATAATAGTCAAAAAGCAGAGACACTCTAAATGTCCATCAATTGATGAATGAATCAACTGGAGAAATAAAATGTGACATACGCTAGAATATTATTCAGCAGTAAAATACATGCTACAACACAGATAAATCTTGGAAACATTGTGCTTCTAAAGAAACCAGGCACAAGTTTTCAAAATCTGGTGTGTATTTTACCCCTTCAGCACATTTCAAATCAGTCCAACCACATTTTAAGGGCTCAACAGTTAGACATGGCTTGAGGCATGCCTGTGGACTGAAGTTCTAGATCTACACTATAAAGTCTTTGTTTTAAATGATGTTTGTGATAATGACCCTGAGTCAGTGTAATTTCCCCTATCAAGGAAAAGTTCAATTCTATTCAGTACAATATGTACCTTATATCTAAGTACGTTAATAACATGTACATTATGTTAATATTTTTCTAAAAGACTCAAGTGATGAAGATATTTCCCCAAACTACAATACACTGCCTGATTACTTCAGATGACTGTAGTTCAAAATCTTAAGACTATAGTCTAGAGAACTATAAAAATCCCAGAGCAACCTAGTTAGGAGCTAGTATATAGAAGTCCCGTCCTTTCTCTGCACTAATTTTAACCACAACATTCTTCTGGACTTCATCTTGCTTGCTGACACTTAGAAATCCTCAAACTGTTTCCAATAGCAAATAATGAATAAGTAAGAGAAAACATAATCTCATACACAGGGATTTTGCCATTACACATTTAAAAAAATCTATTTACTTATATCATGAAAACCCTTACTAATGAAACCACCTTGGAAAGACATAGTAAAAGTTTATATTCCAACAACCTTTAGGTAGAAATTTAAACATTACCCCATTGAGCACTCAATGAAAAAATAAATTTCACATTAATTTCAAAAACTATAAGCTTTATCATCAACCTGGAATGAGTTTAAATTGAATACAAACTGTATTAAAGTATCCTGTTTCCCCCTGTTACAAACAGAAACAGAGGGAAAAATAAGAAACTTAGTAACCACCTTACAACTTGTTTATACCTTATCCAAGAAATGTAATATAATTTCATTCAATCAATTAGAACACTCATATACATACTACAGAATACTAGAGTGGGTAGCCTTTCCCTTCTCCAGTGGATCTTCCAGACCCAGGAATTGAACCAGGGTCTCCTGCAATGCAGGCGGGTTCTTTACCAATTGAGCTATCACAGAAGCCCTAATACTATTTTGGCACAGTGTAGTAAAAGAATTTGCATTACACAGAAAACAGATTTTTAAACTGTAGAAAATGGGATGTGTTTAATAGAAAGCCTAAGCCTTCAATATTATTTTTTGTAGGTCTTCTGCTTATCCTTTTTACCTTTAAAATTAGATAAGAACTTTCAGGACCAAATACTTGTCAATTTTTTTTACAAAAAATTTTCAGTGAAATCTCAACGTCATTAAACTTATTTTATTGACAAATTTTAATCTGTAGTAAACAGTTTAAATCTGTGAAACCCTTAGAGAAAACCTTAAAATTATAGATGATAGAACTTCTCTTGTGTTCAAGTAGAATTTTTCAAACCACGTGAAAACTACTTTTCTTATTCTTGTACATTTTTGCAAATGTACTTCCCCTAACAGAGCCCACAGGTAGTTCAATTTGTCTTCAGGTTCTTAATGCAATGAATGATAAGCTTAAATTTTTATCACATTTTCTACTTCAAAAGAAAGTATTTATCAAAATAAAAATTCAACTACCATGAGAAAAAATTGCTGCAGAAAGACTTTACCTGTTAAAATTTTACTTTGGTTACAGAGGAGTAAAACTAAAACTTGCACAGAATTTGAAATTCTAGTTTCACCATCAAAAAAGTTTAAAAATCCTCACAGATAATAGTATAATAAACTGATCTAAATGAATTTTTCTATTTACAAAATATTCACTTTCTTTCTAATCTTTTACAGTAAAATGCTTAAACACGGCTGCTTTAAGCAGCCAGAATAATGGAGACCTGAACTTGAAATCCTAGAAACAACTACGGTCTTCAAAAGTTAACATGGCTACACACTCACTAGAGTAACAAAAATAAAAAAGACTGATATTATCAAATGTTTGTAGGAATGTGGAGCAACAGGAATTCCCATGCACTGTCAGTGGGATTGTAAAGTACAAGCACTTAAAAAAAAACCCACAGTTCCTTATGAAACTAAACATTCAGCTTCCCTGTTACACACTAAGCATTATTCCACTTCTAAGCATTAACAAGAGAGATAAAAGCATTCATCCAACAAAAAGTTGTACAGAAGTGTTCAGAGCAACTAACTGGAAAAGAGTCCAGGTGACTTTCAATATGAAAATGGATAAATTATGGTGGTATATTCATTCAATGGAAGACAAAAAGCAATAAAAAAGAAAGAACTACTGATGACACTTAATCAGTTCAGTTGCTCAGTCGTGTCCGACTCTTTGCCACCCCATGAATCGCAGCACGCCAGGCCTCCCTGTCCATCACCAACTCCTGGAGTTTACCCAGACTCACGTCCATCGAGTCGGCGATGCCATCCAGCCATCTCATCCTCGGTCATCCCCTTCTCCTCCTGCCCCCAATCCCTCCCAGCATCAGAGTCTTTTCCAGTGAGTCAACTCTTCACATGAGGTGGCCAAAGTAATGGAGTTTCAGCTTTAGCATCATTCCTTCCAAAGAACACCCAAGACTGATCTCCTTGCGGTCCAAGGGACTCTCAGGAGTCTTCTCCAACACCACAGTTCAAAAGCATCAATTCTTCCGTGCTCAGCTTTCTTCACAGTCCAACTCTCACATCTATACATGACCACTGGAAAAACCATAGCCTTGACTAGACGGACCTTTGTTGGCAAAGCAATGTCTCTGCCTTTCAATATGCTATCTAGGTTGGTCATAACTTTTCTTTCAAGGAGTAACATAATAATGAGTCTCAAAACCTAAGCTGAATGAAAAAGCCTTACCCAACAGAGTGTATACCGTATACCATTTATGTGAAACTCTATATTTAACTTATATGCAGAGTACATCATGAGAAACGCTGGGCTGGAAGAAGCACAGGCTGGAATCAAGATTGCTGGTAGAAATATCAATAACCTCAGATATGCAGATGACACCACCCTTATGGCAGAAAGTGAAGAAGAACTAAAAAGCCTCTTGATGAAAGTGAAAGAGGAGAGTGAAAAGGCTGGCTTAAAGCTCAGCATTCGGAAAACTAAGATCATGGCATCTGGTCCCATCACTTCATGGGAAATAGATGGGGAAACAGCGGAAACAGTGTCAGACTTTATTTTTGGGGGCTCCAAAATCACTGCAGATGGTGACTGCAGCCATGAAATTAAAAGACGCTTGCTTACTCCTTGGAAGGAAAGTTATGACCAACCTAGATAGCACATTCAGAAGCAGACACCAGAAGACTTCGGATTACACAGGTGTATGTATTTGTGTAAACTCCTGGAATGGCAACCGACTGCATTTCACTGCAAGTCAAATTTACCTTCAAAAATTTTAAGTTGAAAACCTGAACTCAATGGTTCAGTTCAGTTGCTCGGTTGTACCCAACTCTTCGCGATCCCATGGACTGCAGCACGCTAGGCTTCTCTGTCCATCACCAACTCCCAAAGCTTACTCAAACATGTCCATTGAGTCCGAGATGCCATCCAACCATCTCATCCTCTTTCGTCCCCTTCTCCTCCCGCCCTAAATGTTTCCCAGCATGAGGGTCTTTTCAAATGAGTCAGTTCTTCGCGTCAGGTGTCTAAAGTATTGGAGTTTCAGCTTCAGCATCAGTCCTTCCAATGAATATTCAGGACTGATTTCCTTTAGGATGCACTGGTTGATCTCCTTGCTGTCCAAGGGACTCTAAAGAGTCTTCTCCAACACCACAGTTTAAAAGCGTAACATGTACTACTACTTGCAACTTGCTTTGAATTGCATCCAAAAAATAAAATTGACCAATAAATGATTAATTGTTTGATAAAGCAAATAAAGCAAGATGCTAAATGTAGGTGATGGACACATGATAGTTCACTGCACAATTATTCCAACTTTCCTGTATGCTGGAAAATACTTTAAAAATTAAGGGAGAATTTTATAGGAAAATTGAGAGACCAAAAAAATAGGGATTCAAAAGGTGGTCAAAGTTTCTACACATTCTTACTACTTGACAGAACACACCACCGTTCATAATCATATAAACAAATATCGCAATTATTTATTGTTCCTTCAGGGAAACTTACAGGTACGTTTCATTTTTGCTTCTTCATAAACTGTTCACACTGTCTTGGTATCTGCTGACCAACTGTCTGAGATCAATTCAGTAATTACGGAAATATTCTGGGACGTATATTTAACAAAAACTAAAATGATTTAAGTTCCTCAAGATCATTAATTAACGGCAATAACTGTATTCCTAAATAGATTTTAAGCGGTAAATTACTTTTAAATTTCCTCCATTAACTCCAGGTTCGTGCTCTTTCATCTGACTGCAATTGCTAACATGTGAATAACGTTGCTATTCCTCTAAAATCAAACAAAAACCTCCCCAACGACCGGCATCTAAAGAATGACAAATACACTTAGAAAAAAAAAAAAAAAACAGAACCAGCATGTCGTCAACGAAAGTCATCCACCTTTCTCCTTAAGCCTAGTTCTATTAAGATTTGGCTGAAAGCAATTTCTACGTCATAGCTCATTTTTTTCTTTAAAGACTGGAAGGTGGGAAAGATTTCAGCGGTCAAAACGCAGAACTAAATGCACACGTGCTCCTCATCCCAAAAATCTACTTTAATCCCCAGGCAGGTAAAACAATGAGCACCCCCTTTTTTTCTCCCCCCCTTCAAGAGACAAAACCGCAGACCGGGCTAAGCCAAACCCTCGCCCAGCCTCCACTCCGCCCGAGCCAGGCGGCGGGTCTCTTTCCTTTGTGCAGAGTCAGAGGGAGGCGGCTCGAGGCGGGGAGCTGAGGGAGGAGGCTGGGGTCGGCGGACGCCGGAGCAAGAGGAAGGCGCCGAGGAGAGCGGCATCGGCGAGCCCCATAAACAGGCCAAGAGGCCACGCCACAAACCTCTGCGGTGTCCCCAGGAGCAAACCCACAAACCTGGGTGTGATCTAATTTGGGATCAGACCCCGGAGAATGGCCGAGGGCACCTCCGGAGACGACCCCTTACCCTCAAGCCCCTGCAAAACAGTCTCCTCCTGCCGCTGGCGGAGGTCCTGCCGCCATCCCCACCCCGCCCCGAGCCTAGCGCGGCCCTCACCTGCTGGACGGAGCTGTTCTCGGGCACTGCGAACTCCTCCTTCTCCTTCGGGGTCTTCACGGTGACTTTCATGATCTTGGGTTCCGTGGAGGCGGTGGCGGCGGGGGCGCCGGCACCTTCGGCCGCGGCGGCGTTGTCCTGGGAACTTGGAGGGCCGCCGCTTTCACCATTCTCGGCCATGGCGGCGGCGGTGACTCAGGCGCAAAGGAGGGAGCGGGTGAGGGAGCGGGAGCCAGGCAACGCCAGAGCCGGCCTGGCCGGGCAGCGGAGAATGTGGGGCACGCTACCTCAGTGACAACTGGCTCAGGGCCGCCCTGGCGGGCGAGGAGCCGCGGAGCTTGGCGTGGGCTCCGGCGCAGGCCCGAGTCGGGCGCTCAGCAGCCGCTGTGTGTTCAGACGGCGATGAGTCGCAGCGACATCCGCAGCAGCCACTGCCACCGCCGCTTCCTCCTCCCCGCCCCTCCCCCTACGCCGCTCTGCCCGCGCCGCGCGGGGCACGCCGGGTAAGGCGGCTGGCGACGTCGCCGAGTCATGCCTGGCCGGCGCGGTTTGGTTCTCTGAGTGCTTTTCTTTCCCTCTCCTGCTCCATTGCTCAAAGCGTAGGTGCGTCCAGAGTGAAGGACTAAAAACAAAGTGGGGTGGAAGAGGTCAGTTCATTCCTTCTTATCTCTTTAACCAAAAAATAAATTGGGGGGGTTCTGGGAGGCACCGTTAAGGGCGCACGAGGATGACGTCACGGCTAGCGAAATTACTGGAAAGGAAGCTAGACCACCGGGCTCTGCGGCCGGAATTGCGCCTGCGCGATGGCAGGCCCGCTAGTTCCCCACCCTCTCACCTCACTCTGGCGGTTACGGTGCGCATCCCCTAGGAGCCTGAGCTTGCTTCACGGTGTACCCCACGGGGAGGAGGGTCTGGAACAAATGCCCGCGAGGGTTTTTTGTAGTTGATATTTAAATGTGCTTAAATTTCGCGTACTTTAAAAATTTTAAACGCTTGCTTTTACTACACGGTGCGCATGGACGGAGTACGCCCCTATCGCCCACCCTGCTCTATTCCGAGTAGTCAGTGCTCCGGGGCCAGAGCTTCCCATCCTGGTCAGCCAGGTTTGGTCAGGTGATCAGGCCTCCTATGTTGGCAATGGCGCGCTAGCCCACCTGTGATTCTCTGTGAATACTGTCCCGTGAGATGTTTAGGGCAGAAACATAGTATCCAAGGCATGCCCTCCCGGCTGGGACAGCACAGTGTAGCTGAGGTGTTCATTTTATATTCTATCAAATTAACTTACTGCTCTTTCAGCCTTTAGGTGACACAAAAGGTTCAAAAATTATTTTCAGTGTAATACATGTGTAAATAAGAAACAGGAAGTTAATTTTCCCCTAGAGAATATTAAACTGGAAATGACCTCATCACTTGCCTTTAAAGATGGCTTGCAAGAAATGTACAACACTGGGCATAAACTTTATAAACCAGTATTGCGCAAATGTAAACTTTGACACCACACCGTGACCCAGATGTGCAAAGATACACTTTATATTTCTGTTCTTAAACCGTCCAACTCTGTCCTGGCTCTTTTAAGTACTCTTTTATGAAGTCCACTTCTTAGCAAAGCCACTCTGAAATCTGGGTCTAAAGTTCTGAACGTGTAAATTGCTATAGCGACGTCATTTCATATCAGCGAAATTTCTGGCAGCATTTTTCAACAACATGAAGAAATTACACAGAGCTTTCTGCTAAAGAATGGCTGTTTACATATGTTTAGATGTGAAGTAATCATTACTCGTCAAGGTAGAAAGTTCCACCGTTGGAAACCGTTTAACTCTGCACTTATGATACTGCTCTGTGATTATCTGTGTCTTACATTAATTTCTAAAAAGTTTTGATGTCTGTGCACGATTTATGAAGTAATATAATTTATCTGTAAACATATACAGTATAGTAATTCATTATGGACCTTTTTAGAAACAGCCCTATCCTGTAAGAAATTTTTGAGGCATGGGTTTAGATCAGGGATTAGCAAACTTTCAGAGACTAGATCCTAGGTATGTTGGGCTTTGTGAGCCATGCGTTCTGTCTCAAATGCTCAGCTCTGCCCTCATATCACGAAGCAGCCATAGACAATACATACAAGACTGAGCCTCACTGTGTCCTGGTGAAACTACAAAAAAACCCCAATTTGGTCCAGGAGGTCTAAATGTCTATTTGAGGCATTTTCTGTTTAATATCTTTTGTTTTTTAATAGTCTAGAAAAAAATTACAAGAGCATACTTCATTCATTATAAACACTGAGTACATTAATGTTGAAGATACAGAGGAATAAGATTCAGTCTCTGCCCTCAAAAAACTTAGAAGCAAGTTGGATGTGGGGTAAAAAATGGAAGGGGGGAGATAAGCAGTGTCATGCTGATATGTGTTAAAAACCAACTCATCAGAAAATAAGCTTTGATATTTTTTTTAGCATTTCCCAATCCCCTTGATGTAAATGCTTGCAAAATGGCCAATCTCAAGCTACCAACTTGAGGTCCTTGCTCACAAAATTCCTGACATTTTATCATTAAGTTTTCATAAGTGAATATGAGCCATCTGTAAGTGGATAGATCCCATTTTTTAAATCTCAGTATTCAAAATTCAACTATAATAAGAGGTTATTATTCACATGGTAGAAGAATTTTTCCTTGATAAAATGAGTCAATGGATTCAATCAGTCAACAAGAATTTATTGAGCAAACTTTAATCCTGTGTCCAGGAACTTACATAGTAACACAAGATGGTACCTATGTCCAAAAGTGGTATAAATAACAGGCATTGATCATGCTTCCATTGTCTCAAAAATGAAGCCCAAGCTTCTTAAGTAGGTACAAGGCCTTCCGCAACTTAACTCCTAGTCTCTCAAGCTTCACTCCCATTACTCTATAGAAATGATCTGCTGCAGTCAAACAAGTTTATTCTCATCTGTAGAAATACTTGTACATTGTATTTTTCTCACCTAGGATCACTCCTTCAAGTCAATACACCTCCCCCACGTGCCCATTATTACTGCTGCTTCCCTAATAGAAAACACCCAAGCAGAATCATTTTTTTCTCTGACCTCCACCATAATTATTTGTACACGTCATCTGACAATTCATCACTTGTAACATACCTTCTATTATCTAAAGCTATTTCTCCTGTTACCAGTCTAGTTCACACCCTCATTAATTCTGGCCTAGATTGCAACAGTAACCTCCTCCAGATTCCCTTGCTTCCAGGTTGAAGTCACCATCCTCAAAACTATTTATTATTGGTGCCATATGTTATCCCTGTAGAACTAAACTTTGATTATGACACCCAGATAATTGTCACTATTAGCTCTCCACAGAGTTTTAAAATAATATCTCATTCCTATCTTAACCCTAAATCAAGTGAGTCCACTAAGCATTCCAAGCTTGTTTGCGCTTTCCTGCCTCTAGGCTTCAACACAACATTTTCCCTGCAAATTGAAATTCTTATCTCTCATTTTTACTTCATTGTTTTACCCATCCATCAAGACTTACCTGAAATGAGACCTTCCCTATCAGTTTTTCCCCTGATAATGTTTTTTGGTCAGACATGTTCTCTAAATACTGTATATTCCCATATGACTTTATTACCTTTCTGGTGTCACTTACCCATTTGGCCTTGTGTTATACTTAGTTGTGTGCACATTTGTTTTATTAGACAAGGTCCTTGAAAACAGGGTCAAGTCTTGATTGTCATATGTACCACACAATGCCTAAGCTAATTTCTTGGCATGATAGCATTTTCTGCTAAAGTTAATGGATTATTGAACTGTCCCTTTTACCACTAGAGAAGAAATTCATTTAAATCAGTAAATCATATTTTATTCTCCTTTGTCTCCTGCAAGGTTTATGTCGCAGTGATAGATATCGATACATACATATAGTACTTAACTGGAACCTTATTTGCTTTACAATAGTTTCAGAGGAAGGAAATGTTATTTCACCTCTTGCTTGGTGCAGGGGAAGGAAGGAAAGTCAGAGAAGGATTTTAAAGTGAAGTGAAGGAATTTGAGTCACATGTAAAGGAATGGATGTGATTTGGTTAAGTGTGTTGAAAGGGGCAACTTCATGAGAAAGAGGCAGTGGTGAGAAATAGAAACTCTGCTAGGACACTGATCTTAAACTGTGGTCCACAGCCTAGGAACAGTCCATTAGTATCTCTAGGGCTACTTCCAAATCAAAGGGAAAAGGGTGAAATGTTCATTAAGTTTCTGAGCCTTAATCCTTGTGAAGTGTTTGTGATGAGGAGGGTTGTTTATTAATTTGTCAACTAAAACTCTAGACCACTGGGTAGGATTTACAAATAGATCTACGGCCCCTATACACTTTGAATACAAGCTGCTCAGTTGGTTCCCACAGCTGTGCCAGCCACCAGTGGCACGAGAGGAGTTATATAGCAAGCCTCTCTGAAGAAAACACCTGTGGTTCTTATTTTGTTACAGTCTCATCTTTTTTTTTTTTTTTTTACTTTTTATTTTGAAATAATTATAGACTCACGTGGAAGCAGCAAAAACTGTACTCCAAAGAGTCCTGTGTACCCATCACCTAATTTTCCTCTATGGTGACATCTTAAATTTTTGCTGCACAATATTAAACTAGGAAATTGACATGTTAACTGGGCTATAAGGCTTATTCAGTTTTTATCATATTTTTAAATCTTCATTGATTTGTGCATGTGTGTGTATCTGTCCGATTTTATCCTGTGTAACCATAACTAGATGCCAAGGTACAGAACTATTCCATCATCAGTCTCACCATTTTTTGTCATTCCTATACAGCAGGGGTTCCCAATCTTGACGCTACTGACATTTGAGACCACAGCATTCTTTGTTTAAAGCAGTGGGGAGGTGCTGTGCATTATAGGAGTTTTAGCAACATCCTTGACCTCTGCTCAGTAGATGCGGGTAGCACAAACAACAACCAGTAGAAATACTGGTGGTGGTTTAGTAGCTAAGTCGTGTCCAACTCTTGTGACCTCATAGACTGTAGCCTGCCAGTTTCCTCTGTCCTTGGGATTTCCTAGCCAAGAACACTGGAGTGGGTTCTTATTTCCGTCTCCAGAGGAACTTCCCAACCCAGGGCTTGAACCCAAGTCTCCTGCATTGCAGGCGGATTCTTTACCATCTGAACCACCAGAGAAGCTGACCTCTACTTAGTAGATTCTGGTTAGTACTATCACCCCACCACTATTACGACAATCACAACTGTTTCTCAAAATTGCCAAATGTCCCTTGGGAAACAAGCTATACAGAGAGCTGATGGGTCATCCCTACCACCTACATTTTTCCTCTTTCTCTATCACAAATTGGAATAGCAAGTGTTATCAGTTATCAAAGAATCATATTTTACTACCAAGTTTATTTAATTCTGAATTGATTATATTACTCATGATGAACCTTACTGTGGGTTTTCTCCAGTATAGGTAAGTATTGCCAGGATTCCATTATAAACTTGCTTTTAATCTGTTATTACGTTTCATCTGCTCATTTCTTAACAGAAGTCTGAATTTATTCAGGCCTTAAGAGAATGCCTAAAAATATTCATAGGCTATACTCTTTTGACCTCTCCTATGAACAGGTTACTACAGATAATGTGAGATACAGTCCCTAGGGCAAGCACTGAATATCTTACATAAGTGGTAAGACTGGTTCTCCTGGAAACATACAGATGCAAAGATAAATATTTTTATAATTAGACTCAAGCTTGGTTTTATGCTGTGTAAAACTCCAAGCCTTATGATTTCTTTTCAGAGGAGAAATTTATTCAGAACACATAATATTTGGAATGTGCTTCCTGACCTTAGAAGAGGTTAGCTTATGTGAAGAGTCTGCCATCTTGTATAACTAACCAAATGAGCCATGGGGAAATTTTAGGTGTTCTCTGAAGGCAGAGAGAAGGAAGTTAAAGGGTACAAAATCTATAAAGCAAGTCATCTAAGAATCTCAGAGAATAATAATGCTTCTGGGAGGAAAAATTGTTTCCGGCTGCTGAGGAACTTTGTAACACACAAAAAGGCAATTTAAAGGGATTTCCCTGGCAGTCCATGATTAGGACTCTATGCTTTCACTGCCAAGGGCCACGTTTCAGTCCCTGGTTAGGGAACTAAGATCCCACAAGAAGCACAGCACAGTCCAAAAAGAAAAGGCAATTTATTGATGTATTTTACAAAGGAAGCTGAGACATGTTAAAGAAAAATTAGTCATCTAGTCCTTTCATTTCATCCAAATAATTCTTAAAACTTTCATTTCATCCAAATAATTCTTAAAGCTTTGGTTCTCAAATGACCTGAAAGGTCGATGATAATATGATAGCTTATCTGAGTTCTATAATCTAATGAGAATTGTGAAAGGTTTGAGATTTTCCCCTACTTACAAGCTAAGAGCTTCATGGAATACTGGGAGAAGACACATGACTGTGTTAGCATTTTCTTGCACCTGTACATGCAGTGGGTTGCATTATAAGAGTAATCTCAAGTGTAGGGAGCCCAGATCTTTTAAATGTGCAGTAAACTTGTATCCCTTTGCTCTGGAGGGAGATACTATGTTTTCAAAAACCACTATACAAATATCCTTGAAAAAATAGGACAAATACATTGTATAAATTTCCTATTGCTGCCATAACAATCATACTTTAGTGCTTAAAGCAACACAAATTTTGCTTAACACAGATTTATCTTGCAACTCTGGAGGTCAAAAGTCCAAAATGGATCTTAAAGGGCTAAGCATGAAAGGCTATGTTCCTCTGGAGACTTTAGGGGATAATTCATTTCTTGCTTTTCCCAGCTTTTAAAGAGGGCCCCTGAGATAGTGGAGGCTGGAGCCTGGCATGCTATAGTCCATGGGCTCACAAAGATTTGGATACAACTTAGCAACTGAACAACAACAGACTGCCCACATTCCTGGCTTGTGGCCAAATCACTTGACCATCTGCTTCCATTATCAATTTCCTGTGACTTTTCTGCCTGCCTCTTTCCCTTATAAAGATTTTATAAAGATGATGTTGGTCCCTCCCAGATAGTAGGATCCTTAATCACATCTACAGAGTCCCTGTGGCATGTACGGTGACAGATAGGTTCTGGAAATTAAGATATGGACACCTTTGGGGAGCCATGATTCTGCCCATCAGAGGTGGTCAGTGCCCATATTTATATGATGTGCAGAATTATGAGAGGCCATAAAAGAATTTTCTCCCAATAATATCCACTTCTTGTTTCTACTGTTGTTTGTCATTCTGATTAATCTGACCACCAGAGGCTGGGGCCAAATCCACAAAAATTTTTTTATATAACATTTAATAAACTACTATCAATAGACTCAAGCAGAATGAGGCCAACCTGCAGTATTACTAACCGTGCTCCCCAGGGGTTCAGACCCAATCAGCTGAACAAATCCCATAAACCATCAGAATCTACTTTGGCTGCTTCCTAGATATTGCTTCTGTATTGACTTTTCCCCTTAGCCCAAGGTATTAGTTCAGTTACATCAGGATGTCTTAGCAGTTGCACATATTTTGCCATGGACTGCAAGGAAGAAATCCAGGGCAATTATTACTGATCATAACAACCCTGAGCAGTGAGCTGAGGCTGGCCTGAATGCCTTCCAGGCTGATGTGATTGTCATCGATCTTCAGCTAAAGTCTGGACAGAATTTTATACTACCTCTTCTAATTCAGTGGTTCTCATTGTAAGAATTAACTGTCCACAGGTTGCATACAGATAGCAAACAAGTAAGTAAGCCCACTGAGAAACCCCTGCAAATAATCAAGGGCAGCTGCAGTCTAGATAGTTCTCCCAGTAATCTGAGGACTGTGTGATCTACAGACAGTGTTTCTTAAAGGTCTCTTATGACCTTCCTTAAGGTGCAAGCTGCTGTGATTTCAAGAGAAGGCAAGCTAATGCCTGACTTCCACAAAGGAAGTACATACAGTCCTGGGAGTGCACATGGTGTACCTGGAAATAAAATGTTGTTGATAATTATTGAAACCCCTTAAATATAATTGGCAGCTGGTTGGTAGGCCTCAGGGTTCCCAGTTCAGTTCAAATAATTGAATCGAGTCCTTGCTAATGAAGGGATGCCTATAGGTCAGCAGTCCAAACTGTTCTGTTTATCTATGCCATCTGCTGGTGACTAGTAAGGGCTAATAGAATGGGAGTGGGAAAGATATCCAGAGGTATTGACACGTTTTACATGGGAGGTGCAGAGACCCGGCCATTCCCTGTCACTTTCAATTGGCTTCTTATTAAAGTTAAGGAGAATGGCAGTTGTGATCAGAGTTATCCTGTGAGGTATGGCAGACCTAGGAGTGAGTTAAATTTAGTGTTTGCTAGTTCAGGAGAGCCTCACTGGTGTTTTTCTTCATGAGTAAAGACCCAGGGGTCTCACTAAAAGACAGAAGATCATGAATGCCCCACCTTTTCCTGTGCTTCTCGAGGTCCAAGATGTTTCTTCTCCTAGTGCTAGGATTGTTTTCCTCCCCCACCAAAAAAAATCAGTGTATCCCATTCCAAAAATGGTAACTTCACCTCCTCCTCAGTCACTGCCTACTCACACCGACTTCTTATCTGGAAGGGAAACAATTTATCTCAGATTGGGACTGGAACCTATGTGCTGGGACTTGAACCCATTCAAATCCCTGCTTGGGACTCGAACCTACGTGGCCAGGACCTGAACGCAGCCAAAACCCTGCTTGGGACTTGAACTCATGTGGCTAGGACTCGAACCCAGCCAAAATCCCTGGTCTTTCAACTGAAATCACAGAGCTGGTTTCAGGACCTAGTGAAGGTTCTTGATGATAATGCAGGAAGAATTCGGTGAGAGACAAAATGACAGGTAAGAAGTGGTTTTATTCAGAGAGAAACATACTCCACAGACAGAGTGTGAGCCATTGCCGAGGGCAAGTGCAGCTTCAAAATGTGGCATGGTTAGTTTTTATGGGCTGGGTAATCTCATAGGCTAATGAGTGGGAGAATTGTTCCAACTGTTTTGGAGAAGAGGTGGAGATTTCCAGAGATTGAGCCACCACTCTTTTTGGTCTTTTGATGGTGCCTTGGAACTGTCATAGTGGCTCTGGGTGTGTCATTTAGCTTGCTGATTGAGGATCAAGGTCTAGTCAAAATTGAGTTGTCTGCCATCTTGGAGCCATTTGATTCCTATTGATTTATGTTATGTCCTCGGACTATGTCATTCTTTCAAAGGTTGTGCCTGCCCCCTTCCCTCCTGTTTCAGAAGGGTAGGTGCAAAAGGCAGGAACATTTTTCTAAAACATACAGGCACTCATTATGTCTCCCATTTTGGCCCTTATGGAACGTTAGGGGACTCAGGGAGCAAGTATTCCACTATGTAATCATCATGCTTATAATCTAGGACCATATCCATCCAATAAGAGAATTCAAGGAGCTGAACTAGATTTGAATTCAAATCCCATAGGCTCCATTTGGCTGGGCTGCCACCAAGAGAGTGTACCAACTCGGAACCGGCCAGCCAGTAGTTGTCAGTAGGGGAAAGAGACATGTCATGCCCACAGTAGACTTCTGAATTTTCAAAGTAGGTTTATAAACTCCTATCCCCTTTGTCCTTGTCATTACCTAGGAAGTGGGCAAAAGGAGATGCTTCCTTTCTGGAGACCATTCAGTGACCAAAATACTTAGTATTAAAGCATGTGAACTAGGTGAGGGATATAGACGAAGAGGTCTATTTGAGTTGATTTTTGAGGTGACCATTCCAGTGCTCAACAATACCAGAGGTCTATGGATAACAGCATGGAAAGTGCTCTAAGTACCTTAGCCAGTAGCCCATTATTGAGTGACTTTTGCAATAAAAAGTGTACCTTTGTCAGACTGTAAATGGTCCAGAAAGCCAAAAACATGACACAGATTAGTTTTCAGGGGCCACAGTGGTGTGGTTAGAGTCAGTTGATTGGACTAGACCAATAACGCTGAAAAAGTGTCAGGCGCAGTGACCATTACCAATAGCCCTGAGACAGGGTCAGAAGTCCAATGTAATCAAATTGCCAGGAGTGGGTGGGGACCACACTCATGCAGTGTATCCGTACTCCCTGTGAAATGAATGTGTCACCTTCTGTCAGCCGTCCAAGTCTGACATGCAGTGGTAGCCTTTGCATCAGAAACATAGACTCTTCTGCTTTGCCCAGTTTATGACGATGGGTGTGGCTCATGCCCCGTGCAGTGACGAACACAGGCAGCAACAGTGGCAGTAAAGGCAGTGCAATGCTCTGTCAGCAGCCGGACTCCAGTCAAGCTCCTCAGAACGGCCCCTACCATAGATATCTACATGAGAGACCCAAGTGGTTGGGTCAGCCGCTGTGGCTTGTTTCCACAGTTCACATCCCCAAAGAAGAGTGTATTAATCTGCCAATCTGTAGTTTTCAAAGTACAGACCAAAGAGCTGGGCTGTTGGCAACAGCCCAAGAGTCAGTACAAATAACAAGGTTCATCAAGAGGACTGTTGGTAAGAGATCAGAGAGTAGCCTTGAATTCTGCCCACTGAGTGAAGTGACCTTGTGCACTTTGGGTTGTACATGTTAACACTGGGGTTGAACAGCTCCAAGATCTCCTGTCAGGTCTCAGGGTAGTCAAACCATCAGTGAGTGAATCAGACCCAGGCATTTAGAGGAAATTGAATTGAGGGTCCCTTTGAACCAGTGGTTTTGTTTAGAGCAGAAAAGCCTGAGGAAGGAGAAGACAAAGAATAACTTTGCTCCTGGGATATAGTAACTGCTTTCTCATATAAAGCCAAAATGCCACTGGCGCCCAAACAGTGGTATGCTTGAACATACCATTTCCATTGATGAGCAAGACTTATTGAGCCCTTCTCCTTGGTGTCCTTCAGCCCAAGTCAACCCACCCCAAGATGGAAGTATTAGGCTGAGTGGACAGGCCTTTATCAGCCAGGCTTCTGGCTTCAAGAGCTCAGTAGCAAGATAATAGCTGCTCTTTCAAAGGGGTGTATGTGGCAGCCCTGTTAGGAAGCTATGAGTCAAAACCCCAAAGGGCACCTATAGATGGAATTTGCCTCGCCTTGTCAGGGTCTCCAGTGGGCAAAATCATCAGTCCCATAGGCTTGTAGCTGAAATTATGGAGCCTCAAGAGTGCTAATGCTTCTCTACATGCAGCTCTTCCCAATCAGAAGAATCTCTTCTGGTACATAGAGGATGACAAGACACAAGTATGTAACACATTGATTCCTACTGTACATTTAGATAATAAAAGTAGCAGCAACTATACATTGAATTGGCTTGGAGAGCCCAACCCACAAGGTCATGTCAGCTCTTCCCTTGGTGAGCTCTGGTTGAACATCATTAGCTGAATCCAGGAGCCAGTTCCCCTATGGGACTGGTAGAATGGAGACTAGGACCCCTGTATCCAGCAGAGCCACACAAGTTTGACTTCATCCCCTCCCCACAGTTCCCCAGCATACCAGCATAGAGCTCTGGTGCCCTTTGTTGACATAGAAACCTTGGCTCTTCCCCCAACCATCATTCCCTTAAAGAGGCTGTGATTGTTGTGAAGAGGAGGGAGGGAGCACGAGGCAAGGAAGGAGAGAGTGACCGTGTGGAAAGCAAGGTGCACTGACTTTGTTTCAAGCAGTGCAGTGGCTGACCTCAGCTTTGTTTGGTTTGGTAACCAACAAAACATCAATGTTTCAGTCCACTTGAAACCCTGCACTAGGTAGCAGCGCCAACATTTGTCCACACTGTTGCAGTCTTAGGCTCTCTGGCAGCCACAGTCATGTTTCCCAGCTTTGCCCAGAGTTTGTGTCCTTCAGTTGACAACCTTTCTGGAGGACTCCACCTTAATCTGAGCCATCTATTGCCCCATTTTTGAAATAAGATCTCTTAAATTCAATATAAATGCTAGTGGGAGTTTCCATGATGTCAGGGATGATTGCAAGAAATTATCTGTATTTCCTTGGGTCTGTTTCTCAATCTTCAGTGGGTTACTTCACCAGCATTGTAAACTGAATCTGCGGCAGTAAGAGCCTTAATCTAAAGGGTTTGTAGCTTCCCACAGGAATGAGTCTGCTTCCGGAAAATCTGAGGGGACCAAGTCTCCTTATAGCAGTTTGGATGTGTTTTAAAAAGAAAAACCTGTGAGACCTTTTACTGTCATCTCTGATTGGATCTAAGATTAGCATGATAGTCTTGAAGGAAGGGCGGAGGTGAAGAATAATGTAACTGTTGCCGTTCTTAACAAGCATTGTATGCCCATTCCCCAGCCAACCAGTCAGAGTTCTAAAAATTAGCTTGGATTCTGCAAGGAGATACAACCAATCCATTCTGAAGATCAGCCCTGGGATTTCTTTGGAAGGAATGATGCTAAAGCTGAAACTCCAGTATTTTGGCCATCTCATGCAAAGAGTTGACTCATTGGAAAAGACTCTGATGCTGGGAGGGATTGGGGGCAGGAGGAGAAGGGGATGACAGAGGATGAGATGGTTTGATGTGGCATCACTGATTCAATGGACATGAGTCTGAGTGAACTCCGGGAGTTGGTGATGGACAGGGAGGCCTGGCGTGCTGTGATTCATGGGGTCGCAAAGAGTCGGACACGACTGAGTGACTGAACTGAACTGAACTGCCATAGCAGTTGCAAATTTCCCTCTCGTGTTCAATGTAGTGCACCTCTCTGTCACTGATGTGTGAAAGAGGGTAAAACTGAGTACTAATTGTTACAATGGGATAAGCCTGAGGCTGATCTAGTATCAACTTTTACTTGCCCTACTTGCAAGCTAACGAGTTAGGCTGCCACAGTTGTGTGGATGTGGACAGAAGACACAAGGCTCCAAGGTCACAGACAAAGGACTTTATTACTTGCATCAATCGCAGTAGGCAGACTATCAGCATTGTCATGTACCATTTCCCCAGAGCAGTTCCCATAGGGCAAGGCAAGGAGGACCAGTATCTTCTGTACTTGCTACAGACTGTGTTACACAAGAGGATTCTCTGAGCTTGGAGAACCCAAATCTCTTGTAATAGGCAATAAACCACCTTTCTCTGGAGGGGAACCCTATGTTCCAGAACTGTAAACACACATGTCCTTTGCTCCAGAAGGAACCAGACACTATATCTTCCAAGGCTGTTGTCCACTATATAAGCATCACTGAAGAGATGGTCTTCAGTAAAAGTGGTCAGTGCCTCTTCTCACCTAACATGCAGAAATTCGGGAGACCAGTGGAGAATTGTCTTCCAATATAGTCTTATAACAATTATATTTGCCTGAAACTCTGTAGCATTAGAAAGTTCTCGAGACAATTTTTATTCTAGTCCTATCCATCCTTAAAGACATATCTGAGAAGCGACTGTCAGACAGGTCGAAAAACTTTTTCTATAAAAGACCAGGTGGTAAAGATTATAAAGTTTGCGTGCCATGCAATCTCTATTGCAACTGCACTGCTGTTAAAGCACTTAGCAGCCACAGACAATAATAAATCAAGTGTTACAACTTCATTTATAGATGTTGAAATTTAAATTTTATGTGATTTTATAGGTCGTGAAATATATCCCTTTTTGATTTTTAACCGTTAAAAATGTAAAAACAGTTATTAATTCTTCGGCTATAGAAAAATAGGTAGAAAACTGAGCCGTAGGCCAGAATTGGTCCAGGATTCTTTAAAGAATAAGATTCTCATAAATCAGCATGAATTCAGTTAGGAGATGGCAACATTTTTCGTTTATTTCTTTCCGACTCTCTGTTCTCCAAGTCAGGAGAATTTACAGTTACAGAAAAATAAAACCACTTAAGTACCAAGGGTTATAAAACTGCTAATTGTAGGATGTGATGGTTAAATTTCTGTGTCAACTTGACTAGGATACATGGTGCCCAGATCAAACATCATTTCTGGGTGTATCTATGAGGATGTGCCTAGATGAGATTCGAGTTTGAATTAGTAGGCTCACTAAAGTAGACAGTCTTCCCCAATGTGAGTGGGCATCATCCAATCCTTTGAGGGTTTGATTAGAATGAAACGGCAGAGGAGGGTTGAATTCTCTCTCCCTGCCTGACTGTTCAAACTGAGACATCAGCTCAAACAGTCAGATAGACTGCTCTCAACTAGGACTTACACCACTGGCCCTACAGTTCTCAGAACTCCACTGATGACTTTCTGGATTCCCACCTGCAGATGATGGACTGTGGAACTTCTTAGCCTCTTTAATTGCATGAGCTGATTCTCTAGATATATTATATATCTATACACACACATACACACACACACTGATTGCTTCTGTGTCTCTGAAGAACCATGTATTGTATGACTTTTAATTAGTTATATTAACTGATTAGTATAAAAGACCTTATATATTATAATATATAGTATATAACGTATATAGGCTGTATGAGTTATTTTAAGACCTTCCTAATATTCTTCAACAAAGTTAAGGGGAAATGCTTTACAAGATAAAGTTTTAGCTTTTTTAGAAGATTAAAGACTCAGTTTCAATTGTGGATAACCAAGGTGTAATCCCTGAAAAGTATGACTGTATTAATATGCATGTCAGCAGATGGTATCATAGCTTGAGTTGGGTAGGGAGGGAGTTGTATGGAGTTGGTGACTCAAATGTGGAAAGCAAAACTTCATAGCTTTTAACAGCTAAGAAAGGATTTCTTAAAAACACAAAAAAGCACAAATCATAAAACACTGACATAGTTAATTATATTAAAATAAAAAATTTATGTGCATCAAAAACTTCAAAACAAAATGAAAAGATGAGTTATCTGCTAAAAAATAAATATGGGAAAATTATAACCAATAAAGAAGTAGTATCCAGAAAATATAAAAAATGCCTGTATATGGATAAGAAACAGATACCTAAAAAGAATGGACATTTGACTCAAATGGAAATGCTAAACCTCATTAGTTTATATGGAAAATACAAATTTAATCTTAAAAACATTGAGTTGATACATATGTCTCTGGCTTTCTCATTTTACCTGCTGTGTAATAAAAACATTGACCTAAAACTGCAAGTTGCACATCATGATCTATAGTTTATCATTTATATCAAGTTTTAAACATGCAAAACAAGGTTAAAGTGTAAAAGTGTGCATAGAAACAACAGCAGAAGCGTCAGGGTAGTAATTACCCCAGGGCTGTAGGGAAAGGAATGACATTGGGGAAGGATATGGGGGAGGTGCTTCCTTTTATCTGTATTGTTTTATTCTTTAAGCACATTGATACACAAATGTTTGTTGCACCTTTCTCTGATCTTTCGTACCTCTGAAATATCTCATTAACTTAGAGAGATGTTTTTAAATCCTTTAAAACAAAGTAGTCTCCTTCCTCTCTGTCTTCCTGAAAGAGTCCTAACCTCTCACCTAACCTCTACTCCTTACTCTCTACTCACCTAATAACCTTAGGACTCTTTCAGGAAGACAGCACACCAAGCACACAGATCTTGAGTTTTTCCCCCCCTTACAAAAGGTACTGAATCACCTTCCAGTTCCCTGGAAAATACCTGACTCAGAGGGCTGTAGTAGGAAAAGTACATTTTTTTGTCCCAGAGAGCAAACAAAAAATACTGCTAAGAATGACGGGATGTGTCAAAAGTACACAAACAGATGCACACTCAAAGTACACAAAAGTCAGCTTGAAGAGGCTCCCTATAACTAAGTTGGGGACAATTTGAGAACAAAATAATGATTACAACTCACTGAATAGAATGCATGCATGCTAAGTCGCTTCAGTTGTGCCTGACTCTTTGCGACCCTGTGGACTGTAGCCCACCAGGCTCTCTGTCCATGGGATTCTCCAGGCAAGAATAATGGAGTTGGTTGCCATTTCCTGCTCCAGGGAATTTTCCCAACCCAGGGATCAAAACTGTGTCTCTTATGTCTCTTGCATTGGCATGTAGGTTCCTCACCACTAGTACCACTTAGGAAACCACAAGTCCATAAGACATAAGTGAATGAATAAATTGAAATTTTGATAAAGATTAGTACATTTACATAACTTAAAGTACCTCTCCCCAACAAACATAAATTATTAATTACAGAGGGGAGAAGAGTAACTTTATACTGGGTAAATCTAGAAGACCATCTCAATTCAGCAATCAAAGGAAATGTCTTCAGAAATGGGACAAACCTGTATCACGCATCACTTGATAGGATACATTGAGAGGAACACAGCCCCACTTCTGTGATTTTCCAGTCTAAAATGCATAATTTAAATCCAATCATGAGGAAATATGTAAACCCAAATTGAGAGATATTTTATTAAATAACTGGTCTGTAATAATCAAAAAATGTCAAAGTTATCAAAATCAAGCAGAGCTATGAAACTGTTCCACACAGGAGACGAGGAAGAAGACAGGCCAACAAAATGCAACCTATGGTTGTGAGCTGAGTGCTTTTGCTATAGAGGATATTGTTTGGTCAGTTTCAGAAACCTGAATGGGGGCTAAGAATTGAATGGTAGTAATATAGCAGTGTTGATTTTGTTATTTTGATGGTTGTATTATGGTTATATAAGAGACTGTTCTTGTTTTTACAAAACAGAGAAAGTATTCTGGACTATCTCAAATGATCATGGGCAAATAATTTTTTTTGTATGTATAGATTATGTATTAGGTTGTAACTTTTCCCTCCAAAATTTTTTAACCATTAAAATTAGACAAAATTAAATTGTGTGCAGATGGTTCAGTGGTAAAGAATCCACCAGCAATGCAGGAGACACAGGAGACATAGGTTTGATCCCTGGGTTGGGAAGACCCCCTGGAGAAGGGGACGGCCATCCACTCCAGTATTCTTGCCTGGAGAATCCCATGGACAGAGGAGCCTGGTGGACTACATAAGGTCACAAAGAGTTGGACACGACTAAAACAACTGAGCATGCATGCACTAGAAGACAAAATGAGTTTGGTGAGAAGATTGTGCCAGAGTAACTTTATTGATAGGTTTTGATAGCATTACTGGGCTGATAATCAGGCATAATAACCCTAATTTCAGCAAGATATTTTGACAAGAACCTTAAATAACATCTCTGTAAATAAAATGGGGAAATATGTGCTGGAAAATAGAAAAGTTAGGTGGGTTCAAAGCTTGTCTAATATTTATACCAAAAAAATGCCTTAAAAAAAATGTCCACCTGAAAGAACGTTTCTAGCAGCATGCCACAGGACTGTGGCTCATATTCTCAGTCATGTCTGACTCTGCAATTCCATGGACTGTAGTCCACAGGCTCCTCTGTCTGTGGAATTTTCCAGGCAAGAATATTGGAGTGAGTTGCCATTTTCTACTCCAGGGGATCTTCCCGACCCAGGGATTGAACCTGTATCTCTTTTGTCTACTGCATTGGAGGCGGATTCTTTACCACTGAGCCACCTGGGAAGTCCATAGGACTTTGTACTTGGTCCTTTTCTGTTCAACATTTTTGTCATCATGGGAGATAAGAGTCATCTTTAGCGAATGTACAGAAGATAATAAGGAGACTAGCAATATAATGAATGACAGAATCATTAAAAATTTCTGCAATGACAAGTGAGGAGAGTTTAAAAATATATAATAGATACATGTATAAAAACCTTGAAAACCCTGGGAAAGTTCTACTTGGGTGAGAAAAAAGTTTCAGTGTGAGCACGGTAGTTGTTTTCAAATAGATGTTAAGCAGTCATGTGGTCTGTGACTTCAGTAAGGAGAAATGAAAAGGAGGCAGAGTCAGTACATCCTAAAGGAAGAGCCTTTAATAATTAAAGATGCTTAGAGTTGACCAAACGGAGAAGGCAATGGCAGCCCACTCCAGTACTCTTGCCTGGAAACTCCCATGGACGGAGGAGCCTGGTGGGCTGCAGTCCATGGGGTCGCTAGGAGTCAGACACAACTGAGCAACTTCCCTTTCACTTTTCACTTTCATGCATTGGAGAAGGAAATGGCAACCCACCCCAGTGTTCTTGCCTGGAGAATCCCAGGGACGGGGGAGCCTGGTGAGCTGCCATCTATGAGGTAGCACAGAGTTGGACACGACTGAAGCAACTTAGCAGCAGCAGCAGCAGAGCTGACTAAAATTGACTTGTGAATGTTCATGTAGAGGGCAAGAGAAAACCTGGTATCACAGATGTTATAGAAGGATTCCTGCTTTAGCTGGGCTAGGTAACCAGCCAAAGTAATATACTTCTCACTTTAAAATTCAGTGGAGGAAAAAACAGCTAAGAATTTTCAGTACAAATATTGTTTTTCAACTTCCAAATAGGCTGAGTTGTGCCCTAGTGTCTGTGTAGTTATTTATTCCTAGTATCTGGAAGTTTTTGTGAATTAAAAAAAAGAAAGACAGTGTAAAAATATATCTAAAGAAACAATGTAATTAGATTTTTATTGTACATACAAGCTGAATTTGATAATTAAATGAAAACTTAGGATAGGTAGATTGCATCTAGACCTATTTTTGTAGGAGTTTAGAGTCTATAAAATATGTCATACCTGGCTGCTTTTGAGGAAGCTATGTTTAGTTTACATTTTTATTTTATTGAAGTATAGCTGATTCACAATGTTGTGTTAATTTCTGCTATACATCAAAGTGATTCAGTGATATATATATAATACATTCTTTGTCACATTCTCTTCCATTGTGGCTTATCACAGGACACTGAATACAGTTCCCTGTGCTATGCAGTAGGACCGTGTCGTTTGTCCATCATATATATAACAGTTTGCCTCTGTTCATCCCAAACTCCCAGTCCTTCTCTCCTACCCTTCCACTGGTAACCAAAGTCTGTTCTCTGTGAGTCTATTTCGGTTTTGTACCTAAGCTCATTTGTGTTATATTTTAGAATCCACATATAAGTGATTCATGTGATATTTGTCTTTCTCTTTTTGACTTACTTCACTTGATATGATAATTTCTAGGTCCATCTATATTGCTGCAAATGGCATTATTTCATCCTATTGTGTGTGTATATATGTATATATATCATATTATATACAATGTATTCATATACAATTGTATACAATTATATGATTCATATACAGTTATATACAATGTACATGTATTCCATTGTATATATATATACCACATCTTTTTTATCCATTCATTTATTGATGGACATTTAGTTTTTTTCCATGTCTTGGCTGTTGTGAATAGTGCTACTATATAAGTGTGCATATATCTTTTCAAATTATAGTTTTGTCCAGATAAATGCCCAGGAGTGGGATTGCTGGATCATATGGTGCCGGGAGCCAGCACGAGGAGTCCTGCCCGTGGCAAAGGTCATGAGGTTAAGGGGTCCGACAGGCAAAGGCAAGTCGGGCCTTAAGGGAGCCTTGCTGAATTTTCTCGAGCATCTACCCCCCAAAACCAGAGTCTGCCTGCTTTATTGTACTGTGCTTTCCACTCTTCTGACATAACAGGGGGCTATCCCTGACCACCTTTCTCTGGAAAAAGTTAACTTAGAGCTCCAATTAGTCTCCTGCATATGAAAAGAATGTTTCAGCTCAAACCCCTTTGATGGCTCTCTAACTTGCCTGACAGGTTTAACTACACTTGTGATTGTTTACAGCCCCCCTACTGTGAGAGGTACTAAGCTTAAAGCATCTTAAAGATATAGAGCCTTTTCTAAAGAGCTAAAAATTATATTGGTGATGGGTTTCACTGTTGAGTCAATGACTGCTGCCAGGCCTCCATATTCTTTATCTTTTAGGCACCTGGAGGATATTAATCAATATAATTGGGATATAGAAAAAGGAATATAGTAGTTTTTGATGTTAGCAACACTAGACTTTTAAGGGCAAATAAGTTTTCTGGTTGACAGACCCTTATCAGAAAAGGGCGGTAAAATGTTAATTGGCCTCCTGGCCACAAGATGATGTAAATCACCTAAGACGTGTGTATACAGCTAGGTATGCAGAGAGAAAGCCTGGTCTTGATAAGAGTCAGGGCTGCTGATGCTACATAACTTTGTATTATCCATCACTCTCTATGTACAACCAAAAGTATAAAAAGCTTTCCCAAACAATAAAGGATGGACCAGTTTCTCAGACCAGCTTCTCGAACTGGTTTCTTGGAAATCTGGCTCCCCCTGTGTCGACTCTCTCTCTCTCTCTTTCTCCCTCTCCCTCCCTCTCCTTTTCAGGCTGAATTCCCATCTGGAGCATGGAGGCTCACCACCTCTACTTACTTGCCCTGGCTTCTAAGACCCAAGCGAGAGGGAGCCCAAGGTGGGGCACCCTCCGCTATTCAAGTGGGCGCCGGTGGCCTACGTAGATGGTGCAAACCTCTTGTCTCGAGGTTTTATTAGCTTTCCGCATAAAGCAAGTTATTCAGCCTCTTTTCTCCACTAAATTTTCCTACTACACTATTCATTCCTAATCTCTCTTTATATTTCTAAATAAGTAAGTTTTTCCTTGCCTACTCCATCTCTCCTTTGAATTCCCTGGATCCACCAGGGCCTGGACCCCAGCAATATGGCAACTCTATTTTTATTTTTTGAGAAGCCTCCATACTGTTTTCCATAGTGGCTGCACCAATTAACTTTCCCACCAACAATGTATGAGGGTTCCCTTTTCTCCACACACTGTCCAGCATTTGTTATTTGCAGATTTTTTAAAATGATGGCCTCGATTGCTATAACTTTAAAATCACCTATTCAAGCTAGTACAAGGAGGGAGAAAGCATTAGAGAGAGGGAGAGGAAGGTGAAGGAAAGGTAAAGGGAGAGAGGGAGAAAGAGAGGAAAAGAGGGAATGGAGGGAGAGAGGGTATAGAAGGAGAGAGAGAGAGATGGAGGAGGGAAAGCATGATTTGTAGGCTGCTGCGCTGTGCTGTGCTTAGTTGCTCAGTCATGTCCAACTCTTTCTGATCCATGAACTGTAGCCCACCTGCCAGGCTCTTCTGTCCATGGGGATTCTCCAGGCAGGAATACTGTAGTGGGTTGCCATGCCCTCCTCCAGGGAATCTTCCCAACCCAGGGATGGAACCCAGGTCTCCCGCATTGCAGGTGGATTCCTTACCGTCTGAGTCACCAAGGGAGCCCTTGTAGGCTGCTGGCTATGGGGGAAAAAACTAGTATTTCAAAAGGAGTAGCTTCTCTTCAAAGTAGAAACTGAATCTATTGGATCTAGTGTACTAACTGCACAAGAAAAGAAATGGGTTATAATTGCAGTAAAAAGGAAGAGAATATAGGCTTCGCTGAAAACTGAAAGGTATTCTTTTTGTTTACAGTTGTATTATTACATCTGTTTTACCACTTTATTTTTAAGACTTAGAATCTAAGACTTAGAAAGGAGAGACTAAGGCAATGAACACCTAAATGATTATCATCAGGTAAATGGTCAGCACAGACAAAGTGCACAGTCTGGGTTTTCTTGGTTCTCATCACAGGTGCCTTCTTATTAAACACTTGCTTACTGAAGGGTGCTGCATCTCACCAGTATCTACATCTCACCTTAGAAAAGTTACTGTTTTCCATCTAGTGGAAAGGCTGGAAATGATACTTCTCATTCTCTGCTTAATACAAGAGCAATAAACTTTTAGGGGGCTTTATTAAACAGTTTGAGGGTACCAGGACAAAGAGAAATGTCCGAATGTCAAAGCTTTGCAAGATAATGCTAAAATGTGGTCCAAAATGGTTGTAACAATTTATACCCCATCAGTTCTGTAAGAGAATTTTGATTAACTCAAAATTTCACCAACTTTTGGTCATATTAGACCTTTAAATTTTTGCCATTTTGGTTACAGGGATAAATAGTTTCTTATTGTGGTTTGAATTTAAATGAGACTGAACCCATTTTCATATTTTTATTGGCCATTTGGATTTCTCTTTTTGTAAAGAGCCTGATATGGGAGTTTCTGTCTGATTTTAATAGTCTGCTGGGTGTGTAATGGTATTTTGTTTTGGTTTCAATTTTTATTTCCTTTATTAATAAAGCTGATCATCTTTATTTATGTTTACCAGCCATTTGGATTTCCTCCTCTGTAAAGTGTCTGTTCAAGTTTTTTGCCCATTTTTCAACTTTGTTCTTTTGTCAGCTATATATTCAAATAGCTTTCCCCCTTCTGTTGCTTGCCTTTTTATTCTTTCATAGAATATATTCATGAAAAGAGTTTCTTTTAGTTTTAATTTGATAGTTAATCTTTTCCTTTATAGTTAGTGCTTTTTCAGGAAGATATTCTCTTATGTTATTAGTTCCTAGAGCTGCCACAACGAATCACCACAGACCTCATGGCTTAAAACAACAGAAATGTATTACGCTACCATTCTTGGGGCCAGCAGTCTGAAACTGAGGTATCAGGAGGGTCACTTCCTTCTGGAGGCTCTGCCTCTCCTGCTGAGAGTTCTGCGGGCTGCCAGCGGCTCTGGGCCTTCCCGGGCTGTAGCTGCATGACTCCAGTCTCGCCTCTAGTCACATGGCCTTCTCTGTTTCTCCTGCGTGTCTTGTTTTTTCTTTTATGAAGATACCCATCATTGGATTTCAGACCCATCTAATCCAGGATAATCTCATCTCAAGAGCTTTATTTTAAAAACATCTACAAAGACTTTTTCAAAGTAAATTTACATTGTGGGGTTTCAGATGAATATATCTTTTGGAGGGCCACTATGCAACTCATGACCGTTATTTCCTAAAAGCATTAGGGTTTGCTATTCACAAGTAGCTCTTCAGTCTGTCTGTAATTAATTTCTTTGCATGGTATGAGGTAAACATTTTTTGTACAATTGTACCTGGACAACATATTGAAAAGATAGTCCTTCCCCAAATGAGCCATAGTGCCACTCTTCTAAACCAAATACTGATATAAGTGTCTTCTAAATAAACTTTTCATTCTATCACTTGTCTACTTCTGAGGCAGTGTCATAGTTATAGTTAATGTAATGTTGTAAGAGTTCTTGGTAGCTGGAAGAACAAATCTTCCAAAATAACTTTTCACCTTCAAGAGTGTCTTGGCTTTTCTTGGCCCTTTCCTTCAGCTGGTCAAGTACCACAGAACAAAGTAAATGTTCTGTTGAGGATAACTGAGGTTGCTTTATATCTATAAATCCATTTGGAGAGAATTAAAATATTTAAAACATTAGACCTCCTACTCCAGGAACATTGCTTATCTATTTAGATCATTACTGTCTCTCAGTAAACTTTTATACTTTTCTTGTTAACAATAGTATTGCACACTTGTTTTGGGATTAGTGCTATATTATCTTAAATGATATTTTTAAAGTTTTTATGTTATCTTAGACACTATCTTTTAAATTTTAATTATTTAATGGGATATATAAGAATAAAATACTAATTGTTTTATGTTTGACTAAAGATAACTTTTAGTTGTTTTCTTTGCTTGACTTGATCTTTTTTTAACATGGAATATGTATGGAAGCGCAATGCCAAAGAATGTTTAAACTACCATACAATTGTACTCATTTTACATGCTAGCAGGATTATACTCAAAATCCTAGGGTTCAGCAGTACATGAACCAGATGCACAATCTGTGTTTAGAAAAGGCAGAGGAACCAGAGATCAAATTGCCAACATTGATTGGATGATGGAGAAAGAAAGGGAGTTCCAGAAAAACGTCTACTTCTGCTTCATTGACTACACTAAAGCCTTTGACTATGGATCGCAACAAACTGGAAAATTCTTAAAGAGAAAGAATACCAGACCACCCTACCTGTCTCCTGAGAAACTTGTGTGTGGGTCAAGAAGCAACAATTAGAACTGGACATGGAACAACTGATTGGTTCTAAGTCGGGAAAGGAGTATGGCAAGGCTGTGTATTGTCACCCTGCTTATTTTTCTTTGTGGAGTAAGTACATCATGCAAAATGCTGGGCTGGATGAATCATAAGCTAGAATCAAGATTTCCAAGAGAAATATCAACAACCTCAGATATGCAGCTGACACCGCTTTAATGGCAGAAAATGAAGAGGAACTAAAGAGCCTCCTGATGAGGGTCAAAAAGAAGAGTAAAAAAGATGGCTTGAAATTCAACATGAAAATAAAAAAAAACTAAGCTCATGGCATCCAGCCCATCACTTCATGGCAAATAGAAGGAGAAAAAGTGGAAGCAGTAACAGATTGTATTTTCTTGGGCTCCAAAATCACTGTGGATGGTGATTGTAGCCATGAAATTGAAAGATGCTTGCTCCTTGGAAGGAAAGTTATGACAAACCTAGACAGCATGTCAAAAAAGCAGAGACATCAGTTTGCTCACAAAGGTCCATGTAGTCAAAGCTATCTATGGTTTTTCCAGTAGTCATGTACAGATGTGAGAGTTGGACCATAAAGAAGGCTGGTGCTGAAGAACTGATACTTTCAAATTGTGATGCTGGAAGAGTCCCTTGGAATCAAAGAGGTCAAACCAGTCAATCCTAAAGGAAATCAACAGTGAGTATTCATTGGAAGGATTGATGCTGAAGCTGAAGCTCCAATAATTTGGCCACCTGATGCGAAGAGCCAACTCATTGGAAAAGACCCTGATTCTGGGGAAAGATTGAAGGCAAAAGAAGGGGGCAGCAGAGGATGAGACAGATAGATAGCATCATTGACTCAATGGACATGAATTTAAGCAAACTCCAGTAATGGAGGACGGAGAACCTGGCATGCTGCAGTCTACGGCATCACAAAGAGTTGGACATGACTTAGTGACTAAACAAAATGTGTGGCAAGAACTTTTTAAATCCATTATTTGGAGATATAATTACACACTTATAAAGCACACTCTATTTTAAGTGTACAATTCCATGAACCTTAATAATGTATTCATCTATGTTACCACTATCACAATCAAGATACAAAGCATTCTAGCAGTCTGAAAATTCCCTTTTATCATTTTCCAGTCTATCCATACCTCCAACCATGGCCCCAGGAAAATACTGATGTCTTGATTGTCATTACAAGATTAATCTTTTCTAGAGTTTCATATAAATTGAATCAGTATGTATTCTTTTGTGTCTGGTTTGTTTTATTCAGGAAAATTATTTTATAGTTCTTCTGTATTGTACCTATTAGTGGTTTCTTTCAGTATTCCATCGTATGGATATACTCCAGTTTGTGTTTCCATTCAACTCTTGATAGACTTTTATGTATTGTAGCTTTCAGCCTGTGGCTATGCTGAATAAAGCTGCTATGAACTCATGTACATATCTTTGTGTTGGCATATTTTTCTACCTAGAAGTAGATGGAATGGATATGACTGGATCATATATGTTGCTATTAGGTGTTTAAGCTTTATTAGGATGATTGTTTACATATTATATCTTACTCTTTTAGTTTATGTGTCTTTAGTGAGAGTTCTTGTAGCTAGAGTGTTTTTTTAAACATGCTATTGCTATTGCTTTTTTCAATCTAATCTGACAATCTCTGCCTGTCACTTGGAGTACTTGTTTAATATTTGCATTTAATGCACTTATCAATGTGTTAAGAGGTTTGGCTTTTTTTTTTTTTTGGTTGATTGGTTTAGGTTTTAAATCTTCCATTTTATATTGTTTTCTGCTTGTTTCATCTATTCTTTGTTGCTTTTATTCTCTTTTCTTGCCTTCTTCTGGAGTATTTTTTAGTATCTATTTGATCTCCACCCTGGCTTCATATATGTATAATTTTCCCCTCTTTTTGTGGTTGCTATAAGGCATTGTTTTTTCAACCTCAGGGGTGATTTTGCCCCTCAGGGGACATTTGGGCAATGTCTAAAGACATTTTTGGTTGTTACAATTGGGGTGTGGATGGGGGTAGGGCCTCTATTAGCAACTAATAATTAGAGACCAAGGATGCTGCTGAAACTCCTACCATGCATGGGATAGTGCCCCTCTCCCCCAACAAGAAATGACTATCCAGTCTCCAAAGTAAGTAGTGCCAAGATTAAGAAACCCTGAATTTTAATTTATCACGGTCTAACTTCAAATAATATGCCACTTCATACAGGATGTAGGAATCTTGGGAGTGTTTACTTCATTCCCCTCTCTTGTCCTTTGTGCAAGGCAATGTTGTTCTATATTATATATATAATAAGCCCTACAATGCTTTATTAGATTTATACTTAGTCAATTATCTTTTTTAAAAAGTCAGAACATGAAGAAAAATATTTTTTTATTTACCCAATATTTCCATTTTGGTGCTGTTCATCATTCCTTTGCATAGCTCTAGGTTTCTATCTGGTAGTATTTTCTTTCTGCAGAGGGGATTTCATTCACATTACTTTATAGTGCATACCTATTGGTGATGAATTACCTGAGCTTTTGTTCATGTATCTCAACTATCTTTGAATGATATTTCATTGGTTGTAAAATTCTGGATAGTTTCTTTTCTCCTTTCCCTTTTCAAAGATATAATGCTATTGTCTTCTGGCTTGTATATTTCTGACAAGAAGTCTGTGTAAATTCTTTACTTTATTCAGCTGTTAAGTAATTTCTTTTACCCTGAAACTACTATTAAGATGTTGCTCTTTTATCTTATTTATCATAGCTGTTCTAACATCCTTGTTGCCATTAACTCTGCAATTCTGAATCTGCTCTGTTGACTGATTTTCCACTTAATTATGGGTAACATTTTGCTGCTTCCTAAGCATGACTAGCGATTTTTTATTGGATGTTGGATGTTGTTAATGCTGATTAGTTCACATGAGTTTTGAATTCCAACTGTTACTTAGAAGTGAGAAGAAAAAAAATTCATGATCTAATATATATTTATCATTAAATAAACTGACAGGTTTGTAGGACATTTAAAAGAACTGACAGATTATATCCAGCTTTGTTCTCCTTGCTGTAGGTTAAATTTGCTTGAAAATTAGTACAAATACTCCTGCACTTGAATTTCATTTTGCTCTTTTGATCTAGATCAACCACACTTCTCTGTTTTGAGTTCCCGTGATTGTTGGAAATTCAGTACCCAATGTTCTCTCAGATAATCTTGGTGACATTAGTAAAGTGCTTTATTTTTATGTGATAAATATCACTTTTAAGGAGTCAGACTAGAGCTACTTGACACTTTTTTCCCACAAGGTACAATAGGTCAATTTCTAAAAGCAAAAAAAAAAAAAAAAGGCAGTTATTACAAGACAGTAGTTGTGATAACTTATTTTTGAAATATTTCCTTTATGTAATTTTAAATCTTTCTTCTCCTTTGTATATTAGGAATGTTGTTCTTCAGTTGGAGTTCATCTTATTCCCAGTGCCCCATTGACAGCAATTCTAGCTCAAATGAGACTCCTTTGAAATAGGTTCTACATGAAGTTCCTTACTTCAGAGGTGTTACAACAAATGGTACTATTTGTGACAGTAGTTTACTTCATCCAAAGAAGTGTTATATGAAGCTGATACATCTGTAGACAGCTGGTAGTTCTGTAAATAGTTTATTCTTTAAACTTTGACATGACTTTCAATCATGTGATAATGGTAATTCCAATCATTTAATATAAGTAAATCTCGATAGTCACTGAATACTAAATGTGCATTCTGTAGTTTCAAGAGTTCTGGGAAGAGCAACATTTAACTTTAGAACTTAAAACATTATCATAAAAAAACAGTATAGTGTAGTGATTATCACATTTTAACATGCATAAACATTTCTCAAGGAAGTTTTTCAAATTTTCAGATACCCAGACCTGGAAGTGTTGGTTCATCATGGTTGGAGTAAAGATCAAAATGACACATTTTACAAGTACCACCAATTAAGTCTAATGCAGCTGATCTGCAAACCAGTTTGAGAAAGATATAATGGAATGGAACTGCATTCAGAATTCTAGTACCTAGCTCCATTATTTGGTCACTGAAAGATCTTCTGTAAGTCACAGTTTATTCTAATTAAAAACTAATAATATTGTGGTTCCACAGGTGAGAGCAGATCCTTTTCATTCTTCTAGTATATAAACTTATCCATAAGCAACAAACTTGTATTGTCTTCTCAGTGGGGAGTCAAGATGAAGGTACTCTAGCCCAGGGTAAAGGGAAGGAAAGCTCTCACCACTCTAGGCAGATACAGTACACTCTGATGATAGGATATGCTGGAGGAAAGTAATATTCCATCAACCTACTGGTAAGGAAGGAGCATCTGAGGAAGTCAGGGAGGGATAGTTTAATCACTGAGTTAGAGCATATTTAATATGTACCAAACTATGTGACTTTGTTAATTCAGGTTGCCCAGAAGAGGGCCATAGACTCCTCTGTTTCAGGCTAACTGGATGTACTGTATTAAGAACTCATAGTGAGAACCACTATATTTATGGGCTTGATGGTGTCTGTGTAGTTGGCCACTCAAACTTTTATGTACCTAAGACAGCATGTTTTCCTGAATTCAAACCACTTTTAATTTAAGCATTTAGCATTTTCTTGCTTATTAAATTATTAAAGCATACAGCATTTGGGGGACTAACATAGTGAGCAAAGCAACAAATTGTTGTTTGGTCACTAAGTCATGTCCAACTCTTCTGCAACCTCATAGACTGTAGCCTACCATGTTCCTCTGTCCATGGGATACTTCCAGGCAAGCATCCTGGAGTGGGTTGCCATTTCCTTCTCCAGGGGATCTTCCTGACCCAGGGATGGAACCCACATCTCCTGTATTGGCAGGCAGGTTCTTTGTCATTGAGTTACCAGGTAAGCCCAAAGGGAAAGATAGTCTTTGTTAAAAGGGGCATTTGTTTGCACAGAAAGAGGTCCTCCAAAGGGGGAATATTCCAGATATTTATATCAATACACATGCTATAACTTTGGGTCTCAATTGAGTAGATTGAGTAGACTGAGTAAATTGTAAACTGAGTAAATTGAGTAGATTGCATATATTCTTAAGATTTATTCACCCTTTAATATTCTCTGGTTCTACTGGATGCTAGACTATGAACACTTGGCTATGATGGTTTCTTTTTTAAATGACAAAGATTTTAAATTAGCCTCAAAGTTTACTCATTTCTTACTGTGAGAATCTAGAACGTTTCATGACCTAAAGATTTGTTAGATTCATTCATCATTTATTAAGATATTTCCATCAAGAATCCACAACATGCCACATGCAAAGTACTGTAGATACAGCATTACCAAAAGACATGATCTTAGCTCTCATAGAACTTACATTCTAGTAACATAATTAAGAACCTACAAAAATAAGAATTTTAAATAAGTGCCAAAATTTCTTTAGTGTTAAGATGTAGTAGGGAGTAACTAATAAGTTACTTAAAACAGAATAGTGAAGAAAAGCCCCCTCGAAGGAGATGACATGTGAACTGAGACCTGAAGTATGAGAAGGAGTTATCTATTAAGAATTGAGTAAAGAGTATTGTAAGCAGAGAAAGTGTCAAGTGGGTCTTAGTCTATTTGGGCTGTTATGAGAAAAATATCATAGATTGGGTGACTTAACAGAAATTTGACTAAGAAGCCCAAGATTAATGTGCTGGTAGATTCAGCATCTGGTGAAGACTTTCTGGTTCAAAGAACGCCTTCTCACTGTGTCTTACATGGCAGCACAGAGGGGAAGCAAACTCTCTTGTGACTCTTTTAAGGGCACTAATCCTATTCACGAGGGATTGAATGACCTAATCACTACCCAAAGGTCCCCACCCCCAAATACCATCACATTGGGGATTCGGTTTCAAAATATAAATCTGGCAGGATGGGAGACACAAACTTTCAGTCCATGGTAAAGTGCAAAGGCCTGCCTGAAGTATAGAAGAGCTTAGTGTGTTCAGGCATCTAAAAAGAGAGAAAAAAGCCAGGGTAGCTGGAGCATTATAGTCCAAGAAGATGGGAGAAGTAGACAGAGGGCAGCCCATGCATACAGGATCTTATATGCCACAGAGGTAGGTTTGAATTTCATTTTCCAGGCAATGCACAGTCAATGAATGACTTTATGCAGAGTGACATGGCCTGATTTATGTATTTTTTAAATTTGCCCTGGTTGTATGTAAATGAATTGTGCGGGTACATGAGCAAAAGCAAGAAGACCAATTAGAAGGATAGCACTAGTTCAACATAGAGATAATGACTTGGAACAGGATGTTGGCAATGGAGCTGGAGAGATACAAGCAAATCTGAGATATATTTGGAGGAAAACTTGAGAGGACTTCCTAAGGGATGGAATGACAGAGAGGGAAAAGATCAATGATGATAGATTTTTGACTTAAGCAGCTATATGGGGATATTAGTATCACTTATTGAGAGAGGAAAAGTTGGGAGGGGAGGGAATAAAATGAGTTTGAGATGTCTCTTAAATATCCAAGTGAGGATAAAGCAGTTTGATATGTAATCTATATCCAACCTGGGGGAAATCAGGTTTGGAAATATAAATTTGCGAGATTATCAACATATTGCTAGTATTTAACACATGGTAATGGGAGGCCTGGCGTGCTGCAATTCATGGGGTCGCAAAGAGTCAGACACCACTGAGAGACTGAACTGAAATGAATGGATTAACTTGGGGCTTCCCAGGTGACCCAGTGGTAAAGAACCACCTGCCAATGCAGGAGACACAGGTTCAATCCCCAGGTCAGGAAGATCCCCTGGAGAAGGAAATGGCAACCCACTCCAGTATTCTTGCCTGGAGAATCCCACGGACAGAGGAGCTTGGCAGGCTACAATCCATGGGGTCACAAAAGAGTTGGACACAATTTAATGACTAAACATCAACAGTGGATGAACTCACCTAGGGTGATAATGTAGAGTGAGAGAGGTAGACAGCCAGAACTAAGTCATGGAGCACTACAATATTTACAGGTCAGAAAGGAAGATCCTACAAAGGAGACCATAGGAGTAGCAAGTGAAGTAGGAAGAAAATTAGGAGTCTGATGATGTAGAAGCTGATGTATTAATTTCCTAAGGCTGTCATAACAAGTTGCTACAAATGGGTGGCTTAAAGTAACATACATGTATTCTCTCACAGTTCTGGATGCTAGAAGTCTGAAATCAAAGTGTTGGCGGAGTCATGCTTCTATGGAGGCTCTTGGGAAGAAGCCTTCTTTGCCTCTTCCAGCTTCTAGTTTTCTCCTGGCAATCCTTGGTGTTCCTTGGCTTATACCTGGCATCATCCCAATCTCTTGTCTCTACTGCCATGTGGCCTTCTTCCCTATATGTTCATTTCCCTCTGTTTTCTCTCAAAAAGGTATCAGTCATTGGATTTAGGGCCCATTCTAATCTAGTATGAGTCATCTTAATTTGATTACATCTGCAAAGATCCTTACTCCAAATAAGGCCACATTCACAAGTATTGGGGGTTGGGACTTGAAAATATCTTTAGGAAGGACACAAGTCAACCTGCTACAGCATATTGTCAGTTTGTGATCAGCATCTATTCTCAAGCCCTTCTATGCTCAAATATGTTACTCAGAAGATGGAAACTAGAGATTATGTATTCAAGAGGCCCTTTCTACAAGGGTTCTGGGTATAATTTATGTTCCTCCATTGTGAGACTCAGAAGGCTTGCATGGAGGCTTGAAAAGCACAGGCTGTTTCCTACAATTGTGTTTGTTAGTGTATGATTCACTTTTGGGCTATGAAACAGATGTAACTTTGGTAGGGATTTCCTGTAGCTTTGTGAGACCTGGGGTAGCAGCTTTCAGAACCGAAGGTATACCACTAGCTCCCTGAAGTCCACTCTTTATTCACTCCAATGATTTTCTAAGTATCCAATTCCTGTATCTCTATTTGAAATCCTAGAATGGTTTTTGTTTTCTCTGTTGATCTCTGATAAGTAGAAAGTGTTTCAATAAGAAAGGTTACTGTACTAAAAAGCCACTAAGCAGATAATAAAAGGTAGAGTCAAAATCCCCATGGAGTTTGTATCGTTTAATTTCAATTTCCATTTGTTCACTGCTAGTATGAAGTAGTACAATTTCTCTTTGTATCTTTAAAGTACATTTCTTATAGGAAGCATATAGCTGGATTTTGCCTTTTTAAAGAATTAAATATGATCCTTTTCATTGTGGTATTTAGGTCATTTGCATGTGATTGCCTATATTGGTAGGTTTAAATCCGCCATCTTTTTCTATTTTTTTAAAAAATTTGTCCCATCTGTTGTTTCCTTTTTTTTGCTTTATTTTGGATAAACTGAATATTTTTAGGATTTTATCTCTCGTGTTGATTGTATTAGCCACATCTTGTTTTGTTATTTTATTAGTAGCTTTGGGGTTATATATCATAGTTTATCATCAAATGATTTCATATAAGTTAATATAAAGTATAAGAAACTTATAAAAGTATATTTCCATTTATCCACTGCTAACTTTTGTTGTCATACTTTTTAATAAGTTCCACAAATTACTTAACAAAGAAATGTCATTTATAGATATTTATATTAAAAAGATGTAATGGTCATCTGAGTTAAATTCACCCATTCCAGTCCATTTTAGTTGGCTAATTCCTAGAATGTCAATGTTCACTCTTGCCATCTCTTGTTTGACCACTTCCAATTTGCCTTAATTCATGGACCTGACATTCCAGGTTCCTATGCAATATTGTAAAGGTCCGATCCTTTACAGTATCGGACCTTGCTTCTATCACCAGTCACATCCACAATTGGGTATTGTTTTTGCTTTGGCTCCATCCCTTCTTTCTTTTGGGAGTTATTTCTCCACTGATCTCTAGTAGCATATTGGGCACCTACTGACCTAGGGAGTTCCTCTTTCAGTATCCTATCATTTTGCCTTTTCATACTGTTCATGGGGTTCTCAAGGCAAGAATACTGAAGTGGTTTGTCATTCCCTTCTCCAGTGGACCACACAGAAGAAATGGAGTAGCCATCATGGTCATCAAGAGTCCAAAATGCAGTACTTGGATGCAATCTCAAAAACGACAGAATGATCTCTGTTCATTTCCAAGGAAAACCATTCAATATCACAGTAATCCAAGTCTATGCCTCAACCAGTAACACTGAAGAAGCTGAAGTTGAATGGTTCTATGAATACCTACAAGACCTTTTAGAACATGCAAAAAAGATGTCCTTTTCATTACAGGGGACTAGAATGCAAAAGTAGGAAGTCAGGAAACACCTAGAGTAACAGGCAAATTTGGCCTTGGAATACAGCATGAAGCAGGGCAAAGACTAACAGAGTTTTGCCAAGAAAATGCACTGGTCATAGCAAACACCCTCTTCCAACAACACAAGAGAAGACTCTACACATGGACATCACCAGCTGGCCAACACCAAAATCAGATTGATTATATTCTTTGCAGCCAAAGATGGAGAAGCTCGATACAGTCAACAAAAACAAGACCAGGAGGCTGACTGCAGCTCAGATCATGCCTCCTTATTTCCAAATTCAGACTTAAATTGAAGAAAGTAGGGAAAACCACTAGACCATTCAGGTATGACCTAAATCAAATCCCTTATGATTATACAATGGAAGTGAGAAATAGATTTAAGGGACTAGATCTGATAGAGTGCCTGATGAACTATGGAATGAGGTTCGTGACATTGTACAGGAGACAGGGATCCAGACCATCCCCATGGAAAAGAAATGCAAAAAAAGCAAAATAGCTGTCTGGGGAGGCCTTACAAATAGCTGTGAAAAGAAGAGAAGTGAAAAGCAAAGGAGAAAAGGAAAGATATAAGCATCTGAATGTAGAGTTCCAAAGAATAGCAAGGAGAGATAAGAAAGCCTTCCTCAGCGATCAATGCAAAGAATTCTAGGAAAATAACAGAATGGAAAAGACTAGAGATCTTTTCAAGAAAATTAGAGATACCAAGGGAACACTGCAGGTGATGGGCTTGATAAAGGACAGAAATGGTATGGACCTAACAGAAGCAGAAGATATTAAGAAGAGGTGGCAAGAATACACAGAAGAACTATACAAAAAAGATCTTCACAACGAAGATAACCACAATGGTGTGATCACTCACCTAGAGCCAGACATCCTGAAATGTGAAGTCAAGTGGGCCTTAGAAAGCATCACTACAAACAAAGCTAGTGGAGGTGATGGAATTCCAGTTGAATCCTGAAAGATGATGCTGTGAAAGTGTTGTATTCAATATGCCAGCAAATTTGGAAAACTCAGCAGTGGCCACAGGACTGCAAAAGGTCAGTGTTCATTCCAATCCCAAAGAAAGGCAATGCCAAAGAATGCTCAAACTACCACACAATTGCACTCATCTCACACGCTAGTAAAGCTATGCTCAAAATTCTCCAAGCCAGGCTTCAGCAATACGTGAACCGTGAACTTCCAGATGTTCAAGCTGGTTTTAGAAAAGGCAGAGGAACCAGAGATCAAACTGCAAACATCTGCTGGATCATCAAAAAAGCGAGAGAGTTCCAGAAAAACATCTATTTCTGCTTTATTGACTACGCCAAAGCCTTTGATTGTGTGGATCACAATAAACTGTGGAAAATTCTAAAAGAGATGGGAATACCAGACCACCTGACCTGCTTCTTGAGAAATCTGTATGCAGGTCAGGAAGCAACAGTTAGAACTGGACATGGAACAACAGACTGGTTCCAAATAGGAAAAGGAGTACGTCAAGGCTGTATATTGTCACCCTGCTTATTTAACTTACATGCAGAGTACATCAGGAGAAACGCTGGGCTGGAAGAAGCACAAGCTGGAATCAAGATTGCCAGGAGAAATCTCAATAATCTCAGATATGCAGATGACACCACCCTTATGGCAGAAAGTGAAGAGGAACTAAAAAGCCTCTTGATGAAAGTGAAAGTGGAGAGTGAAAAAGTTGGCTTAAAACTCAACATTCAGAAAATGAAGATCATGACATCTGGTCCCATCACTTCATGGGAAATAGATGGGGAAACAGTGGAAACAGTGTCAGACTTTATTTTTGGGGGCTCCAAAATCACTGCAAATGGTGACTGCAGCCATGAAATTAAAAGATGCTTACTCCTTGAAAGAAAAGTTATGACCAACCTAGATAGCATATTCAAAAGCAGAGACATTACTTTGCCAACAAAGGTCCGTCTAGTCAAGGCTATGGTTTTTCCTGTGGTCATGTATGGATGTGAGAGTTGGACTGTGAAGAAGGGTGAGAGCTGAAGAATTGATGCTTTTGAATTGTGGTATTGGAGAAGACTCTTGAGAGTCCCTTGGACTGCAAGGAGATCCAACCAATCCATTCTGAAGGAGATCAGCCCTGGGATTTCTTTGGAAGGACTGATGCTAAAGCTGAAACTCCAGTACTTTGGCCACCTCATGCAAAGAATTGACTCACTGGAAAAGACTCTGATGCTGGGAGGGATTGGGGGCAGGAGAAGGGGATGACAGAGGATGAGATGGCTGGATGGCATCACGGACTCGATGGACGTGAGTCTGAGTGAACTCCGGGAGTTGGTGATGGACAGGGAGGCCTGGCGTGCTGCGATTCATGGGGTTGCAAAGAGTTGTACACGACTGAGCGATTGAACTGAATATTCAAAAGAAAAATATCATATATATTTACCCATGGAGTTTATTACCCTATCTATGCATTTAATGCCTTTATATATATATATATATATATATATATATATATATATCCATATTTCTATTGGCTATAATTCTCTTTCTGCATAAAAGAACTTCCTTCAGCATTCCTTGTAGTATATCTTCTAGTGATGAATTTTTTCACCCTTTTTCTCTCTGAAATGTCTATTTTTCTTCAGTTTTAAAAGGAATTTTTGCTAAGTATAGAATTGTAGATTGACAATTCATTTGTTTCTTTCAGTTAAGATGTAGCTCTACTGTCTTCTTACCTCTTTTGTTTATAATGAGACATCTGCTTTCAACCTCATCTTACTTTCTCTGTAAGCAATGTGTCTTTTTTTTTTTTTCTGGCTGCTTATAAAATTTTCTGTCACTAGATTAGAGTAATTGAGTATGATGTGCCTGGTGTCATTTCCTTCATTTTCTTAGGCTTGAGGTTTGTTGAGCTCTTAGATAAGTTTTAAATTTTTAATTTTTGGAAAAATTATACTTAAGGTATAAGCTTCAAAAGAGCTTTGGCTTACAAAGGTTAGCAAAAAAATTGCTTGGGCATTAAAGAATAAGAAAGTCACCTCCAAATTCTGAGATCCATGGAATGTGTAAGACAAAATGTCTGCTATTCAACAAGATGTCAGGGTTATCTGTGTTCTTGGGATATCCAGGCTTCAAGTAAGATAAAACGTTTGTGGTAGAGTGCAGCTTATTTATACTAAACTTGTATCACAGTAAGTACTACAGCAGAAAAACGGGCTTGTACCAGCATTTGAAAGATAAAAATCATATTATGCCATAAATTTTCTTGCCCTATGTAGAAGTACCCCTCTTTTTCAAAACTGTCATGAATGTCATTCATGTAGAAATAAAGTGAAAGGTCAGCTAGTCCAAAGAATCAACAATTCAAAAAATTCTAAACAACAAAAACCCAGATATTAACTATCTGAATTTAAGAACCTTGCAATTTAACATCATCCTAAATTAGGGAAATGTTTTTTCCATATAACACAGGTTAAGAAAGTGGTTTAAAAAGTACTATAGCCTTAATGTTACTGCAATTTCAAGACATTCATTGATTCTTTATAAGTCAGCAGTTGATGCCAAAATCAAAAGTAGGGCTAAAGCAGTTTTAAGTATTGGAATATTGTTTCTTTTTGAACTGTGGTGCTGGAAAAGACTCATGAGAGTCCCTTGGGTAGCAAGATCAAACGAGTCAATCCTAAAGGAAATCAATGTTCATTGGAAGGACTGATGCTGAAGCTTAAACTCGAATACTTTGGCCACCTGATGCAAAGGGCTGACCCACTGGAAAAGACCCTGATGCTGGGAAAGATTGAGGGCAGGAGGAAAAGAGAGTGACAGAGGATGAGATGGTTGGATAGCATCATGGACTAAGAATTTGAGTAAACTCCAGGAAATAGTGAAGGACAGGGAAACCTGACGTACTGTAGTCCATAGGGCCACAAAGACTAAGACTCGACTGAGAGACTGAACAATAGCAGGTCCATCCGTGTTGCTATAAATAACATTACTTCTTTTTTTATGGCAGAATAGTAATTCATATTGTGTGTGTGTGTGTGTGTGTGTGTGTGTGTGTACACCACACATCTTTATCCATTCATGTGTTGAGTGACAAAGTTGCTTCCATGTCTTGACTATTATAAGTAGTGCTGCTATGAATATCAGGGTGCATGTTCCTTTTCACGTTAAAGAGTTTTCACCTTTTCTGAGTATGTCTCTAAGACTGAGATTGTTGGTCTATATAGCAGCTCTATTTTTAGTTTACCTGAGAAATCTCCATACTGTTCTCCATAATGGCTACACCAATTTACATTCCCACCAACAGTGTAAGAGGGTTCCCTTTTCTCCATACCTTCTCCAGTATTTATTATTTGTAGAATTTTTTGATGGCCCTTTCTCACTGGTGTGAAGTGATACCTCATTGTACTTTTGATTTTCAGTTCTCTAATAATTAATGATGTTGAACATCTGTTCATGTGCCTGGTGGCCATCTGCATGTCTTCTTTGAGAAAATGTATTTAGGTCTTCTGACCATTTTTGTTTGAGCTATATGTCCTTTTCATTATAGGGGCCTAGAATGCAAAAGTAGGAAGTCAAGAGATACCTGGAGTTACAGGCAAATTTGGCCTTGTAATACGAAACAAAGCAGGTCAAAGGCTAAGAGTTTTGCCAAGAGAATGCACTGGTCGTAGCAAACACTCTCTTCCAACAACACAAGAGAAGACTCTACACACGGACATCACCAGATGGTCAATACCAAATCAGAGTGATTATATTCTTTGCAGCCAAAGATGGAGAAGCTCTATACAGTCAGCAAAAACAAGACTGGGAACTGACTGTGGCCCAGATCGTGAACTCCTTATTGCCAAATTCAGACTTGACTTAAATTAAAGAAAGTAGGGAAAAACACTAGACCATTCAGATGTGACCTAAATCAAATCCCTTATGATTATACAGTGGAAGTGACAAATAGATTAAAAGGATTAGATCTGATAGGGTGCCCAGAGAACTATGGATGGAAGTTTGTGACATTGTACAGGAGACCATCCATCAAGACCATCCCCAAGAAAAAGAAATGCAAAAAGGAAAAATGGCTGTTTGAGGAGGCCTTACAAATACCTGAGAAAAGAAAAGATGCAAAAGGTAAAGGAGAAAAGGAAAGATATACCCATTTCAACAGAGACTTCCAAAGAACAGCAAGGAGAGATAAGAAAGCCTTCCTCAGTGATCAATGCAAAGAAATAGAGGGAAACAACAGAATGGGAAAGACTAGAGATCTCTTCAAGAAAATCAGAAATACCAAGGGAACATTTCATGCAAAGATGGGCACAAAGAACAGAAATGGTATGGACCTAACAGATGCAGGAGATATTAAGAAGAGGTGGCAAGAATACACAGAACTATACAAAAAAGATCTTCATGACCCAGATAACCACGATGGTGTGATCACTCACCTAGAGCCACACATCCTGGAATGTGAGGTCAAGTGGGCCTTACGAAGCATCACTACGAACAAAGCTAGTGGAGGTGATGGAATTCCAGTTGAGCTATTTCAAATCCTAAGATATGATGTTGTGAAAGTGCTGCACTCAATATGCCAGTAAATTTGGAAAACTCAGCAGTGGCTACGGGACTGCAAAAGGTCAGTGTTCATTCCAATCCCAAAGAAAGGCAATGCCAAAGAATGCTCAAACTACCGCACAATTGCACTAATCTCACACGCTAGTAAAGTAATGCTCAAAATTCTCCAAGCCAGGCTTTAAAAGTACATGAACCGTGAGCTTCCAGATGTTCAAGCTGGATTTAGAAAAAGCAGAGGAACCAGCAATCAAACTGCCAACATCTGTTGGATCATCATAAATGCAAGAGAGTTTCAGAAAAACATGTACTTCACTTTATTGACTATGCCAAAGCCTTTGACTGTGTGGATCACAAAAAACCTGTGGAAAATTCTGACAGAGATGGGAATACCACACCACCTGACCTGCCTCCTGAGAAATCTGTACACAGGTCAAGAAGCAACAGTTAGAACTGGACATGGAACAACAGACTAGTTCCAAATTGGGAAAGGAGTATGTCAAGGCTGTATATTGTCACCCTCCTATTTAACATATGCAGAATACATCATGAGAAACGCTGGGCTGGAAGAAGCACAAGCTGGAATCAAGATTGCCAGGAGAAATCTCAATAACCTCAGATATGCAGATGACACCACCCTTAGGGCAGAAAGTGAAGAGGAACTAAAGAGCCTCTTGATGAAAGTAAAGAGGAGAGTGAAAAAGTTGGCTTAAAGCTCAACATTCAGAAAACGAAGATCATGGCATCTGGTCCCATCACTTCATGGCAAGTAGATGGGGAAACAATGGAAACAGTGACAAACTTTATTTTGGAGGGCTCCAAAATCACCGCAGATGGTGACTGAAGTCATGAAATTAAAAAAGGCTCACTCCTTGGAAGAAAAGTTGTGACCAACCTAGACAGCATATTAAAAAGCAGAGACATTACTTTGCCAACAAAGGTCCATCTAGTTAAAGCTATGTTTTTTCCAGTAGTCATGTATAGATGTGAGAGTTGGACTATAAAGAAAGCTGAGCACAGAGGAATTGATGCTTTTGAACTGTGGTGTTTGAGGAGACTCTTGAAAGAGTCCCTTGGACTGCAAGGAGATCCAACCAGTCCATCCTAAAGGAAACCAGTCCTGAATATTCATTGGAAGGACTGATGCTGAAGCTGAAACTCCAATACTTTGGCCACCTGATGCAAAGAACTGACTCATTGGAAAAGAACCTGATTCTGGGAAAGACTGAAGGTGGGAGAAGGGGATGACAGAGGATGAGTTGGTTGGATGGCATCACTGACTCAGTGGACGTGAGTTTGATTAAGCTTTGGGAGTTGGTGATTTACAAGTAAGCCTGGAGTGCTGCAGTCCATGGTGTCGCAAAGTGTCGGATACAACTGAACGACTAAACTGATATGAGCTGTCTGCATGTTTTTGAAATTAATCCCTTGTTGGCTGCATCATTCACAGATATTTTCTCCCAGTTCATAGGTTATCTTTTCATTTGCTTATTATTATTATTTGCTGTGCAAAAGCTTATGTTTGATTAGGTCTCATTTAAAATTTTTACTTCTATTTCTTTTGACTTGGGAGGCTGTAGATGCAAATTCTTGATAAAAGATAAAAGCACAGACTTCATGGGCAAATTAGAGCAAGGGGCTGTTAAGAATATTTGTGTGTGATGATTACACACACATACACACACACACTCTTCCCCTAAGTCTGTTGTTTTGCTTTTTAGCCTAACAGTGAACATGACTGGCTGAAGTTTTCAAGTCATTGGAGAATTGACTCACCATAATATCCCATGGTAATATTGTTTGAAACCATATAGGTATAAAAGGCTGATACTATAACATTTAGAAATAAGCAGGAAAAAAACCTGCTATTCTGACCAAACAATATTAACAAAAATCCCTTTTCTCTTACGTAAGTCTAGATGTTAAGTAGTATGAGTAGCACAGTTCTTCACAGAAACCAAAGATGTCTCAGTATCAGGCAACTAGACAACACTGTATTTGGTAACATTAGAATCACTGGCTCAAAATGAACCACACTGTTAAAGAAGAGTAACCTCAACTCCATTTGTTGGCTATTTTTCTCTCCAGCAATACCTGCTTTAATGACAGGCCCTTAAATGAGTTATTTAAAAATGTCAACTCACATACAGGTGGTCAATAAACACATGAAGAGATGCTTAACATTGCTCATTATTCAGTTCAGTTCAGTCTCTCAGTCAACTCTTTGCGACCCCATGCATCACAGCACGCCAGGCCTCCCTGACCATCACCAACTCCCAGAGTTTACGCAAACTCATATCCATCGAGTCGGTGATGCCATCCATCTCATCCTGTCGTCCCCTTCTCCTCCTGCCCCGAATCCCTCCCTGCATCAGAGTCTCTTCCAATGAGTCAACTCTTTGCATGAGGTGGCCAAAGTATTGGAGTTTCAGCTTTAGCATCAGTCCTTAGAGAAATGCAAATCAAACCTACAGTGAGGCATGACATCACACCAATCAGAATGGCCATCATGAAAAAATATACAAATAATAAATGCTGGAGAGGATGTAGAGAAAAGGGAAACCTCTTGCACTGTTAGTGGGGATGTAAACTGATATAGCCATTATGGAAACAGTATGGAGATTCCTTTAAAAACTAGGAATAAATCTACTGTACGACCCAGCAATCCCACTACTCAGCACATACACTGAGAAAAACCACAATTCTGAAAAACATATGTACCCCAAAGTTCACTGAAGCAATATTTACAATAGCCAGGACATGGAAGCAACCTAGATGCCATCAACAGATGAATGGATAAAGAAGTTGTGGTACATTTATACAATGGAATATTACTCAGCAATAAAAAGGAATGAATTTGAGTCAGTGGTAGTGAGGTAGATGAACCTAGAACCTCTTAAACAGTGAAGTAAGTCAGAAGGAGAAAACAAGTATTGTGTATTAAGCCATATATATGGAGTCAAGAAAAATGGTTACTGATGAACCTAGCAGAGAATGCACTTGTGAACACAGTAGGGAAGCTGAGGATGGGACAAACTGAGAAAGTAGCAATGACATATATACACTATCATGTGTAAAATAGCTACTGAGAAGTTGCTAAATAACACAGGGAGCTCAGCCTGGTGCTCTGTGATGACCTAGAGGGATGGGACGGGGGGAGTGGAGGCGGCTCAGGAGGGAAAGGATATATATAATTATGACTGATTAGTGTTGTAGAGCAGTGTGCATGCTCAGCGCTGTCTGATACCTTGTAACCACATGGACCATCTGTCCATGGGATATTCCAGGCAAGAAGACTGGAGTAGGTTGCTATTTCCTTCTCCAGGGGATCTTCCTCACCCAGGGATTGAACCCACGCTTCCTTAATAGCTCAGCTGGTAAGGAATCTGCCCGCAATGCAAGAGACCCTGGTTTGATTCCTGAGTTGGAAAGATTCCCTGGAGAAGGGATAGGCTACCCACTCCAGTATTCTCGTGCTTCCCTTGCGGCTCAGCTGGTAAAGAATCCGCCTGCAATGGGGGAGTTCAGTTCAGCTCACTCAGTCGTGTCTGACTCTTTGTGACCCCAAGAATCGCAGCACACCAGGCCTCCCTGTCCATCACCAACTGCCGAAGTCTACCCAAACCCATGTCCATTGAGTTGGTGATGCCATCCAACCATCTCATCCTCTGTCATCCCCTTCTCCTCCTGCCTTCAATCTTTCCCAGCACCAGGGTCCTTTCCAGTGAGTCAGCTCTTCACATCAGGTGGCCAAAGTATTGGGAGTTTTAGCTTCAATGAACACCTTTTAGTCCTTCCAATGAACACCCAGGACTGATCTGCTTTAGGATGGACTGGCTGGATCTCCTTGCAGTCCAAGGTACTCTCAAGAGTTTTCTCCAACACCACAGTTCAAAAGCAAATGAGGGAGACCTTGGTTCAGTCCCTGGGTTGGGAAGATCCCCTGGAGAAGGGAAAGGCTATCCACTCCAGTATTCTGGCCTGGAGTATTCCATGGAGTCCATGGGGTGGGCAAAGCGTCAGACACAACTGAGCAACTTTCACACTTCACACTCCTGCATTAGCAAGCAGATACTGAGCAATCGGGGAAGCCCCACTGTACAGAAGAAACCAACACAAAACTGGAAAGAAATTTTTCACCAATTAAAAAAAAAATTTTTTTTAAGAACAAAATTTACTAACAAATTGGAAAAAGAAATTTAAAAAAATGTCAAGTCTGTATCTGAAATCAACTTTTTGTACTATAAATGGTAATTATAAGTCCATTAAGGAAATAGAAAAAATAGAATTTTTATTTTTCCTTTTCCAGGGATATGATAAACCAGCTTATTTAGACAAACTTTCCTGTTTGAAAAGCTAAAAGGTTGATGGACTTCTAAAAAGCACTTGAAGGGCGAACAAAGGAAGAGGTCAGGAAGTCAGTCACTCAAAGAAAATGAGAAAATTAATCCAAAATAAAGTTTGTCAGACTGGGATTTTTAAAAACAGCGTACTGTGCTATTTAGAAAACATCTATTTAAAAACTAATGTGGATATAATATTGGATGAAATACTTTTAAGGCAAAGAAACATATTAGTGACAGTCACTTTGTAAAAATAAAATCACGAAGAATAGAAAGCAATTTTAAATTTGTATGTACCTCAAAAGTAGAACTGACAAACAGTTTTAAAAAGTAGACAAATCCACAATCACTGTCAGATTTGAACATGTGTCTCAATAACTGATAGGAAAAAGCAGAGAGAATAATTAAGGATATAGCAGATTTGAAAGAAACTCAATCTACTTGTACATTGTAGAATACTGCACCCAACAACTGCATAATACATATTCTTTTTGAGCCCACACATAACATATACTAGTTAGTTGATACATTGGTGCATGAAGCATATCTTAACAAATTTCAAAGTACTAAAATCAGATTATGTTTACTTATTCCATATATCATGTGCAGTTGTATGCTAATTGTATCTCAATAAAGTTATAAAAATTAATTTTATATAAAATGGTATAATCACTACATATTATGTACAGTGAGGTATCAAGAAGAAAATTACATCTTCTTTAACCAGTTCAGAGTAGGGAGCATACCATAATCTATACAATAAAATAATTCACATTTTAGGTTGTAATACACATATCAAAAAACTAATTTTTGAATAGATGTCACTAATAAAACTTCTAAAAGTTCTGAAATTTTTTGAATGACGTATAACAAGGGAAACATCAAGCTAGGAAAATCATCAAAAGGAAATCATCAAGCAAGGAAAAATCATTAAAATGACTATAATTTTACAAGTTTTCTTGCAGCCTCACAGTTATTTTGATTCACAAAGCCGCCTTCCCTGGTTCAGTTCTATTATAGTGAAGAGTCCTAGATTAAAAAACAAAACCTCCATGTCCAGGAGATGTTGTATATTAACAGAATTCAGTTGAACATGTCAAAAAAAATAAACAAGTTACTATAACCTACTTCCATAACAGGAAATTACTGAACACAAATCCAAGCAGCAGTATTTTTTCCTTTTTTTAATTACAAAAAAATGGTATGTTAGATAAAATTTAGGGGGAAAACCCATCCATACTTTTCCATATTCCCCCATCCCAACACAAGCAGTTTTATTTGGGAATTACTACATTCCAATTTATCCATATACATATATATTTTTTCACATTAGCTATAATGAGTGTACAAATTTTTATTTTGTCTTTGTACTTAAACTTTGTTCAAGATATTCAATGTTTTTACAGTTATACCTTTCTAAAAGGCTATATAGTAATCCCACTGATGTGTTATCATTTGAGTTGGGTATTTATATTAGGCACTGAAACTACATCTGGGTTACTCCATGGTTTCCTGTTATACTTACTGTTACACCTGTATAGATCTTTTAAAGTTTATTCTTCTCTCAAACTGTTTTCTTAGGATAAATTACCCAGTATTGGGCATCAGTGGGTATAAACATTTTTCTGGCTCCTGAAACGTATTACTATAGCACTTTTCCAAAAGGCAGAAATCTAAGTACAAGGTTGCTAGTAGTACATATGGGTATCTACTTCATAACAACCATACTAGAAGCGAGTGTTAACTTTAAGTAAATAACATTTTAAATTCAATTAAAAATTTACCCCAGGACAATCCCTCAGTAATTTACAGACTTTGGAGGATCATTCACTTTCTGTCTGTTGCTTCAGGAATTATTTCTTCATTGAAGTTTACTAATGTCTGATCACAAAACCATTTTATATTTCTTTTTTAAGCCCTTGAGTTCTGTTTTAACATTCTTAAACTGTTATATGGAAAAGGCAATAACTCCATTAACAGAAACCAGCTTAATTTAGAATTAAACTATGAATCAAACTGTTGATAAGGAAACCAAATTACACAAGGGCAAATAAATACCTAGAGCTTCCCAAGTGGCTTAGTGATAAAGAATCTGCCTGCAATGCAAATTTATCTTATAAAATGTAATTACTGAATGTTTTTATCTTTTATTAAAAGTTATAAAAATAATACATTTACTGTAAAATAGTACAGAAGTATACACTATCACTTGTGATAAATTTAATGATTTCCATACACTATCACTTGTGATAAATTTAATGATCTCCATAACTGATAGAAATTCTGCAAAAATTTTGGCAGAATGTTAAGTCTTAAGACAAACTGCCATGTACCTTATAAAATGTCCCACTCAAAACAACCAAAATGCATTTGTTTGACATATGTATTGAGTTTCTCTGTTCAAGTGGTAGTTGGTATCCAAGTTGGATGCTACACAATTAGCATCCAATTAATCCACTTGGAAGTGTAAGAAATATTTATTTCTGGGCCCCACTTTTCACCGATTCTGAGGCATACGTGTTGGTACTTTTTCTTTTATAAATCTCCCAGGTGATTTTAGGGCTTCTCTGGTGGCTCAGCAGTAAGGAATCCACCTGTAGTGCAGGAGACATGGGTTGTATCCTTGGGTCAGGAAGATCCCCTGGAGAAGAAGATGGCAACCCACTCCAGTATTCTTTCCTGGCAAATCTCATAGATAGAGGAGCCTGGCAGGTTACAGGGTATGGGGATACAAAAGAGTCAGACAAGACTTAGTGACTAAACAACAAAGTAAATACTTAATTGATGAGCTCTGAAGCAAGCCCACCATTCCTCTGCTGCTGCTGCTGTTGCTGCTGCTGAGTCGCTTCAGTTGTGTCTGACTGTGAGACCCCACAGACAGCAGCCCACCAGGCTCCCCCGTTCCTGAGATTCTCCAGGCAAGAACACTGGAGTGGGTTGCCATTTCCTTCTCCAATGCATGAAAGTGAAAAGTGAAAGTGAAGTCGCTCAGTCAAGTCCGACTCTTCACAACCCCATGGACTGCAGCCTACCAGTCTCCTCCACCCATGGGATTTTCCAGGCAAGAGTACTGGACTGGGTTGCCATTGCCTTCTCCAACCATTCCCCTAGTCTCATTCTTTTAACTGGCTCATTTTGGTTCAGGAACATATTGTCACAAAAGTCTTAAATTTAAACTGACCAACCCTCACTCAATTCTGTAGTCCCTTGAAGCACCTTAGAGCCCCTGTCTTGTAACTGCCAAAAAAGTGTTAAGAGTTTTTTCCTCAATGCCTTGCTCTGTGCCACTGAAAAAGCTGTTCTGAAGGTCATATTCCTTAGTTGTTAAATTGAATAGTTATTCTCAGACATAACTTGAGACCTCTATGCAACATTCATTACCACATCTCCCACCTTTCTCACCTGTTTCCTACCATTTCCAGTCTGCTCTCAGCAATATTTCTCTTCAAAACCTTTTTCCTTTGGGTATATCAACTATTTATACAACTTAATTGTAGATGGATCCCAAATCTGTAACTCCAGCCTTCCTTCAAAGGACCAGATCTGTATTTCCAACTTCTTGGACTCTACTTTTAGATACTCTGTAGGCAAACCCAGCTTAAAACATCAAAAGTCAATTCCTCCATCACTGTACCCTACTAATTGCACTCTCACACTTACTCTCATTTAGGCTTGAGATCTTTGTTTTCATCTCTGATGCCCTTGTTCTTTTCCTCTACCCCAGTTTGTTTGATTCCACCCTCAGAATGTTTTTTCATCTCATTTTCTGAATCCCACTGCCACCTCTTTACCTCCTGTTTCTACTATTGTAAAAACTTCCTTGATATTTCCAAATTCATTCTTCAATAATTCCTATTACATCACTGCCTTTTCAATCTTCTTAAAGGACAACTTTGATTACATCACTTCTCTGTATATAAACTTTTAATGGTTTCCACATGCCTACCAAATTATGCATAGATTTCTTAATCTAAAATTTCAGATGAAGGGTAGCTATCCCCAAATAACCTTTCTGGCTATCTCATTACTTTCCTATGCTCCAGGGAAAATGAAGACACTCAATTTTCTCAACACATGCCTTGCCATCTTTCTATTCCCTGAACACATACATTGCTTTTCCTTTACCCAACTTTTTAAATTTTCCTTTCTCATCAAACAACCTCTGCCCTTTAAAACTCTTTGGGAAAGCTACCTATTAACCAATTAAAACATTATTGTTTTAATAAGAATAAAAAATACACTGAACAAATATACTCTCTTACTTCCATATAATTATTATGGAATCTACTGTATTCTATCTTGAATTTTAGTTACTTATGTGCTATGCTTTTATTCAAATTAGACGGAAAATAATTTGAAGGTAAAAATGACATCTTACACAGTTTTTTACCCAATACTTTCACTAGTTGTTCTCATTAGATACCAAATTTCATGCTGCAATTCCATGCATATTTAGTATGAGCCAAGGCCATACAGCTATATAGGGACTTGAACACAGCTGTAGTTCATGACTGTTGGCTATTACTAACATACTATAGAAAATGTAAAAAATCCCACAGAAGGTATCTAAAATATTTAAAATAATAACATGTATTTTCTTCTGTACCCCAATAGAAATTTGAATATATCATTATTTACTGGAATACTTTATGAATATTTCTCTATATTTCTATTTTCTTCCAATTCATTGTGGACATATTTACATCTCTAGTACTTGGCACAGTGCCTAGCACATAATAAGCTATCAATAATTTCACTGAACATTCAGGAAACGGAAAAGAATCTTAGGAATGGTATTTAATAACACAGAATGCCTGAGAAATCAAACAGAATTCATTAGCCGATCACTGACTGTCTTTTCTATCTCTTACTAGATAAAGCTTTCTCTGTTGAGACACTGGCCTGGAAGTAATAGATTATCCATAGGAGTGGATACATAAATCAAGGAAAAAAAAATTCAGGGGAAAAAACAAAGTCATGAATGCAGTACTCCTGAGAATATTCAAGGCAAAAGGAATAATCAATGCAATTTTCTATGTGCCTAGGTGATTTTAAACTATATACATACTAGTTGTCATCATTTAGTCACCAAGTCATGTCCGACTCTTTCCAAATCCATGGATGGTAGCCAGGTTCCTCTGACCATGGAATCTTCCAGGTAAGAATACTGGAGTGGGTTGCCATTTCTTTCTCCAGGGCATCTTCCTAACCCAGGGACTGAACCCGCATCTCTTGCATTGCAGGCGGATTCTTTACTGTTGAGCCACCGGTGAAGCCTGATATTCCCACTAGTAGAAAACGGCATATTTATTGAAATATGTGCCAGGCACTGTGCTAGATGTTAGATAATGTACCAAACGGATAGTGTACAGGTAGATAATCAAAAGCAGATGATAATATGATGGGCGCTGGTAATTCAATTATAATCAAAATTATTCAAGTTCTACTGAATAGCTTGTTTATTCAAGTCAACATGAGAAATTTGATTTTGTTCATCACTGGGTAGAAAAGTATGGTATCATGGATTACCAAATATAATTACTTAATTAGGTTCTGATGGTACCTACTCTTAATCAAAGGTAAATTAGAGGGAAATTATCTTTAAAATCTTTACTACTTTATCAATTAAACAAATAATTATTTAACATCTACTTTGTGCCACATAGAGAACTAAACATTGAGAATAGTAAGTCACAGTTCTTTGCAAGGTTCATGTAACCTGATGGAAGAAGCCAGACATATAAGTAATGATGACATAAAGTATTTTTCCTGAAGACTGTCATGAAGGGAGTCTTTCTTACAATGCTGGTTTTGGAGGCCAGTACCAGTATTTACATGTTTATCTTTGTTATAAAACAAAAAAACTCTCTGTATTTTAATGAATCGTATTTGTATTTCACTGACTACACTAAAAAAAATTCAATCCCATAAACTACTAATTGATTATACCAATGAAAAGTCTATCTTCACTTCCCCCTAGTCAACACCCTTCCTATTCTCAGTGTGTCACATTTTGGTCAAGTCAGACTATTCTTTACTAATATTTCTGCCCAGATTTTGCTGCTTCTGCCTGGGATGCTTCTCAAAAAATTTACAGAAAAGGTATCCACCCTCCAAAAACCATCTCATGCAAGTTTTCTCAATTTCCAAACAATGTGAAATCACACTCTAATATGTATGGTAATTATTTTTGGTAATCATTCCTACCCCCATCTTCTGTTTTGCCTGAACATAGGTCATTTGGCAATATACTATATGTCCTATAAGGTTCAGGATGGACAAAGTGCTAAGTAAATATTCAGTGAGCTGAAATCCAAGTAACTGATTGTGCTATGAACAAAAACCATACTTTCACACTGTTCCTGAAATTTAAAAAACCAAACATATTAATGGAAGAGTAAATTAGTTTTATTGACTGATGAAAAACTAAAGTGATAAGAAGTATGAATAGTATACAATAATCAGTGAGTTCTCCTGGAATTCTATTTTTATTCTTTTCACTTTAAGCCAAAAGGACATAAAATTATAGACTGTTAGTGAGCTAATCATTTTAAATTTCTTCAACAAAAACTGCATAGTTCAGCAGTTGCACAGCATTAAATATATACATTTTTGCAAAACCCTGAAAGTTTTCCTTTTGTGTTGACCTCAAAGGCTAATGGAATCACCTACACTGGTCGGATTCAGAGTTTCTTTTCCCTTTTCTGCCACCCTGCAAAAAGAAATAGGGTAAATTATTTAGAAAGTATCATTTTGGAGGGAATTTTCCTTTTAAGAATAAATGAGATCAAAGGCATTTTTGAGTATGAAAAGGAAGGAATTTCTTTTTGAGTTTGTTGCAAATTTGAATTAACATACAACTAAATTATTTTTACATGGCTTTTATCAATGGTTAAAGTAGGTTGTAGAAAACAGCTATCTATTTGAATTAGTCTGGATTTACTATGATTACGAGTGTTTTATTTTTTAGAGTTCATCTGCACTGTCCCAGATCTTTTTAAAAAATAAAAATTTTGATCAATGCTAAAATAAACAACTTGCTCCATATGATCAGAAAATTTGGGGAATTGCATCCTTATCCCTTCAGGTAATTCAATTTCCAATTCAAGTGTTGTATAGTTCTGTTCATATAAGACAGCATTAGAAATCTGATTTTGTTCTAGCTTAAAAGACAGAAACTAATTTTTCATTAATTACTTTTAATGTAACATTTTCTGCCTTACTCTGATTCAAAAAGCAAATACTTATTTTAAAAATATGAAAAGCACAAAAGTACAAAAAAGAAAATTTAGTCATCCATAACTATCCTACCCTCCATTTTAACCATAAATAATGGTTTGATGGGGGCGTCCCTGGTGGCTCAGTTGGTAAAGAATCAGCCTGAATGTGGGAGATCTGGGTTTGATCCCTGGGTTGGGAAGACCCCCTAGAGAAGGGAATGGCTACCCACTCTAGTATTCTTGCCTGGAGAATTCCATGGACAGAGGAGCCTGGCAGGCTACAGTCCATAGGCTCACAAAGAATCAGACATGACTGACTGACTAACACTAATGGTATAAGGTATTTATAATAATTTAATAATTTTTCATTTTTACAAACTATGGCAAAGGTACCTAAACTAAAATTACTAGAATCACCTAAGTAGTAATATTTTTAAAATTCTGATGCCCAGACTTTGTCCCAACCTATTTATTTATGATAATTAGGAGTGGGCTGAACAATCTGTAATTCAAAAAGTTCCCAAGAGATTCTGATGATCAGCCAAATCTGGGAATGACTTGCCTGTGAAAGTACATTTCTCAGAGTGATGGTTATATGAGGGGCACAAGGAACCCAGACTCATTTAATAATGTTGGCAGCTTCTCTTTGTTCCATCCTTTTTCTGCCTATAACTTCCTTCTCAGAGTTCAAAAACATATCTATACCAACTTTCTTTAAAAAAAAAAATCAAATAAAGAATGCTATTATTCACTCCTGAACAAATAAAAGTTTTGAAAAGATTTATCCAGAGGAAAAAAATCTGAAGAGGTTATATAAAACTTGAGATGTATAATGACAGGTATTAAAAACAAGATTTATTTCCTGACAGCAGGGAAATAAATAAAGTTACTAAAAAACTTTCTACAAGGTAGATACTCACTATACATATTTACCAATGTTATACAGCTTAAAACTCTTACTTTGCTTCTAAACAAGAGTTTTTAAAAAAATAATAATAATTCAACAATCCTTTTCAGAGCTTCCCAGACAAAGGGAATCTTCCTTCCTGGACTGATGAGATGTCAAAAGCTGGAGCTAACCAACTTTTATGTTCTCTAGTCCACCAGGAGTGGCTTTCAAACTTTTTTGACTATGACTCCACACTAATTAACTCATTTTATATCATGACATAGACACACATACATATGTATACACTAATATATGTGTTTGTATTGATTCACACATGTACACATATACTGAAAGAAAGCCATGACATTATTTATGGCTTCATCCAGAAAAAAATACTCAATGCCAGCTTGTAAATGCAGAAGAAATGACAGAATCAGAAAAATCACTCTTTTGTAACTACCAAAATAATAACTGTTACAAATATCATCAATGAACGCTAAAATCATTGAGTAAAAAGAAAAGAATATTCACACAGTCTCAAACTATAATATCACATATTATTTATTGATTACAAAGGGGGAAGATATCTTTATCATAAGATATCTAAAAGATATTGCTGTACCCACATGATCAAACTTACATTGTAATGGGATGAACATTATTATATACCTTCCCTCAATAGGATGCACTGGCACATACACCACATTATCTATGTAGCACCAAAGACCATGCTGAATTACTTTAGTTATTGCTGTATATACCAATATCTAGAATTAACATTTTCTAATATGTAAACTATATAACCAATAACAAATCTGGTGAGTAAACTGTAGCCTAAGAATAAAACAGTACATTTATCCTCACATGTATGTATCTATTCTAAATGCATTATTTGTGATGAAAACACTTATAAAAGCATACCTGATATTTGGCTAATTCTGCTTGTAACACTTTCACTTTAGATCTTTCTTGTTCTAATGCAGCATGAAGTGACGTTACCTATAACCAAATATTCAATTAAAAGAGACTTTTTTGATCAATACTCTTTATTTCTTAACACTTATTTGCAATGATGATTTTTGACTACTAGATTAAGGAGCATCAGAAGAGAACCTCTCTCCCCACATAAAATTTCAATTAGGCATTTTGCTCAGTTGTATAGGTAACTGTTGTATAGTTGTAAAGATAGGCAGGACAAGTTCACTGTTCTAAGACAAGACCACAGGATAAGGCTGAGAAGGGGAGAAAATCAAGTACATGAACATGGTAAATTCTATCTGCCCTTTCTGTCTCTATATTCATAGTCCACATCAACTAAAATAGAACCTTATCTTCCCCTATTCTTTAGGACATATATACCTCTCTTAGCACAGTAAACAGAATCTTCATTCATTTGCTACAGCACGGCACAGTGATAATGAAGTATAGTTTAAAACATTTTTTTGCAGTACTGAAGGGCTGTCTTTTTGTTCAGTCAAGTTTCCTAATTCAGGACAAAAGAATAAATAGTTTTCCTTACCTGTATTGTTAGCTCATTCTTGATACTTTGTGATTCATCAACTTGAAGAAGTATTTCTGCTTTATCTTTCACTGACAAAAAAGGAAAAACAGCAGTATAATCTTTTCAATCACTCAGATACTTTAATAATACTTTTGGTGAACCAAGGCAGTAGTGCAGTCAGGCAAAGATTAAATTGTCCTCATACTTAATGACTGTATTCCTGAACCTATATATACCTCTTTATTTCCACTGGTAAATTCTGATCATTATCATCACCACAGCAGTTTTCATTGGAAAATTTACATTTTCTGTGGTGGTAAAATATTAATTGTACAGCTATGATAAAAGATTAATTTTTTCCATCTATACTAAAAAGGATAAGGACAGAGTAAATAAAACATTTCACATAGGGAAAAAAACTGTAAATACCTAGACTATTCAAAGATTTGAAAAACATACTGTGTTTTTTTGTTGTTGTTAAAATTGTCAATTGTGCATACTCTAAGGCCCACAAAAATTGTCTTCATCTGACTTTTCATACCATTAAAGTGAAGTGAGTGAAGTAGCTCAGTTGCGTCCAACTCTTTGCAACCCCGTGGACTGTAGCCTACCAGGCTCCTCCATCCACGGGATTCTCCAGGCAAGAATACTGGAGTGGGTTGCCATTTCCTTCTCCAGGGGATCTTCCTAACCCAGGGATTGAACCTGGGTCTCCCGCATTGCAGGCAGACGCTTTAACCTCTGAGCCACCCGGGAAGCCCAATTCATACCATGAAAGCACTATCAAATAAATGTAGCTCATATGAGCACAGTTAATCATGTAACATCTTTAGTTTCAGAACTATTCACTTGTCTAAAGGTTTTTCCCTCTTTAAGAAAGCAAGAAATCTCTATCACCACAGCTCTTCCAATGTAACACTGTCATTCAAATTTTTCCCAGTTTGATATGCACTAAGGTGAGATGCTGTATCAAGAAACAAATCACAGTCTCTCAAGACTCAAACTGGGAACTTTTACAAATTATACTTTCTACTCCTTCATCCTCACAATTAAGCACACTCATTGAGAAATAAGTGATTTTTAACAATTATGTCATATTTTAACTACAGTTTTTCTGTAATGCTTTTTTTGTGTTTCAAAGAGACTGATACAGAGAACAATTTGAACATAATATGACCTGTATACTTGTTTTAAGCATAATTTCATGAACACAGAAAACTGCAGCCATGCACACACCTGAAATTAATTATCAGCTATTTCAGTTCACTATGTCAAGAACCACACTACTTTCCATCATTCCATCACTTAATAGTAACAAACACAAGCTGCAACCCTTCTGAAACCAACTTCTACAGCAAACTTTAGGTTGTCTTCAAAGTAAAGAGCCATATTTATTTTAGTATTTATGTGTTTAACCATTTTAACATGAATAAAACTGTTACCTTTTTAATTAAGTTCCCAATTTTTTTCATGTATCATCGATGAAACCTTTAAATGTTGTATGCTAATTCCATTTTCTCTATAAATTTTGTGGTCTTTAACTGTATGATTTTGTAAAGGTTAGTGATTTTTAGGAACATATATTGTATTATAATAGAACTGACTATATTTACATTTATATTATAAATGCTAATGTCTGTATACTCTAACGTACTGTATTTTTCATGTGATAGTTCTATATAAAATTATTCTACTTGGACAACTTATAGTATGGAGTATGGACACCGATATTGCTTATGGTAGCGATTTTAGTCTATTTTTGAGAGTAAGTTTTTATCAGTTAACTTTGTCACTTTTACAACTGTTTCCCTAAGGAATATTACTTTATTTTTACACATTTAAAAATCATACATCCAGTATTCAATGATATCCTTAATTTCAATTAGAAATGTATCTTGTAAACATTTTTTTTTCATAACGCTATTCATTAAATGATCCACATGGAGCTCAGTGATATGCATAAATCTAAATTCATCTCAGGATGTTGACATCTAATTGTTCAAATAATGTCATTTCCCATTATTATTTAACTTCTATTTTATCATAGTTAAGCTGTGTAACAGTTAAGTTATATTATAAAAACAGTAAAATTATAAAAAATGTTTGACTCTACTTTAAGACTATTATTCTATTCAATTGGACAGGATTTCTGGTTGTTACTCATATTGTTTTAATAACTGCTATTTAATACAGTTTAAATTTTGGTTGGACAATTCCACTCCCAATATCTTCATATCTGAAACAATTTTAGGTATCTTGTTTACTTATCTTCTAAGGTGTGCTTCATAAATTCTTAATTTCTTAAGTGCTATACAGTACTCACAGGAGCTATATTTGGGATTTCATTAACATTTGTAAACAAGGGAAATTGTTATACTTAATTTCATCTACATAAAACATTTTCTCATCTATTCATGTCTTTATGTCTTATATGGTTCATCATTTTCTTTTACAAATTTAATACACACTTATTCTTAATGTAAATTTTTCACAGAGCTTTCAAGATCAATGCTATTTGGTATACATATTCAGAAATGCAGCTGATTTGGGGAGTTTCATATAACATCAACTTTACTAATGTTATTATCTCTAGTCATTTTTAATTGAGTTCCTTGGCTTCCTACTGGTGATCTATAGGCAAAAGTTTAGAGTGGCCACAAAAGTATGAAGAGTGGGGACAGGGAGACAGGGGAGAAGGAAAAGCTGAAATGATGATAGGCCTTCTCCTCTATTAATAAATAGAATCTTAAGAAAATGTTATTCCTGTTTTCCCTCTAAATGTAGTCCAATAATTTATAAGAATTGAAATTTCAAGAGTTTCTTACCTCAGTAGTTGTAAACTTGTATAATACTAAAGTGCTGTAAGAGAGACTTGTAATCATAAAATTATCAAGAACAATCCAGTTTGTACCACTTTGGGAAACCTTTTTATTTTGTTGAGTTAATAAATCATACATCTTGGAAAGTTATCTTCAAATATTTTTAAGATTAATTCTAAAAAACAGAAATCACTTACTTTCACCTTCCTGAAGCATTTTCAATAACTGTGCATTTCTTGCCTTTACTTCTTTATACTTTGCCTAATAATCAAATAAAAAGATTTAATTTTTTAAAAAGTATATGATGTGATAAATGCCTTATTACCAATTTATGGAGCTATGAATTCTAGACTTGCTCAAAGACATAAATTACTTCTGAAAGAACCAAGATGAAGGAAAATGTATTCAGAAATATTATTTAAATCCCCAGTATAATAATATATATATCAATATTATAGGTGGCTAAATAAACAGAGTAAAAGTGGAGAAAAGAGAATAAAACTAAATTTTTCTGAAGAGTCATTTTTCTTCCTTGAATAAAATCCTTATACAATTCAAAATAATTACATGAAAACAAAAAGAAAAATGATGCACAGTTCTATACAGTACTATACTAGAACTCTCTGTTCTTTTCTATAACTTCCACTGTTCAATATGTGACTACTAACTACTAGAAACGTAGCCAGTGTTACTGAAATGACTTTTAATTCTTTTTAGTTTTATTAAAATCTTAATTTATTTAACCTTTACTTATACAAATTAAAAATTTTGTTTTTATTTAAAATTCATGTAGCATATTAATTTTATACCTCATGTAGTGGTTACTATACAGTACAGTTCTATATTTGATCAGTTAAGGCTTTACTAATCTTTTGTTATTTCATTAACTAAAAACTGTTAAAATAATTTTGGGCTGAAATGAGTGATCTACTGAAATAACTTTCAGCTATTTTCAACTTTTAAAAAATAGCTTAATTTCTTTTCAAACTACACAAATGACACAGTTATACATTATAAACAATTTAGGAATTGTATTCCCACATTAACATCAAGATTCCAGAGAATCTTCCCCCATAGTACCTTTATTCAACATATAGCACAAACTGAACTATTTATAAATATTTAATAAATTAATACATTAGAGAAAATAATATATTTAATAATTATAGAAATAGAGGTCAAACAAAATAGATTAATATAAGAAACTTGTCATTTCTTCTCTCAACATGTACACAGATATGTACAGAAGTTACCAGATTCAAAAATCTTCCTTATAGAACAAATCTGATGTATTTTAAATTAAGTCCAGCACATGACTTTTACTAAATATTATGTCCAGTAAATTGGTGAGGATAAAGCAATAATGTTATTCAGCGATACTGCAGACAGTACACTGAATGGAAGAAGCAAGCATAGTGAACATAAAAGGTAGTAGGACTTTTGGACTTTTGAGAAGCTAGGAAATGAAGGAGGGAGATAAGTCCACTGGAAACACAAAAATATGAAGGGGAAAACATATACAGTCAATTACAACTATACTCATTATGAATACAGAAATATATCTACTGGGAATATAGAACTGTATCCATTATGAAATTCTCCCTCTCAGGGCTTCAATCAGTGTTAATATCTTATCAAACTGTTTCTTGAGCTCAAGCCTTTGTCCAAGGTTCAGATCAGTGTATATAGGGAGGCATATCTTTAGTTACTCTTCAAGGTCTAAAGCCAGTTCATAAAGGAAAGATTGTAAATGATCAAAATAATCCATGAAAATTCTTTATACTGCTCATAAAAATAACATAGTTTTACAAATATAATCCTGAACAGGAAATGTATTAGTATCTGTGAAAACCTAAAAGTATAAAATCCTAGTACTATGCAATTTATAACAAAGAACATATGGAATACAGTGTCCTCATTAGTACTTTTAACTTCACGAGAAAGAGAACACAAAGTAAATACACATATGTTGTGACTCCACAGTGTCCAACACAGATGTTCAACATCTTGAACATCTATGCCCACATCCACAGCCATTTCAAACTCAATATGTCTAAACACAATCTGTTAGTTCCCATTTCCCAAACCAGTTAAAAATGTGTTCTTCCTCTCAACACTCAATACCTATTAATTATGTTACCAGATTTGTGTTTATTCCAGGCCTCACCTATGTGCATTGCCTTACACAAAACAACTCTCAGGTCACTTTCCTTCTAAAACCTTTACTGCCCTCTCCTTGTCTCAAATGCAAATACCTTCATATTCCCACCTCAACTAACATCTCTAATCTCTCCTACAACTTCCCATTTCTCTAAATGTCAGCAACAATGCATTTCCTCCCATTCTCTTTCCTTTTTATGCACTGTTCAATGTGGGAAAACTGTCTCTTTTTTGGGTGAAATCCTTAGCAATTTTCAATAGCAGCAACAGATTCATTCCTGTTTCTAGAACACTCTGTCAAATCTGTCACAAATTCTGCATTGTACTGCAATTATTTACATGATTTATCTTCTCCATTAGACTATGAGCTTCTTACTAATTCACCTTTGCATTCACTGTGTCTAACTCATGGTAAGTGCTCAACAAAAGCAAAATAAAATATAAATGACAAGAAAAGGGAGAAGTGGGTGAAGTTCAGGAGGGTTTTTAACAGGAATGATTCTTAAAGGCACGAGTACAAGAGGAAGGGAAATGTAAGAACCGTCAGAGCTGGAACCTGACATTTTTTTCTTCATACAAGGCCCAGAAAAGCACCTGGCATATTACAGGCATTCAACAAATAATTGCTGAGTGAAGAAATATTAGTTCAAAAAAAGACTGCTACTTGAGATGAATAAAAGATTTTTTTTTTAAAGCCTAAGAAAGGAGAAGAGTGATAGTTCTGCGGTTAAAATAAACTGTATAAATAGCATGTGTTGGTGAGGGTATGAAGAAACTGTAACCTTATGCATTGCTGGGGGAAAAGTAACATGGTGCAACTGCTACGGAAAAGTCTGATGGTTCCTTAAAAAGTTAAACAGAATTACCACATGAAGTGAGAGAGTAGCACTGACATCATATACACTATCTTGTGTAAAACAGATAGCTAGTGGGAAGCGGTTACTTAGCATAGGGAGTGGTGCTCTGTGATGGCCAAGAAGGGTGGGATGGAGGCATGCTCAGGAGGGAGGGTATGTATGTATACATATAGCTGATTCACACTGTTGCACAGCAGAAACTAACACAACATTGTAAAGCAATTATAATCCAATTAAAATCATTTAAGATTTTTTAAAAAGTTAAACACAGAATTACCATATGATTCAACAATTCTATATACCAAAAGAAAGGAAAGCAAGGACTCAGATACTTAACATCAGTGTTCATGGCTCTATTATTCACAATAGCCAAAAGGTGGAAACAATGAGTGTCCATCAACAGATGAATAAAAAACAGTGGTATAAACACACAGTGAAGTATTATTCAGCCAGAAAAATGAATGAAGTTCTGATATATAGTATAACATGGATATACATGTTGAAAACAGTATGGCAAGTGAAGTAAGACAGACCACAAAAGGACAAATATCGTATGATTCCACTTATATGAAGTACCTAGAACAGGCAAATTCACAGAGATTAGAGGTCAAGGACTGCAGTACAAGGAAAAATAGGGAGTTCAATGGGTACAGAGTTTCTGTTTGGGATGATGAAAATGTTCTGGAAACAGATAGTGGTGATGGTTATACACTTAGTGCCACTGAATTATATGCTTAAAAATGGTCAAAATGGCAATTTAATGTTATACCTATTTTACTATGATAAAAATACATTATCATTCAGATTATATATAATCAATGAGCTAAAAACCTAAATAGCAGATAGTATTTCTATCAAATATTAAACATATTTGCATATAATAAAAACAGAAAATGTACACATTTATAGAATTTTTTAGTTTACAACACTAAATATATACAAACCTCCCACTGAGCAATCACATTTTTCAGCTTCTGGATTTCAGCATCTTTTCTTTCAAGTTCCAACTTTAATCTTTCAATTCTTCCATCTTTTAGAACTACTTCCTAAACAGGGAAAACAACATTTTAGAACTAAGACAGTTTTGTCAAGCCTGATTTACAATATCCTTTACGAAAGGTTTAACAGGAAAAAAATCACAATTTTAACTCATTTTCCAAAGCAACCTAAACTGTTAACTACATTTCCACTTGTACTCAATTTTACAACTGTAACTGTGGACAGTACAAGCAAATAAGATATTTATGCCTAATCTCAAACTACAAATGTAATCTAGAACAATATGAGAGCTTTGAAATATTTCCATCCTGGAGTAAACATACTAAAAGTGGTTTGTGACAAGTTGTTATTAGTTTATCTTAAAAACCTAAAAGAACTGAAAACTTATGAGAAAAGTACAAAACAAATAATAATACAAAACCCCAAATTAGTTTTTTTACTATATCATCAATTAACACATATAAGATATAGTAAGAAAAAACATTTTATCCTGACAGCAATTAAAAAAAAATCCCTAAGAATAAAATTTAGTAATTTTCAGGATCAATGAATGATAAAATATTGAAAAGGATAGAACAAAGAATGTTTGTTGATGACAATACTAAATATTACTTTGTACATTCAATAAAATTTCAAGAGTTTTCTTCTTTGGAACTTAGCAAGATAGTCAAAATTTTATCTGAGAGAATACAGGATAGAAACAAAAGTTAATGCAGTAGAATCTGCGTATCAAGTAATTATATACTATACAGCAAAAATGATTAAAAAAGCATGTCATGGTGGTTGACAAAGCAATATACCCGAAAAAGAAGTCCAGAAAGAGGTTTGAGAATTTATTATAACCAACTATAATATTTTAAAGTCAGAAAAGACTGAATTACAGAATAATGGTAGGATATGGGACAAATGGCTAACTGGGAAAAATCAAGTTAAATCCCTGCCATCCTAATTTAAATGCAAAAAAACCAACCAAAAGTCGTATTTCGTAATAATATATATTGGTTCTCTTTATATAATGAGTAACATGGCAACATAATTTTATTCCAAAAATACTCACTGATTCTGTAAAGCAATTATCCTTCAATTTAAAAATAAATAAAACAAAATGCTCATTGAGCACCTAGCTGCTAGGTGCTGGGTATACAACAGTGAACAGAACTGAAAAGATTCTTGCCCTCATGGGATTTGTCTGGTGGAGAAGGCAGATATTACATTATGAAATGCTGAAATTAGAAATTGGGTTTAAGCAATGAATAAAAGAAACACAGTGCTATAAAGGGAATAATGTGGGTTATTCCCTAGTGCATCAGAGAAGCTTTCTCTGAGGTCCTGACACTTTAAAGATGAACCTTGAGTGACTGGGTTGGAACTGCCTAAGTAAAAAGTGGAGGAAGGTAAGAGCCTTCCAGGTAGAAAGAAGAGCATGTATTAATATAAAGGCCCTGAGGCAGAAAAGAGCTAGAGTGTTTGAAGGCTAGTAAAGAGGCAAGCATGGTTGAAGCCTAGAGAAAAACATGACAGTATAATATGATTTTGGAAAAAAAATTTGGATCAAAATTAGCAATATACATACTATTATAATGGCCCAGGAAACTCATTAATAGGAATTTATCTAAATAGATATGCAAGGCCCAGGAATCTACTTCTAGGAATTCATCTAAATAGATAAGTGAGGGGGGAGTATCTATGAAAGTGTTCACAGAAGATTACCACAAAAAATTGGAAATCAATTTAAATGCCCAATAATAAGAATGGAAATCACCAAAAATTATGATGTTTTGTTATTTAGTTGTCAAGTTGTGTCCTACTCTTTTGTGAACCCATGAACTGTACCCACCAGGCACCTCTGTCCATGGATTTCCCAGGCAAGAATACTGGTTTGCGTTGTTACTTTCTTCTCCAAGGGATCTTCCTGACTCAGGGATTGAACCCATGTTATCTGCATTACAGGTGGATTCTTTACCACTGGGCCACCAGTTCAGTCCAGTCGCTCAGTCATGTCTGACTCTTTGTGATCCCATGAACCGCGGCATACCAGGCCTCCCTGTCCATCACCAACTCCCAGAGTTCACCCAAACCCATGTCCGTTGAGTCAGTGATGCCATCCAACCATCTCATTCTTTGTCGTCCCCTTCTCCTCCTGCCCCCAATCCCTCCCAGCATCAGGGTCTTCTCAAATGAGTCAGCTCTTCGCATGAGGTGACCAAAGTATTGGTGTTTCAGCTTCAACATCAGTCCTTCCAATGAACACCCAGGACTGGTTTCCTTTAGGATGGACTGGTTGGATCTCCTTGCAGTCCAAGGGACTCTCAAGAGTCTTCTCCAACACCACAGTTCAAAAGCATCAATTCTTTGGCACTCAGTTTTCTTTACAGTCCAACTCTCACATCCATACATGACCACTGGAAAAACCATAGCCTTGACTAGATGGACCTTTGTTAACAAAGTAATGTCTCTGCTTTTCAATATGCTTTCTAGGTTGGTCATAACTTTCCTTACAAGGAGTAAGCGTCTTATAATTTCATGGCTGCAATCACCATCTGCAGTGATTTTGGAGCCCAGAAAAATAAAATCAGCCATTGTTTCCCCATCTGTTTGCCATGAAGTGATGGGACTGGATGCCATGATCTTAGTTTTCTGAATGTTGACCTTTAAGCCAACTCTTTCACTCTCCTCTTTCATTTTCATCAAGAGGCCCTTTAGTTCTTCTTCACTTTCTGTCATAAGGGTGGTGTCATCTACATATCTGAGGTTATTGATACTTCTCCTGGCAATCTGGACTCTGGCTGGTGCTTCATCCAGCCCAGCATTTCTCAGGATGTACTCTGCATATAAGTTAAATAAGCAGGGTGACAATATACAGCCTTGATGTACTCCTTTTCCTATTTGGAACCAGTCTGTTGTTCCATGTCCAGTTTTAACTGTTGCTTCCTGACTTGCATACAGGCTTCTCAAGAGACAGGTCAGGTGGTCTGGTATTCCCATCTCTTTCAGAATATTCCACAGTTTATTGTGATCCACACAGTCAAAGGCTGAGCCACCAGGGAAGCCCAAAAATGATGATACAGAATCATAAAATATGGCCCCTGACCCCCAAATTATAATACTACATGCAAAGAAAAAATCCTAGAAGGATATACAACAACACTTTTAACACTCTCTTAGAATGTGAGATTATGCAAGATTTCACTTTACTGTTTAAAAATTTCCATTCATCAAAATTGTTTTATACTAAGTATATAATCATTGAATAATATAAAATATTATTTTAATTTAAAAAATGAAACCACTGAAATATTAACATGAAATCTATACAATATGGGACTTTCCTAGAGGCTCAGATGGCAAAGTGTCTGCCTACAATGCAGGAGACCAGGGTTCAATCCCTGGGTCGGGAAGATCTCCTGGAGAAGGAAATGGCAACCCACTCCAGTATTCTTGCCTGGAAAATCCCATGGACAGAGGAGCCTGGTAGGCTACAGTCCATGGGGTTGCAAGAGTCAGACACGACTGAGCGACTTCACTTTCAGTTTCTATATAATATGAATAGCTATAATCTTTGAATAAAAAAGCCCTTCTGCTTCACAAGTGAATTCTACCAAAAATTTAAAGAAGCGCTAACACCTATCCTACTCAAATTCTTCCAAAAATTGCAGAGGAAGGTAAACTGCCAAACTCATTCTATGAGGCCACCATCACCCTAATACCAAAACCAGACAAAGATGCTACAAAAAAAGAAAACTACAGGCCAATATCACTGATGAACATAGATGCAAAAATCCTTAACAAAATTCTAGCAATCAGAATCCAACAACACATTAAAAAGATCATATACCATGACCAAGTGGGCTTTATCCCAGGGATGCAAGGATTCTTCAATATCCGCAAACAAATGAATGTAGTATACCACATTAACAAATTGAAAAATAAAAGCCATATGATTATCTCAATAGATGCAGAGAAAGCCTTTGACAAAATTCAACATCCATTTATGATAAAAACTCTCCAGAAAGCAGGAATAGATGGAACATACCTCAACATAATAAAAGCTATATATGACAAACTCACAGCAAACATTATCCTCAATGGTGAAAAATTGAAAACATTTCCCCTAAAGTCAGGAACAAGACAAGGGTGCCCACTCTCACCACTACTATTCAACATAGTTTTGGAACTTTTAGCCACAGCAATCAGAGCAGAAAAAGAAATAAAAGGAATCCAGATTGGAAAGTAGTAAAACTCTCACTGTTTGCAAATGGCATGATCCTTTACATAGAAAACCCTAAAGTCACCACCAGAAAATTACTAGACCTAATCAATGCATATAGTAAAGTTGCAGAATATAAAATTAACACACAGAAATCCCTTGCATTCCTATACAATAACAATGAGAAAACAGAGAAATTAAGGAAACAATTCCATTTACCATTGCAATGAAAAGAATAAAATACTTAGGAATAAATCTACCAGGTGAGCGGATGAGAGGAGATACCCTACATCCAAGGTCAGTAGCTACGGCTGTGAGGAGACACCCCACGTCCAAGGTAAGAGAAACCCCAGTAAGACAGTAGGTGGTGAGAGACGGCATCAGAGGGCAGACACAGTGAAGCCACAATCACAGAAAACTAATCATCTAATCACATGGACCACAGCCTTATCTAATTCAATGAAACTATGAGCCATGCTGTGTAGGGCCACCCAAGACAGACAGGTCATGGTGGAGAGTTCTGAGAAAATGTGGTCCACTGGAGAAGGGAATGGCAAACCACTTCAGTATTCTTGCCTTGAGAATCCCATAAACAGTATGAAAAGGCAAAAGATAGGACACTGAAAGATGAAATCCCCAGGTTGATAGGTGCCCAGTATGCTACTGGAGCTCAGTGGAGAAATAACTCCAGAAAGAATGAAGGGATGAAGCCAAAGCAAAAGCAAAACCCAGTTGTGGATGTGACTGGTGATAGAAGCAAGGTCTGATGCTGTACAGAGCAATATCAGAGGAACCTGGAATGTTAGGTCCATGAATCAAGGCAAATTGGAAGTGGTCAAACAGGAGATGGCAAGAGTGAACGTTGACATTTTAGGAATAAGCAACTTAAAATGGACTGGAATGGGTGAATTTAATGCAGATGACCATTATATCTACCACTGTTGGCAAGAACCCCTTAGAAGAAATAGAGTATCCGCCATAGTCAACAAGAGTCCGAAATGCAGTAGTTGGATGCAATCTCAAAAATGACAGAATGATATCTGTTCGTTTCCAAGGCAAATCATTCAATATCATGGTAATACAAGTCTATGCCCCAACCAGTAACGCTGAAGAAGCTGAAGTTGAATGGTTCTATGAAGACCTACAAGACCTTTTCAAACTAACACCCCCCAAAAGATGCCCTTTTCATTATAGGGGACTGGCATGCAAAAGCACGAAGTCAAGAAACACCTGAAGTTACCGGCAAATTTGGCCTTGGGGGTACAGAATGAAGCAGGGCAAAGGCTAATAAGAGTTTTGCCAAGAGAACGCACTGGTCATAACAAACCCCTTCTTCCAACAACATAAGAGAAGACTCTACACATGGACATCACCAGCTGGCCAATACTGAAATCAGATTGATTATATTCTTTGCAGCCAAAGATGGAGAAGCTCTATACAAAACAAATGGGAGCAAAACAAGAATGGGAGCTGACTGTGGCTCAGACCAGAAATTCCTTCTTGCCAAATTCAGACAGAAATTGAAGAAAGTAGGGAAAACCACTAGACCATTCAGGTATGACCTAAATCAAGTCCCTTATGATTATACAGTGGAAGTGAGAAATAGATTTAAGGGTCTAGATCTGATAGCCAGAGTGCCTGATGAACTATGGACGGAGTTCGTGACACTGTACAGGAGACAGGGATCTAGACCATCCCCAAGAAAAAAAAATGCAAAAAAGCAAAATGGCTGTCAGAGGAGGCGTTACAAATAGCTGTGAAAAGAAGAGACGCAAAAAGCAAAGGAGAAAAGGAAAGGTATACCCATTTGAATGCAGAGTTCCAAAGAAAAGCAAGGAGAGATAAGAAAGCCTTCCTCAGTGATCAGTGCAAAGAAACAGAGGAAAACAATAGAATGGGAAAGACTAGAGATCTCTTCAAAAAAATTAGAGATACCAAGGGAACATTTCATGCAAAGATGGGCTCAATAAAGGACAAAAATGGTATGGACCTAACAGAAACAGAAGATATTAAGAAGAGGTGGTAAGAATACACAGAAGAACTATACAAAAAAGATCTTCATGACCCAGATAACCACGATGGTGTAATCACTCACCTAGAGCCAGACATCCTGGAATGTGAAGTCAAATGGGCCTTGGGAAGCATCACTACGAACAAAGCCAGTATAGATGATGGAATTCCAGTTGAGCTATTTCAAATCCTAAAAGATGACGCTGTTAAAGTGCTGCACTCAATATGCCAGCAAATTTTGGAAGACTCAGCAGTGGCCACAGGTCTGGAAAAGGTCAGTGTTCATTCTAATCCCAAAGAAAGGCAATGCCAAAGAATATTCAAACTACTGTACAATTGCACTCATCTCACATGCTAGCAAAGTAATGCTCAAAATTCTCCACGCCAGGTTTCAATAGTACGTGAACTGTAAACTTCCAGATGTTCAAGCTGTTTTAGAAAAGGCAGAGGAACCAGAGATCAAATTGGCAACATCCACTGGATAATCAAGAAAGAAGAGAGTTCCAGAAAAACATCTACTTCTGCTTTATTGAATATGCCAAAACCTTTGACTGTGTAGATCACAATATAATTATGGAAGTTTTTGAAAGAGCTAGGAATACCAGACCACCTGACCTGCCTCTTAAGAAATCTGTATGGAGGTCCAGAAGCAACAGTTAGAACTGGTCATTGAACAACCAACGGGTTCCAAATAGGGAAAGGAGTACATCAAGGCTGTATATTGTCACCATGCTTATTTAACTTACATGCAGAGTACATCATTAGAAATGCTGGGCTGGATGAAGCACAAGCTGGAATCAAGATTGCCAGGAGAAATATCAATAACATCAGATATGCAGATGACACCACCCTTATGGCAGAAAGTGAAGAGGAACTAAAGAGCCTCCTGACGAAAGTAAAAGAGGAGAGTGAAAGAGTTGGCTTAAAGCTCAACATGCAGAAAACTAAGATTATGGCATCCGGTCCCATCACTTCATGGCAAATAGATGGGGAAACAGTGGAAACAGTGACTGACTTTATTGGGGGGGGGGGCTCCAAATCACTGTAGATTGTGATTGCAGCCATGAAATTAAAAGACGCTTACTCCTTGGAAGGAAATTATGACCAACCTAGACGTGCTGCGATTCATGGGGTCGCAAAGAGTCGGACACGACTGAGCGACTGAACTGAACTGAGACAGCATATTAAAAGCAGACATTACTTTGCCAACAAAGTCCGTCTAGTTAAGGCTATGGTTTTTCTGTAGTCATGTTGGATGTGAGAATTGAACTATAAAGAAAGCTGAGCACCAAAGAATTGATGCTTTTGAATTGTGGTGTTGGAGAAGACTCTTGAGAGTCCCTTGGACTGCAAGGAGATCCAACCAGTCCATCCTAAAGGAGATCAATCCTGAGTGTTCATTGGAAGGACTGATGTTGAAGCTGAAATGCCAATACTTTGACCACCTGATGTGAAGAGCTGATTTATTTGAAAAGACCCTGATGCTGGGAAAGCCTGAAGGCAGGAGGAGAAGGGGACAACAGAGGATGAGATGGTTGGATGGCATCACCGACTCAATGGACATGGGTTTGGTTGAACTCCAGGAATTGGTGATGGACAGGGAGGCCTGGCGTGCTGCGGTCCACAGGATCGCAAATAACTGGACATGACTAAGTGACAGAACTGAACTAAAGTGAAAGAAACAAAAGACCTATATATAAAAAACTATAAAACAGTGATGAAAGAAATCAAAGATGACACAAACAGATGGAGAAATACACCATGTTCATGCTCAGAAGAATCAATAAAGTGAAAATAAGTATACTACCCAAAGCAATCTATAGATTCAATGCAATCCCTATCAAGCTAGCAACAGTATTTTTCAGAGAACTAGAACAAATAATTTCACAATTTGTATGGAAATACAAAAACCTCAAATAGCCAAAGCAATCTTGAGAAAGAAGAATGGAACCAGAGGAATTAACCTGCCTGACTTCAGACTATACCACAAAGCTACTGTCATTAAGACAGTGTGTACTGGCACAAAGACCGAAATATAGATCAATGGAACAAAGCCCAGAAATAAGAAAGCCCAGAGATAAATCCACACACCTATGGATACCTTATCTTTGACAAAGGAGGCAAGAATATGGAGAAAAGACAATCTCTTTAACAAATAGTTCTGGGAAAACTGTTCAACCACTTGTAAAAGAATGTATGTAACTACAACATTTTCTAATACCATACACAAAAATGAACTCAAAATGGATTAAACATCTAAATGTAAGACCAGAAACTATAAAACTCCTAGAGGGAAACACAGGCAAAACACTCTCTGACATAAATCAAAGCAGGATCCTCTATGATCCACCCCCCAGAGTAATGAAAATAAAAGCAAAACTAAACAAACAGGATCTAATTAAAACTAAAAGCTTTTGCACAACGAAGGAAATTTATAAGCAAGGTGAAAAGACAGCCTTCAGAATGGGAGAAAATAATAGAAAATGAAGCAACTGACAATTAATCTCAAAAATATACAAGCAGCTCATGCAGCTCAATTACAGAAAAATAAATGATCCAATCAAAAAATGGGCCAAAGAACTAAACAGACATTTCTCCAAAGAAGACATACAGATGGCTAACAGGCACAAGAAAAGATGCTCAAAATCACTCATTATCAGAGAAATGCAAAACCACAATGAGGTACCATCCCATGCCGGTCAGGATGGCTGCTATCAAAAAGATTACAAATAATAAATGCTGGAGAGGGTGTGGAGAAAAGGGCACCCTCTTACACTGTTGGTGGGAATGCAAACTAGTATAGCCACTATGGAGAACACTGTGGAGATTCCTTAAAAAACTGGAAATAGAACTGCTATATGACCCAGCAATCCCACTGCTGCGCATACACACCGAGGAAACCAGAATTGAAGGAGACATGTGTACTCGAATGTTCATCGCAGCACTGTTTACAATAGCCAGGACATGGAAGCAACCTAGATGTCCATCAGCAGACGAATGGATAAGAAAACTGTGGTACATATACACAATGGAATATTACTCAGCCATTAAGAAGAATACATTTGAATCAGTTCTAATGAGGTGGGTGAAACTGGAGCCTATTATACAGAGTGAAGTAAGCCAGAAAGAAAAACACCAGTACAGTATATTAACGCATATACATGGAATTTATAAAGATGGTAACAATGATCCTATATGCAAGACAGCAAAAGAGACACAGATGTAAAGAACAGACATTTGGACTCTGTGGGAGAAGGCAAGGGTGGGATGATTTGACAGAACAGCAATGAAACATGTATATTACCATATGTGAAATAGATCACCAATCCAGGTTCGATCCATGAGACAGGGCGCTCAGGCCAGGTGCACTGGGACAACCCTGAGGGATGAGATTGGGAGGGAGATAGGAGGGGGCTTCAGGAAGGGGGATGCATGTACATCCATGGCTGATTCATGTCAATGTGTGGCAAAAACCACTACAACACTGTAATTAGCCTCCAATTAAAATCAATTAATTAAAAAATAATTTTAAAAAAAGCCCTTCTGAACATAATATAAAGAGAGAAAACAAAAAGGAAAAGACTGATATTTAACTTGATGAAAAATCTCCAAAAAAACTGAAACAAATCAAAAGGTAAATGGAAAAACTAGAAAAAATGATCACAGTCACATGACAGGCATATGACCAATTAAAAACAAAAAAGCGTACAATCTCAGTAGTAAGCAGTATTACATAAAACTGGTACATTAAAATTTTTTTCTCAGTGTGGATAACCGAAAACAATTTAGCTATAAACATAATTATTTCATGCAAAAACATTACAGCTGACCCTCGGACAACACTGGGGTTAGGGATGTGAACCCTCTGTGAAATCGAAAGTCCACACATATGGTCATTTAGCATCGGCCCTCTGTATACGGGGTCCCTCTGCATCTGCAGATTTAACCAACCTCAACAGAAAAAAAAATCAATGTGTAAATAAACACAAGCAGTTCAAACCTGCGCTGTTCAAGGGTCAATGTATTACTTAATGATCTGAAATGTTCACCATCTCTGTATGTAACTGAAAAGTGGTTCATGTTAAATTTCTACATTATTGGGGAGAAAGTATAAACCCATATAGAAAAGTGGAAGCACAACAAAGTAGCAATGATAGTTTTCTTCAGGTGAATGAGATTAGGGTCAGTTTTTCTCCCACTGTATCTGCAAACTGGCGATCATAAATATACCTGTTATCTTCACAGTTAACTGTGAGAATTAGATGAAATAATAAATTTAAGTACTTAATATAATATCTAGCAAATATATATTAAGCCCTCAAATATTTATTTTTGCATTATAAGTTCTTTACTTAGCTATTTCTAACTAAGCTATTCACTTAGTTATTTCTAGAATTTTTACAACAAATGGCACTTTTTAAAACAGAAAATCTTACTGTTATAAGGTACACTCATTTTTTATGAAGTGTTATATTTCATTAAATAAAGTTTAAAATTATCTTCTAAATAGATTATACTAAAATGGAAATAAAAAGGTATATAAATCTATGTCCACAAGGGATCTGTAGTCTACAAACAACAAATAAAAATGTGCTGTGTGAAATGTGCCATAAGAAAACCAAAATGCTACAAGATATAGAGAAAAAAGGCAAGATCATATCCAGGTTTTCTGTGTTTGGGGCTGGAACAGGGAAATGAGAAAAAACATCAGGGCAGATGACATGTGAAATGAACCTTGAGCAAATCTGGGAACGATTCAGCATTGTGACAGGAGTGCTCTGATCTGGCTAGAAGAAAAAACTGGAAAGAGTACGACTAAAGTTATTTAGGATGAAGCTACACTGTAGAACAATGCTTTCAAACTTATTTGACAGTGACTCACGTTAAGGAATGTTTTACATCATGACTCAAGACATAAACATGTCAGTGTATGTATATATATTTGTATTTATGTATATAAACATGTACACTGGAACAAATGTCATAAAATATGAAAAGATGTCATATATGCTGATGACTTTTTTTTGAGAGTGCTGGTAGCAACCTACTAAATTTATTTTAGGACTGGTTAAATGGATTGGAACTCTTCATTTGAAAAGCTTGAGGGCTTTAGTAAATGATTCAACAGCCACTGAAGCTTAAGTCCATGGTGTGGCAGGATGGAAGTCTTACTCTTTAAAAAGTCATCTATTAACAGTGTATAAGATAAATTACCTAGAATTAGAAGGCAGGAGGCAGGAAGTCTTATTAGGTTACTGAAATAATACCAGTAAGAGATAATGAGATTCTAAATAAGAGAAATGTAAAGTGGAAGAGAAAATATATCTGAGAACTATTTCAGAGATTAAAAATTCCCAAACTTTGAGAAACAGAAAAGTGAAAAGGGAGATTCACAGTCAGAATATCTGGATAAAATGACAAAACCCCAAACAGAAATGATGAAGTCAAGTTGAATGCTTGGTTTGGGAAGTAAATGATGACCTCACGTTTCAGCGTGCGCCAAAGGTATTCATAGAACAACAGAGTGAAATACGCTACAAAGGCAGTTAATAAAACAGAGCCCCAAAGACCATTACAGGGAATGCCAGTGAAGCTGTGGGCTTCCCTGGTGGCTCAGATGGTAAAGAGCCCACCTGCAATGTAGGAGACCTGGGTTCAACCCCTGGGTCAGGGAGATCTCCTGGAGAAGGGATTGGCTACCCACTTCAGTATTTTTGCCTGGAGAATCCCATGGAGAATCCCATGGACAGAGGAGCCTGATGGGCTACAGAGTCCATGGGGTCGCAAAGTTGGACATGACTGAAGTGACTCAGCACGCATATACACGCACACACAACACAATGAAGCTGTGGCGAAGTTAGTAACTTCATATCCTGCTGCCAGAAGACAATGTTGATACATATCAAGAGCAATACAGGTGTTTACATGCTTTGATGCAACTACTATTTTTAAGAATGTATTTATTCCAAGGACAAATTCATCAAAAAAGTAAATAGATGAATATATTCAATGAATACCAGGTGACCAATTCTAAACAACCTAGGTGTTCAGTAATAGGGTAATAGGGCTTCCCTGGTGGTCCAGTGATTAAGAATCTGCCTGCCAATGCAGATGACATGGGTTTGATCCCTGGTCTGGGAAGATCTCAAATGCTTTGGAACAACTAAACCAGTGTGCCATAACTATTGAGCCTGTGCCCTAGGTCCCTGGTACAACTACTAAGCCCAAGTACCTAAAGCCTGTGCCCTGCAGAAGAAAAGCCACCACAATGAGAAGCCTGCGCACCACAGGGTTACAAACAGTAACCCCTGCTCACTGCAACTAGAGAAAGCCCATGTGTGCAGTAACAAAGACCCACAGAGCCAAAATAAATAAAACAATAAACCTTAAAAAAAACTTACAGAAAATAGTTTAAAAAAATAGTAATGAACAATTACAGAATGTTGACTTGACAGAATATAACTACAGTTTAGAAAAGGGGATACAAAAACTACATTCCTTACTGTTAGTTATTTTAAAAATACCTATGCATGTAGTGTTTTAAAAGTACTATACAAAATATAGTACTGGAAAAGTACTATACAAAAATGAAACCAAATGTTAAAGACTGATTGAATTAGCGTGGATGTATTTTTCACCTTTAAAAATTTCTGGTACACTAATACACAGTTTTAAATGATTTTAATGTTTGCAAAAAGGGTTTCCCTGAAAAAGGAGTGTGAGGAGGAGAGGAAGGAGGGAGATAAAAAAAGAGTATTTTTAAATGGCCTCAAATATTCCTTTTTCCCCCACTACACTCAATGACATGACAAAATACTCAACTTTTTTACTTATGAAAAATTTTACATGTGCCAAAGAATATATAAATTGACATGGCAAGTAAAAAGAAAAACAAACTAATATGCAGATTATATAAACATTACCAATATTTTGGCATCCCCCACATTTCTCTCCCCAATCGTATCCTTTCCCCCATTGCTGAGACTATCCTCTATTATGAATTTGTTTGTCACTCTCTTCATTATTAATAGTCTTTTACAACATACAGATGTATCCCTGAGCAATCAGTTAAACTTTCTATTTTTTGAAATTTATATAAACTGTATCAAACTATTACTATTTGGTAACTTGCTTATTTCATTAAAGATTATGTTTTTGATATTCATTCATGTTGTTATGTATTGCTATAACTCATTCATTTCTTCTACTGACTTTGTTGTCACAAACAACTGAGCTTGAATCATTCTTCTTGAACATGTCTCCAGGGTATAATCTAAGGCAGAATTTCTAGAACACACAGTCTACCCATCATCTTCAACTGTAAAAGTTAATGCCACATTGTTCTCCAAAAGGGCTACACCAAGTGACAGTACTCCTAGTAATCTGTTCTTGCTCTTCTACATCCTCACCATACTGCCTATTGTCTGATTCCCATCATTAGTCTTCACCTTCCTTCAGTTATTCCTAGGCACTGCAGTGAAATTAATATTACCATGTAGAACTTTGTCTTCTGCTCAAAAACTTTAAAAAATTCTTTTTTATCTCCTGACTAAATCATAAATCAGGCTTTTAAGTCCTCCACAATCCTTCCAAACCCACTGTGCCAAACTTAAACTACACTCCTCAATGAATCTCGTCTTAAACTGGTTTATACTTTATTGCCTCAATCCTTTTATTCATGGCATTCCAGCGTCTCCTCCCTCACCTCTGCATGTTCAAATTCTACTGTGCTTTAAATTCCAATTCAAAAATTATTTTCTCCTAAGAAAGCCATCTCTCATCTCTATTCCTATGAATTACCTTTTTTTAACTTTTCACTTTTCCTACCTTGTATAAAAACAATGATCTTTATTAAGCACATGCTGTGTACAAATGCTCTAATATTTTATACCATGATTGCTAACTTTCATAACAACAGTGCATGAAAGGCAGGTAATTTCATTCCAACATAACAGAGCTGACAAGCTGCAGTGCTGTATTTTGTGTTATTAGGCTTCTTTGATTTCAGAGACTATATTATCTTTCTACTACACTGACTGTCACTTTGACTTAAAAATATCATTAACATTGATTAATAATTTAACTTATGTGTAAATTTTGCTCTACAAAAGATGTGAAACACCTAATTACTTGCTCAAGTATATTAATATCATTCTTACAATGATCTGAGATGCTTAAAGAATAAGATATAAACCACAAAGGGAAAAATCAAAATCAACGTAAAAAGAGGAAACAAATACACTACCTATAAATGATAACATGGTTGCTTGCATTGTACACAAAATTTGACAGTCAAGGCAACCCAGGAAAACACCAAATTTAATTCAGTGCTAGAAAGGACAAAGCTCACAAGTACCTGAGGGCAGGCAAGAATGTCCCATACTAAGCTGAAAATAAATTTTCATGTCATACAGTGTTTTTATAAAGCGATATTACTGCTGCATTGGAATAAAAAATTCTTAAGAGTCTGGCTCCATCTGTGTGTCCTATATAACAACATAGTTTAAGCGTTTAATTTGTTGAATGACTGAATTTATCAGAGGAAACAAAAAACGAACATCCACTGAAGACAGTAAAAGGATGGAAAATGGGCTTTTCAATGTGAAATAGCCACTGGAAGGAATTTATTAAAGTCAGAAAAAAATGAATCAAACCACCATTAAGTAGAAATGAGGATATGGCAAAAGTTACACAGCACTGATTTACAGAAGAGAATATAAACGGGAAAGAGTATTGTCCAGCAATACCTGGTTAGACAGAAATTAAATTGTAATAGAGAAGGCAGACAGGACTGTGAAAGCAAATGCTGCATACTGACATGAAGGGAATGCCAGAAAATCAAGGAAGTAAGGGAAGGCATTCATGGGGACATGACTGAAATTATTTACTACAAGCTCTAGGCTGAGAAGATAGTTACTGATAGACTAGAGGGCAAAATAAGGTAAAAAACAGATTCATAGTTTAAAAGGAAGTAAAATAGAAGACTGGTGGTTTATGGTGGGAAAAATAAATGCAAACTCAGAGGTCTCTATTTGATAATATCTTTTGGGTTTTTTTCCTGTATTTTTCCAAACAGTATCTTAAAATGTGAGTACCAGTCTTAGCTTGTGAGCCTTACAAAATCAGACTGCAGACCAACTATAGTTTGTAACCCCTGGTTTGCAGGACAAAATTCTAACTTCTTATTTTCACATCAAAAGACATTTATAACCTAATTCCAATTCATTTCTCTAATCATGTTATCCCACACTCACTTAAGTCTTTACTTCTTAGATGCATAATTTTTCAGTTCCCTGAATATTCAATCTGAAGGCTTTTCATTGCTCTGGGCCATTGCTCTTGCAGTTCCCTTAGGTTTTTCTCTATTTCTCAGTTTATACAGTTATTTGCATTCAAATCCATTGCAAATGTCACTTCTTTATATACCTTTCCCAATTACCCAAGGAGTGGTCTATTATCTTTTCTATTTAAAAACTTTTTTTTTTAAATTTTCCCTCTCCCTCTTAAATCCTTCATCATGCTGAGTGATATTCTCTTTACAGTCTACTTCCTCCTATCCCCAACTACCCTGAGTATCTAAGTCAAGGATGGTCTTAACCATCTTGATATTCCCACTCCCCGATACAGATGCCTAACAATACTGAGCACTATAGCACATGCTCAATAAATATTAACCAATTAATGAAGTACCTCACACTTTTTAATATAAATATCTATGTGTAATAATGACTAATACACTAAAACTATAGTTTTATACAATCATAATTGAATTCCACTGTTTACATTTTTAAAAAATGAAAAATAATTTCACTGTGATTTTAAGAGAATTTTCTATTTTACATGCCTGGTTGTGTTCATGAGCTGTGTAATTATCTGTTCCATTATATTCTGTAAGCTGTTCTCTTCTTTTTTCTCTAGTAAGAATTTTATGAACATCATCTTCCAGTCTATTGAAGAATCCTCCATCATGTGACAAAGTCTGAGAAGAACTCAATTCCTGTCAAAAATGAATTAAGATTCACTATCAATCAACACAAAAGTGCACACATTTAATAAACCTAGTTGGCCACTAGAAGCATGGAAAATGAAAGAAAAATTATAATTAAGAGACAAATCAACCATCTGATTCTTCTCTATCTTCAGGTGATAATCAGCAGAAACACATATGCAAATGTCCTTTTCTGTACATTTTTTGAGTTGGGTAATTGCTTTATTTTTAAATTATTTTTATACATGTAACATACAATTTATCCATTTAATTAATTAGCACAATTATGTTTTAATATACTGATAGAGTTGTATAGCCATAACCCACTCAAAAAGTTTCATCAGCCCAAAAAGAAACCCACAACTTACTAGCATCATCTCCCATTCTCTCCTAATTCCTGACCCCTCAGTTGTTCTCTAGGCAACACTGATCTACTTTCTGTCAGTATAGATTCGGCTATTCTGGATATCTGATATAAATGGAATCATATAGTATAAAGTCTTTTGTGACTGACTTCTTTCACTTAGCAAAATGTTTTCAAGGTTCATCCATATTATAGCATCTATCAGCACTTCATTCCTTACTGCCAAATAATATCCCATTAATGGATAGACCATATTTTATTTCTCCATTCATCAGTTGATGGACATTTGAATTGTTCCTTCTTTGGGGTACTGTGAATATTGCTGCTATAAACATTCATGCAGGTTTTTGTGTGGACATGTTTTCAGATCTCTTATATATTCAGGTATATATCTGTAAGTAGATTTTCTGGGATGTATGGTAGCTCTGTGTAACCATTTGAAAAACTGCCAAATAGTTTTCCAAAGTGACTGTACTATTTTACAGCCTATCAGTGTATTAGTGTATGAGGGTTCTAATTTCACCACATTCTCACCAACACTTGTTATTATGCATCTCTTTATATTATAAAGACTCCAGTGAGTGTGAAGTGTGTGTGAATGAGATTCATTGTGGTTCTGAATTGTATTTCTCTGATGGCTAATTGTGCTAAGTATCTTTTCATGTGCTTACTGGACATTGGTATATCTTTTTGGAAAAATATTTATTCAGATATTTTGCCCAAGTTTTAATTGGGTTACTTTTTATTTCTGAGTTGCAGGAGTTCTTTACATATTCTAAAAACAACATGACTTGCACATACTTTCTCCCATTCTGTGCCTTGTCTTTTCACATTCTTGATATGAAAAGTATCCTTGGTATCACAGAAGTTTTACTTTTGACAAAGTCCAATTTATCCAAGAAATCACTGCCCAACTCAGGGTCACCAAGATTTACTTCTACATTTTCTTCTAAGAGCTTTTACTGTAGCTACCTAGCATTATTTGTTAAGAAGATTATTATTTTCCCATTGAACTTGTCTTGACATTCTTGTTCAAAATTAATTCAACATAAATATTAAAGCTTCTTTCTAGACTCAACTTTACTCTGTCAACCTACATGTCTACCCTTATGCCATACCACACTGCCTTAACTACTCTAGCCTTGTATTACTATTTGAAAACAATTTTTACATATATTTTACACATGAATGATAAAGAAATGATTTTATCACAATCTACTCAACTATGTAAAATTACAGATTTTATATGTTCTCTAAGAAAAGTATCATTTCCTTTCCTGTCATAAGACAGACTGAAGAAAATGCTCCTTTCTCTCTTATAGGTTTTCCCTATGTCCCACATTCTTGAGCTTTAATATTCCCTATTTTACCGATTTTAATTATATTTGTGAGCAAATAACCCAACAGTTCAATGACTGTCCATCCTCTTCTTTTTACATTATCTTTTAGAAAGAGTTTGAAAGAAAAAAAACTTAAGTATCAGTGCTTAATATATACAAATGATATTTAAAATGCTTGTAGGTGAAGGTGAAGATGAAGTCGCTCAGTCGTGTCCGACTCTTTGCGACCCCATGGACTGTAGCCTACCAGGCTCCTCCGTCCAGGGGATTCTCCAGGCAAGAATACTGGAGTGGGTTGCCATTTCCTTCTCCAGGGGATCTTCCCAACCCAGGGATTTAATCCAGGTCTCCCACATTGGAGGCAGATGCTTTAACCTCTGAGCTACCAGGGAATACAAAATGTTTGTAGAGTACTTTATATTTCAAAACACTTACAGAAACATCCCTTTATTTGAATCTCATTAACATCATTAAGAAACTGATGGAGCAAGAATAATTTCCCCAGAAAATAATAACGGTCACAAGAAGTTTAACTTACCCACTAGTGATTCTCCTGCTAAGTGGTATAGACAGAACTCTAAATCTGCTTCATAAAATACTTCCAGTATATTCTGATAACGTTTCATTTTAAAGCAATGAATACAACAATGCTTAAAACACTGTTGAGCTTCCATGCGGGCTTCCCTAGTGGCTCAGATGGTAAAGCGTCTGTCTGCAATGCAGGAGACCCGGGTTTGATCCCTGGGTTGGGAAGACCCCCCTGGAGAAGGAAATGGCAGCCCACTCTAGTATTCTTGCCTTTGTTGTTGTTGTTTAGTTGCTAAGTTGTGTCTAACTTTTTTGTGACCCCAAGGACTTTAGCATGCCAGGCTCCTCTGTCCATGGGATTTTCAGACAAGAATACTGGAGTGAGTTGCCATTTCCTACTTCAGGGGATCTTCCTGACCCAGGAATCGAACTGCCTCTCCCACACTGCAAGTAGATTCTTTACTCCTGAGCCACTGGGAAAGTCAGGTATAGCATAATGATGGTAACTAATCAGCCTCTGGATTTCACTACTTTAAAGACTGCAGCTCCAATCTTTTTGTCCTGTATTTTTTGATAGCTACTGATTAAGAAGAGGTGGCAAGAATACACAGAAGAACTGTACAAAAAAGATTGTCAAAACCCAGATAATCATGATGATGTGATCACTCACCTAGAACCAGACATCCTGGAACGTGAAGTCAAGTGGGCCTTAGAAAGCATCACTACGAATAAAGCTAGTAGAGGTGATGGAATTCCAGCTGAGCTACTTCAAATCCTGAAAGATGATGCTGTGAAAGTGCTGCACTCAGTATGCCAGCAAATTTGGAAAACTCAGCAGTGGCCACAGGTCTGGAAAAGGTCAGTGTTCATTCCAATCCCAAAGAAAGGCAATGCCAAAGAATGCTCAAACTACCGCACAATTGTACTCATCTCATATGCTAGTAAAGTAATGCTCAAAATTCTCCAAGCCACGCTTCAGCAATACGTGAACCGTGAACTTCCAGATGTTCAAGCTGGTTTTAGCAAAGGCAGAGGAACCAGAGATCACACTGCCAACATCCACTGGATCATCAAAAAAGCTAGAGAGTCCAGAAAAACATCTATTTCTGCTTTATTGACCATGCCAAAGCCTTTGACTGTGTGGATCACAATAAACTGTGGAAAATTCTGAAAGGGATGGGAATACCAGACCCCTGACCTGCCTCTGGAGAAACCTATATGCAGATCAGGAAGCAACAGTTAGAACTGGACATGAAACAACAGACTGGTTCCAAATAGGAAAAGGAGTACGTCAAGGCTGTATATTGTCACCCTGCTTGTTTAACTTATATGCAGAGTGAAAGCGAAAGTGAAAGTGAAGTCGCTCAGTCGTTTCCGACTCTTTACGATCCCATGGACTGTAGCCCACCAGGCTCCTCTGTCCATAGGATTCTCCAGGCAAGAATATTGGAGTGGGTTGCCATTTCCTTCTCCAGGGGAATCTTCCCGACCCAGGGATCGAACCCAGGTCTCCCGCATTGCAGGCAGACGCTTTAACCTCTGAGCCGCCAGGGAAGCAGTACATCATGAGAAATGCTGGGCTGGAAGAAGCACAAGCTGGAATCAAGATTGCCGGGAGAAATCTCAATAATCTCAGATATGCAGATGACACCACCCTTATGGCAGAAAGTGAAGAGGAACTAAAAAGCCTCTTGATGAAAGTGAAAGTGGAGAGTGAAAAAGTTGGCTTAAAGCTCAACATTCAGAAAACTAAGATCATGGCATCCGGTCCCATCACTTCATGGGAAATAGATGGGAAACAGTGTCAGACTTTATTTTGGGGGGCTCAAAATCAATGCAGATGGTGACTGCAGCCATGAAATTAAAAGACGCTTACTCCTTGGAAGGAAAGTTATGACCAATCTAGACAGCATATTAAAAAGCAGAGACATTACTTTGCCAACAAAGGTCTGTCTAGTCAAGGCTATGGTTTTTCCAGTAGTCATGCATGGATGTGAGAGTTGGACTGTGAAGAAAGCTGAGTGCCAAAGAATTGATGCTTTTGAACTGTGGTGTTGGAAAAGACTCTTGAGAGTCCCTTTGACTGCAAGGAGATCCAACCAGTCCATTCTAAAGAAGATCATTCCTGGGTGTTCTTTGGAAGGACTGATGCTGAAGCTGAAACACCAATACTTTGGCCACCTTATGCAAAGAGTTGACTCATTTGAAAAGACTCTGAGGCTGGGAGGGATTGGGGGCAGGAGGAGAAGGGGACAAGAGAGGATAAGATGGCTGGACTGCATCACCAACTTGATGCACATGAGTTTGGGTGAGCTCCGGGAGTTGGTGATGGACAGGGAGGCCTGGTGTGCTGCAATTCATGGGGTCGCAGAGTCAGACACGACTGAGTGACTGAACTGAACTGAACTGAACCGAACCATTACCAGCATGCCTATCCCAAATTTTGTCCTTGTTTTTTTTTTTTTTTAGTGAGGCATAAACTTTCTTTTCAGCCTAAGGACAGAAGTTCTCAAAAGACACCTTGACAGGAAACTAGAGAAATGAAACAAAAATAAATAAACCCCACCTCTCACAACATGCACACCTAAAAAAAAAAAGACAAAAATGCAGCAAGTGTAAGAACGCATATTCTTTAATAAGTCTAGCCAATTCAATGTCAATTTTCTGTCCAAATAATCAAAATTAGAACTTTTCATTTAATTTTATAAGCCCCCAATTATTAAACACTAACAGTAAGTCAGAAGAGAAAAAGACTGGCAAACACAAAATACGAAAACATCTATTCCAGCCACAAAAGATAACTAAGTTATGTATGTACGAGAAACAGAAAAAATAAGAGAATAACTGCCCTTAAGTTCAAAACCTCTGAAAAAGTTATTTTGGAGTAGAAACTGCATGATTTACCTCAGAATATGCAAATTTAAAAGTCATATTGTCAAAGTTACCCCTCCCCAACAAAGACTTACGTATAGGCTGGAATCCAGAAATTAAGGTTAAAAGCATAAACGCTGGTAATTTCCACGAAATGTTTAGAACAGTTTCAGAGTGATATGACACAAGCATTTAGAATAAAATGAGAGTGTTATATTTTGGTTTGTTTGTGATATACATATGGTAAAAGTAATTTCCTCCCTTTGGGGTCCTTCTCTTTCCCTTGAGGAATCAGTTGAAATTTAATTCTTTTGGTTAAAAGAAATTTTAGATGGAATCAAAAATGTAAAGGGATGTCAGAACCTTTAATATGTATATACACATATAACACATCCCTGTATCTATACACATAAGTATATATACATATGTCTTCTGTCATCCACACTTACAATTGCCACACAGCCCACGAGGAGCCTCAGGTAGCTGCCCTCAGTGCTACCAGGTAACTCCAGTGATTCATCCACTGCAGCAGAGTAAGTGTTCTCTTCCCCGCAACATTTTCCTGGCAGAGTCAATTTCAATTTAACTAAAATTTTGAGCACCTATTATGTGTCAAGAATATAATTAAAAAGACAGTATGGTATTTGTTCAAGTATAGCTATATAGATCAATGGAACAAAATTGACAGACAGGACATAAACCTTCACATTTATGGTTAATTTTTCACGAAAACATCAAGGTACTTCATTAAAGAAATAAAATTGTTTTAAACAAATGGTTCTGGGAAAACTGGATACAGACATGCAAAAACTGAATGTGAACTGTTCACATTACACATAAAAATTAACTCAAAATTAGATCATGGAGAAGATTCTGTGAAGATGGCAGAGTAGGAAGCACCAGAACCCCGAGTCCTCACATAGACAATAATTGCACTGGCAGAATCTGTCTGATTTTGAAACAACTATTTTGGAACTCTGAAGTCTGTTGAAGGCTTGCAAATTTCAGGGGAACACTTGGGTGGTATACTGCAGTAAAGTTTGGTCAATTTTATATCTCAGTACAGTAGCAACTACCCATCCACCACCCTTAGTGATGTAGCAGAGAGCTGTGTGCATATTCCTGGAGTAGCTTGGACACAACTTATGGGCAGAAAGGAACTTCTCCTCCAAATAATGGGGATCTGTACTCTGGTCACTAATTATTGTTTCTCATCACAGAGATGCAGACCAAGAGACGGACAGATAGGCAGCCATTGTTGCTGTACTTCCCCTTCATTGCTGTAAGACCCTCCCCCTCCAGCTGAAGTGACTTCCAGTGGATTTAAAAGGCTAGTCCTCTCCCCACACCCACTTCATTGTTTGCTTTTCCAATTTTGAGAACCAGACATTAAAAAACAAGCCACTAAAAAACAATTGCCTATAAGGGGAAAATTAGAAAGTGACTACAAATACCTAAGGAAAGGTTCATTAAATATCTAAGACATTAAGCTTACATGTTATGTTGTTCTGTGAAACAGACAGCTGATAACAACAACAACAAAAAAAAAAAAAATAGTAATAAGAAAATACCAATCCCCGGAAGGTGGAGAATCTGATTTCCAGAGTTATCACATTACTACACTCAAATGTTAGACTCAGTACTAGATTCATATTCCACAAAAAAATCACAAGGCATAAAAGAAACAGGAATGTATAAACCATTGAAAGGAAAAAAAAAATTAATAGAAACTATTCCTGGAAAAGACTTATTTATGGCAGTTATATTCAACAAAGACTTTTAAGCAATGTGTGAACAAAATGGAAATATAAATAGAGATTTAAAAACTTAAAAGATACCAAAAAGAAATTCTGGAGCTAAAAAGTACAATAGCTGAAACAACACATTCATTAGAGAGACTGAAAGGCAGAGATGTGCATGCAGAAGGAGGAATCAATAAACTTAAAGACAGGAAAACAGAAATTATCTAGGCTGAGAAACAGAAAGAAAAAGATTAAAGAAATGCAAACAGAGCCTAAGGGACCTGGGGGACACCATCAAGCAGGACAACGGACATACTGTAGGAGTCTTAGGAGGAGAAAAGTAAGAGGAAGTGCCAGACTATATGAGGAAATAGTAACTAAAAACTTCCCAAATCTGATGAAAGATATGACTATAAACATCCAAGAAGCTTAAAGAACTCCAAGTAAGATGGATTCAAGAAAGACTTACAGCAAGCCACATTATAATAAATTTTCAAAAGACAATGACAAAGAGAAAACCATAAAAGCAGCAAGAAGAAGCAAGTCATCATATACAAGGATCCTCAATAAAATCATGAGCAGAAACTTGAAGGCCAGAAGATGATGGGCTGAAATATTAAAAATACTAAAGATTAAAGAAAACTTTCAACCAAGAATCTAAAATCAAGACATTCCCAGAAAAACAAAATCCAAAGGAGTTAGTGACCACCAGACCTGCCACAAATGCTCAAGATAGTGCTGGGAAGGTATAAAGAACATTAGACAGTAACTCAACACCACATGGGGAAACAAACATTACAATAAATGGGTAATTATAAAAGCCAGTATTATTGTAACAATGACATGTGACTATACTTTTTGTTTTCTACATGATTTAAGAGACTAATTAATATGTTAAAAAAAAAAACAAAAACAAACAAACAAAACTATGAAGAAAACTAGAACCTATCAGGAAAGATTTTCTACAACTAAAGACCTTAAAGAAAAAAAACAATGAGATGAGTGGAAGGGGTGGACTTGTGATATAGTCAAATCCCAAACTCCCCAGGTGTGTGACCCACAAATTGGAGAGTAATTATATTTCAGAGGTTCTCCCAGAGGAAGGAGAGTTCTGAGCCCCAAGTCAGGCCCCTTAACCCACAGGTGCAGATGAGCCCCCAGAGCATTTGGCTTTGAAGGTTAGTGAGGCTTACTTAACTGCAGGAGCCCCACAGGACTGGGGGAAATAGAGATCTCACTCTTAAAGGCTGAACACAAAACCTCACACACACCAAGGCCAAGGGAAAAAGCAGTAATTTGATAGAAACCTGAACTATTCTATCTGCTCATCTCAGAGAGTTTCCTGCAAAGGTGAGGGGTGGTTGCGGTTCACCCTGGGGACACACATTGGTGACAGACATACTGGGGAAAATTCAGTGATGTGAATACTGCTGATGTGGTAGCTGACATCTGGGCTCACTAGCTCCAAGACCTCACCTGCAGGCTACAGTGTTGAGATGCTTCATGCCCAACAACTGAGTGGGGACACAGTCTCCTGTGGCCAGGCCCTCAGGGGAAAAAAAAAAAGTGGCGAGTGGGGAAAAAGCCTTTTGAACTCAAGTGGGAAAAAACTGAGATTTCTGGTTCGATCTCTGTGTAAAAGTTAACTTGTAAATGAATTATTTTAGTTGATTTGAAAGTAAGTGAAAGTGAAGTCGCTCAGTCATGTCTGACTCTTAGCGACCCCATGGACTGCAGCCTACCAGGCTCCTCCGTCCATGGGATTTTCCAGGCAAGAGTACTGGAGTGGGGTGCCATTGTCTTCTCTGATAGACTGGATGCTGCTGCTGCTGCTGCTAAGTAGCTTCAGTCATGTCGGACTCTGTGCAACCCCATAGATGGCAGCCCACCAGGCTCCTCCGTCCCTGGGATTCTCCAGGCAAGAACACTGGAGTGGGTTGCCATTTCCTTCTCTAAGGCATAAAAGTGAAAAGTGAAAGCGAAGTCACTCAGTCGTGTCCGACTCCTAGCAACCCAATGGACTGCAGCCTACCAGGCTCCTCCATCCATAGGATTTTCCAGGCAAGAGTACTGGAGTAGGTTGCCACTGCCTTCTCCGTGATTTGAAAGTAAGAGCTTACAAATTAAATCTAAATATATAAAAAACTGGCCAAGATAAATTTTAGGATCCATGATCTGGGAAATATTCAGTACTGTTATTGAAGGTGGCTTAAGCTTGTTGGTTTAATATAGATATGTCTAGGCTTATCAATGTTAAGTATAATATTCCTGTTGTACCTAGGTTTGTGTGTGTGATAGCTGTTTAGTCATGTCAGACTCTTTGTGACTCCATGGACTGTAGCCCACCAAGCTCCTCCGTGCATGGAATTCTCCAGGCAAGAATAATGGAGTGGCTTGCCATTCCCTTCTCCAGGGGATCGTCCCAACCCAGGGGTCAAACCTGGGTCTCCTGCATTGCAGGCAGGTTCTTTACCATCTGAGCCACCAGGGAAGCCCTGTACCTAGGTTTACTAGAGGTCAAATAAGACCTTATTCTATCTGTTACAAATTTGTTGACAAGAAAACTAACTCAATGTGGAAAAAGTTTTAAGGAAACAAAAGACAAATGAGATAAAGAGCTTTAGGTGAACTTTCAAAAATGATTATATTTTAGGGTCTCTCCAGATATTCAACAACTTGAAAGTTAAAACTGTGCTAAAATAAATTAGGTGGTAAATTTAGTTGAGTAAATGAACTTTAAAAGTAAGCTGGTATGAAACTTAAATTTGGCTTTTCTGTTAAAAAAGAGACAAGTTTTCTGAAGATGTTAAATTGCCTTTGATAACTGATTTTCAAGTTTCTTTACCTCTTAAATGATCTGTTCTACATTTGCCCTTGAAGTATTTGTTACTTCGGCTAAGTAACTACTGTTTCACAGTGACTTATGGTCCTTTCTGAGTGTCCTAAATCTCTTTGATATTTATCGGTAAAACTTCCTAAATCAAATGCTAATGAAGCACTTTTGACCAGTAGCTAACTTTGGGATGCTTTAGGAGGCTTCTCAAACATCCTAGAGAGAGATATTGAACTAATAAGGTTCATTTGGTATGCTGAATTGCATGGGAGATATTGTTGAATAAGTAATAAATCTCCTTAGGTTATACAGTATGGTAAATGTTACTAATATAGATATCCCAGAAATAAAATGGAGTGCCTAAAATTCTGATAAATGTTATCAGTTATTTTAAAGTGCTGTCACAGCCATAACCGAGTTCCTTTGTTAACTGCACTGTAATCAGATTTTAAAAGTACCTTTTTAAGTCTTTTACTGTTACAGACAGTTATGGTTTTATTCTGATGCTTTTGCAAAAATGCTTCCTCTTCAACAAGATTTATAGAAAGGACTTTTGGATAAATACAAGTTTCTTATTTTCAGACCATAATGCTGAACTAGGTAAGAAATGAAAGGATTCTAATGAGAAGCCTGATGGCTTTACCAAGATTAACAAAAGGACTGAAAGAACTGGTGAATATGCTTTTAACTTACATGGTTTCTGTCTGAAAAACTACTGGTTTGAGCCTGTGTTTTTCAGGTGTAAGAAAACCTTTCCCCTCAAACTAATGAGTAATTATTTACAGTAATTTGATAAATTATACTTTTGTAAGCAAAGCTGAAACATTTACTTTTTCTATCTGATCCCTCCAAAGAGTGGAAACTCTCATGTTTCCAGTAGCTTTATCAGATAATTTAGGAAGGCTACCTCACTAACAGATAACAGAAATCTCTCAAGAAATTCTGGAGACCTTAACAAGGGAGGAATTCACGTAGATCTGTTTGGTGAAATCTGTGATAAGCTTTTTGCATGATTCTCCTAGCCCTGAGAAGTTCAGTCCAAAACTCTTCATAAAAGTTTCAGCAACGCTAAAAAGTCTAAGATCAATTTGGTTATATAGATTGTCAAGCCAAGTTTATTGTAACCAGACTTATTCTGTGAAGAAACTTAATTTGGTTATATTTGGTAAAAATGAGGGTAATTTTGGGAAGAAAAGATGTTTTGATGAATATTAAATGCTGGTTTGTTAATAGAAAGTGAAAGTCGCTCAGTCGAGTCCAACTCTTTGCGACCCATGGACTATACAGCCCATGGAATCTCCAGGCCAAAACACTGGAGTGGGTAGCCTTTCCCTTCTACAGGGGGTCTTCCCAACCCAGGGATTGATCCCAGGTCTCCCACACTACAGACAGATTCTTTACCAGTTAAGCCACAAGGGAAGCCCAAGAATACTGGAGTGTGTATCCCTTCTTCAGGGCATCTTCCTGCCCCAGGAATTGAACCTGGGTCTCCTGCATTGCAGGCAGATGATTCTTTACCAAATGAGCTATCAGGGAAGACCTTGTTAATGGAGGTCTATATCTACAAGACTCATTTCCTGAATAGTTCTTTGCTGTTATGTTAATATAAAATTTAACTGAATTTTAAGGACACTAAGTTTCTTGGGGCTTCCCTCACAGCTCCGAATATGGTCAAATTTATAACTATGATGGGCCCTTGTCAACTACAAATTGGCACTTGTCAAGGGCATTCTGCCATCTGCCTCTGCAGAGTTTGAACCCTGTGCTGCTGTAGCTGTTGACCTCTGACATGCCCTGAGAGGAATTCAGGGTGGAGAGTGAGGCACTCTGTGCTCCAGGGAAACTGGTGGAGCAGGGTTTTAGACAGATATTTTCAGGAGCTGATTTCATGATCCCAATCCTTGCATCTCCTCCTATCTAGAAAAGCACTAAATTCCTTCGAGATGACATCAGCTCCTTGTGACTAGCAGAAAACCTTTTGTAAAATAAGTACCTGATTGCACTGAACTCCCTTTTCACCACAATCTTATATGTTGACCTTCCTCCACTTCCTCTCTGAAGCAGTTTCTCAGAGCTATCTGAGGTGCTGTCTCCCAGACTACAGTCATTTTCCCTGGAAGAAAACTTAAATCACAATGCCCACATTGTGCATCTTTTTTCGTCAACAGAGGGAAACTATGAAGATTAGCACAAAGTAGAGAAAAGAAAAATAGAGAAGAAAAAAAATTAATGAAACCAAGAGTTGGTTCTTCAAAAAAATTTTTAAAATTGACAAATCTTCAGCTAGATGGGCTTAGAAAGAAAAGAGAGAAGACTCAAATTACTAAAATCAGAAATAAAAATGGGGACATTACTACTCATTACACAGAAATGATTATAAGAGAGTATTATGAACACATATATGTGAAATAAACTGGATAACCTAGATGAAGTGGAAAAATTCCTAGACACACAAAACCTTTCAAGACTAAATCACAAACAACAGAAATTGGAACAGACCTATAACTATTACAGTAAAGAGCCTGAATCAGTAATCAAAAATCTCCCAGCAAAGAAAAGCCCTGAACAAGATGGTGTCACTGGTGATTCTACCATTTAAATAACTAAATCAGGAGTGGGATGGGGGGAGGGAGGGGATCAAGAGAAAGGGGATATATATCCATATATATATATATACATATAAAAAATAATGACTGATTCACACTGTTGTACAGCAGAAACCAACGCAACATTGTAAGGCAATTTTCTACCAATTAAAAGAGAAAAAGAAAAATAAGAACTAAATCAATCCTTCTCAAAATTTTCCCAAAAATCTGAAGAGAAGATAACACTTCCTAAATCATTTCATGAGGCCAGCATAACCTTGATATTGAAGTTAGATAAAGACACTACATGAAAAGAAAACTACAAACTAATATCCCTTATGAAACATCAAGCAAAAATCCTCAACAAAATATCAGGAAACAGGATTCAGCAGTATCCCATATACTGCTTGAATACAAGAATACAAGTCAACCCAGAATGGGGGAAAATGTCTTCAAATCATGTATCTGATAAGTGATTAATATGCAGAATATACAGAGAACTTCTAAAACTCAGTGACAACAACCAAACAACTAAATTTTAAAAATGGACAAATGACTACAACAGACGGTTTCCCAAAGAAGATAAATGAATGGCCAATAAGCACATGAAAAGATCCTCAACATCATTTCATTAGGGAAGTGCAAATCAAAATTACAATGAGATACTACCTCAGACCCATTAGGATGGGTACTGCCAGAAAAAAATAAGACAAGTGTTCGCAATGAAGTGGAGAAACTAGAACCCTGGCACACTGTTGGTGGTATCGCTGCTGTACAAAAGCAGTAAGTACCTCAAAAAATTAAAAAGAATTACCATATGATCCAGAAATTCTACTTCAGGGCATATTCCCAAAGGAACTGAAGGCAGAATATCAAAGAGGTATTTGTACAGCCATGTTCACAGCAGCATTATTGCCAACAGCTAAAACATGGAAGCAACCCAAGTGACTGGCACCAAGTGAATAAACAAAATGTGGTATAAACATAAACTGGACTATTAACCTTAAAAACAAAGGAAATTCTGCAATATGCTATAACACAGATGAAAACTTGAGGATATTACAGTAAGTGAAATAAGTCAGTCACAATAAGACAAATATTTATGTATGATTCCACTTCTATTGGCTACATAGAGTAGTCAAAGTCAGAAAGTAGAATGGTAGCTGCCAGTGTTGGCGAGGGAAAATGAGGAGTTGTTATTTAATAGGTACAGATTTTAAGTTTCTTTAAGATGAATAGAGCTATGGGGACAAATGGTGGTGATGGGCACACAACAACATGAACATAATATCACTAAACTATATACTTTAAAATGGCTAAAATGGTAAATTTTATGTGTATTTTACTACAATGAAAAAAATGGATCATAGACTTTCAAGGAAGAATCAAAACCATAAAATAAATCATTGTGGCCTTGGCTTAGGTAAAGAGTTATTAAATGAACACCAAAAGCATGACTTAGAAAAAATCAATAAACTAGACTGCAATATTCTGTTTTTCAAAAGAACGTTAAGAACATAAGGCAAGTCATGGTCTAGAACAGAACATTTGCAAGTCATATATTTAATAAAGGTTCTGCAACAAGAATATCTAAAGGAACTTTCAGTTCAGTCACTCAGTCCTGTCCGACTCTTTGAAACCCCATGAATCGCAGCATGTCAGGCCTCCCTGTCCATCACCAACTCCCGCAGTTCACTCAGACTCACGTCCATCGAGTCCATGATGCCATTCAGCCATCTCACCCTCTGTCGTCCCCTTCTCCTCCTGCCCCCAATCCTTCCCAGCATCAGAGTCTTTTCCAATGAGTCAACTCTTCACATGATGTGGCCAAAATACTGGAGTTTCAGCTTTAGCATCAGTCCTTCCAAAGAAATCCCAGGGCTGATCTCCTTCAGAATGGACTGCTTGGATCTGCCTGCAGTCAAAGGGACTTGCAAGAGTCTTCTCCAACACCACAGTTCAAAAGCATCAATTCTTCGGCGCTCTGCCTTCTTCACAGTCCAACTCTCACATCCATACATGACCACAGGAAAAACCACAGCCTTGACTAGACGGACCTTAGTCGGCAAAGTAATGTCTCTGCTTTTGAATATGCTATCTAGGTTGGTCATAACTTTTCTTCCAAGGAGTAAGCATCTTTTAATTTCCTGGCTGCAGTCACCATCTGCAGTGATTTTGGAGCCCAAAAAAATAAAGTCTGGCACTGTTTCCACTGTTTCCCCATCTATTTCCCATGAAGTGATGGGACTGGATGCCATGATCTTCGTTTTCTGAATGTTGAGCTTTCAGCCAACTTTTTCACTCTCCTCTTTTACTTTTATCAAAAGGCTTTTTAGTTTCTCTTCACTTTCTGCCATAAGGGTGGTGTCATCTGCATATCTGAGGTTATTGAGATTTCTCCCAGCAATCTTGATTCCAGCTTGTGCTTTTTCCAGCCCAGCTTTTCTCATGATGTACTCTGCATGTAAGTTAAATAAGCAGGGTGACAATATACAGCCTTGACGTACTCCTTTTCCTATTTGAAACCAGTCTGTTGTTCCATGTCCAGTTCTAACTGTTGCTTCCTGACCTGCACAGATTTCTCAAGAGGCAGGTCAGGTGGTCTGGTATTCCCATCTCTTCTTTTCCACAGTTTATTGTGATCCACACAGTCAAAGGCTTTGGCATAGTCAATAAAGCAGAAATAGATGTTTTTCTGGAACTCTCTTGCTTTTTCCATGATCCAGCGGATGTTGGCAAGTTGATCTCTGGTTCCTCTGCCTTTTCTAAAACCAGCTTAAACATCAGGAAGTTCACGGTTCATGTATTGTTGAAGCCTGGCTTGGAGAATTTTGAGCATTACTTTACTAGCATGTGAGATGAGTGCAATTGTGCAGTAGTTTGAGCATTTTTGGCATCGCCTTTCTTTGGGATTGGAATGAAAACTGACCTTTTCCAGACCTGTGGCCACTGCTGAGTTTTCCAAATTTGCTGGCTGAGTACTGAGTGCAGCACTTTCACAGCATCATCTTTCAGGATTTGAAATAGCTCAATAGGAATTTCATCACCTCCACTAGCTTTGCTCGTAGTGATGCTTTCTAAGGCCTTTCTAAAGGAACTTTAGAAAACAATAAGAAGACAACACACTTTAAAATGGGCAGAAGATATGAATAAATATTTCCTCAAATAAGATGCAAGAATAGCTGATGAGTAAATAAAGACGTTCAAAATCACTAGTCATCAGGGAAATGCAAGTTAAAATTATATAGCCACTCATATAGCCACTGGCTATAATCAAAACAACAGACAATATCAAGTGTTGGCAGGGATGTGGAGAAACTGGGACCCTCTTATGTTGCTGGTGGGAATGATAAACAGTATAGTCACTTTGGAAAACAGCTTGACAAGACACTTAAATAAAAGTCAAACATAAATTTCCATACAACCCAGCAATTTCACTCCTAAGTATCCACCTAAGAGAAATGAAAACACCTCCACACAAAGACATGCATCAAATGTTCATAGCAAATGTCCATCAACTAGGGAATACACAACATGTATGCAATGGACTGCTACTCAACAATAAAGTAAGATGAATTATTGACACATACTACAACATAGAAAAACCTCAAAAACATTATGCTAGGGACTTCCCTGGCAGTTCAGTGTTTTAAGACTTTAGGTTTCCAATACAGAGGATGTGAGATGAATCCCTAATTGGGGAATTAAGATCCCACATGCCATGTGGCACAGCCTAGCAAACAAACAAAATAAACATTTTGCTAAGTGAAAGAAGTCAGATGTAAAAGAATACATATTATGAGTCCATTCACATTGTGTGTGTGTGTATGTGTGTGTGTGTGTGTGTGTGTGTGTGGTGCACACACGCATGCATGCACTTGGTTGTGTCTGACTCTTTTTGTAACCCCATGGACTGTAGCAGGCTCCTCTGTCCATGGGATTTCCCAGACAAGAATACTAGAGTGGGCTGCCATTTCCTTCTCCAGGGGATCTTCCCAACCCAGGCATCGAACCCACATCTCTTGTGTCTCCTGCATTGGCTGGTAGATTATTTAACTAGCGCCACCTGGGAAGCCATTCACATTAGATTACCAGAAAATGCAAATCTATAAGAACACAAAGCAGATCAGAATTTGCCAGGGGCTGAAGATGGAGTTGAGATTGACTACAAATGGATATAAGGGAACTTTGGGGGATGACAGAAATGTCTTAGATTTAAACTATGGTTATGGTTGTATAGTTCTTTAAATTTGTTATAAATTATTGGATTATATCCTTACAATAGGTGAATGTTACACTATGTAAATTATAACTGAATAAAGCTTTTTTTAAAAAAGGACACCCATGATTCTACTATTTTACTTAAAAAACTAGACTACTACCTATACTATGTGCCCTCCACAAGAGTAACAAATTTAGTGTTTATCATTTTCATCTTTTACTTTTATAGATGCATCAGAAACCAATATATTTTCATTTTGCTTGTTTTACTTTTTATTACGAAAAATTTCACCTGTATACTCTACAACTACTTTAACAGTCATTATAATTTCTTAACAATTTATCCCATCCCCTTTTTCACTTAGCTATTTTATAGTATTAACATGACATTTCATCTCAAACTCCACATGGAGTAAGCTATAAAAAAATAAATTTTATAATTTAACTATAACATCATCACACCTAACAAAACATTATAATACCTACTCATATTTAAATTTCTTCAATTGTACAAAACTGTCTGTTACTGATCATTTCTCACATCTCCTTTAATCCAGAACATCCCCTCCCCACACTCCACCTTTCCTTCTCCATAACACTTTGCTGAAGAGACCAGGCCAACTGTCCTACAAAGTGTCCATCTTCTAGATTTGCCTCATTGATTCCATTAGGTATAATTTAACTTGTGCTTCTAATCCCTACTTATCCTGTAAAATGGAAGTCAGACCTTAGTGAAAGCTGCTCAGTCGTGTCCGACTCTTTGCGACCCCATAAACTATACAGTCCATGGATTGTCCTCCATGAAAGTCCTTCTCCAGCGGATCTTCCCAACGCAGGAATCGAATCAGGGTCTCCAGCATTGCAGGCAGATTCTTTATCAACTGAGCCATCAGGGAAGCCCAAAAAACCTTAAGACCTGATCTATACGTAGCTTAAACATTTTTGGAAAGAGAATTCAGTTTTGCTTGATTTTATGTTTTTAAAAATTGGTATCACTTTGATATGGTTCTAAGATTTTTTCACCTAACATTCCCTTTTGGATTCATCTATTTTGTTGCCTGGATTTATACACTAATTTTCACTACTGCATAAACCATTGTGTGATTATAATTAAAATTTATCCATTCCACTGAATATTTACATTTAGATTTTTCTGTTTTTGGCTGGGCTGTTACACATTTATAAACATTCAAGCACACAGTTTACAGGATACATGGGGAAGTTTCTCTAGGCACATACATTTGTATGAGAACTGACAGGTCGTATCAGGGATCAGCAAACTACAGCCCAAAAGGGGCCTATTGCAGTTTTCTGTAAATAAAATGTTACTGGAACACATCCATGCTCATTTGTGTATTGCCTATGGCTGTTTTTATATTATAGTGGCACAGTTCAGTACTTGTGAAAGAGATTTTGATGTGTCCCCAAAATATCTGCTGCCTATTCCTTTACAGAAGTTTATTGACTCCTGGGTTATAATCTATTTCCAAGAACACCAAACTTATGCAAAATATTTGTACTAATTTACATTTCCACCAATGTAAACCAATCCATAACTCCTTTGACTTATAACCTCTGAATCTTGGTATTTCCAAACTTCATAATTTTTGCCTATGTATTGAGTGGGGAAAAAAAGTTCTCAGTGTGGTCATCATTTGCATTTCCCCCAACAGTAGCAAAGTTGGATATTTTTTCATGTTTTTTGCTATTAATATTTCCCTGTTTTGTAAAATGTTTGATGTCTCTTATTTTTAAAACTTTTTATCCTATGAGCCAGTAAAAAAGATAAGAATCTTTTTTTAACCATGTGATAGTTCTTTATGTATGTGGACACTAATTGTCTATCAGTTCTATGTATTGAAAATAGCTTCTCTCAATTTGTACCTTGTCTTTTAAAATTCTGTTTAGTGTTTCTGCGGAAAACAGGTTACTTGTTTTGAGCAGCATCCAATTTATCAACCTTTCATTTTATAGTGTTTTTGATAAGTTTTTCCCTATCCCTCAGTGAGAAATATATTCTCCTGTATTTTATAGTTCTAAGGGTGGTATAATTTCTTTCATATATAACTATTTAATCTATGTGGAATAGATTTTAATGTATGATGGAAGGTAGAAATCCAATTTGATTTTCTTAATATGACTAACAACAGCCCCTCACTCTTTCATATATAAGACATTATGATGTGATGACCACACTGCAGTATTAGCACAGGAATAAATGGACCAGGAATAAATGGACCACAGGATAAATGGATGAGAATACAGGTATACCCTGATTTATTATGCTCTGCTTTACTGTGCTCCACAGTTACTGAGTTTTTTACAAACTGAAGGTTTACAGCACTCCTATGTTGTCATCTGATTAGCATTTTCTATCAATAAAGTATTTTAACTACTATATGAACATTTTAAAGGACATAATGCTATTGTACACTTAATAGACTACAGTATATTGTAAACATAACATATGCACTGGGAAACTAAAAATTTGTGTAACTCATTCTACTGCTGTATTTGCTTTATTGCGGTGGTCTAGAACTGAACCTAGAGTATCTGAAATATCTCCTAGGATATTCCTGTAGTTTTCAGTGTACACCAGTTTTCAGTGTTCACCTCCTTGGTTAAATTTATTTCTAGGTATTTTATTTTTCTGATACAACTGCAAATGGGATTGTTTTCCTAATTGTTCTTTCTGATAGTTCACTGTTAGTACACAGAAATGAGAGAGATTTCTGTATACTGGTTTTGTACTCTGCAAAGTTCACTTATTAGTTATAATAATAGTTTTTTGGTAAGTCTTTATAGTTTTCTATGTTAGAACTGACCTTTGAACAATCAAGAGTCTGAACCATGTGGGTCCACTTATATACAGATTTTTTTCAATAGTAGATACTATAGTACTGCACTAGCTATGGTTGGCTGAATCCGTGAATGCAAAACTTCAAACACAGAGGAACCTCTAATACAGAGGAACTGGCTATACAGATAGCCAACTATAAATTACACATGGATTTTTGACTACATGGAGGGTTGGCACCCCTGACCCCTGCACTAGTCAAGGGTCAAATGCAAATAGAGTAATCTGTAAACAGTGATAGTTTTACTAATTCCTTTCTGATTTAGATGCCTTTTATTTCTTCTTGACTAATTAAATGCCCTGATCAGGATTTCCAATACTATGTTGGACCAAACTGTTTGTAACAGATTACCTCTTCATAAGCAGTGTACTATTCCTTATTCTTGGCGGCTTCTCAAGTGGCACCAGTGGTAAAGAACCTGCCTGCCAAGAGACACGGGTTCAATTCCTAGGTCACAAAGATCCTCTGGAGGAGGGCATGGCAACCCACTCCAGTATTCTTGCTTAGAAAATCCCATGGACAGAAGAGCCTGGAGGGTTACAGTCCATATGGTCGCAGAGTCAGACATGACTGAAATGACTTAGCACACACGTTCATATTCTACATCCTCAGCAACACCTCAAATCTTCAGATTCTGATTTCTGCCAACACAGAAGGTAAATACTATTCTCACTGTGGTTTTAATCTGTATGTCCCTGATTGGGAAAGAGGCTGGACATCTTTTTGTATGTTTTAAGCAAAAGTAAATATGCTCTTTCATGAGTACTTGTTTTTCCATCCATTCTTCAATTGAGTTTTTCAGAAAAAATATTTCCCTACTCTGAAGACCATTATTTCATTCTTCTAATATACTTCAATGGGAAAAAGTCCTTCATTCAGTGTACACACTTACAGTTAGTAGGTTTTGTGTTTTTCTTACCCTAAAATAATGAACATATTATTCCTGCATTTGCACCTGAATTATCTGGAGCACTGCCTTTGACTTTTAGGCCTCTGATCCACTGTGGATGAATTTTTGTGTATGATGTGAAGTAATGTTGAGTTTTAAGCCAAAAGAGCTATGGTTTTTCAAGTAGTCATGTATGGATGTGAGAACTGGACTATAAAGAAAGCTGAACGCTGAAGAATTGATGCTTTTGAATTGCGGTGTTGGAGAAGACTTGAGAGTCCCTTGGACTGCAAGGAGATCCAACCAGTCCATCCTAAAGGAAATCAGTCCTGAATATTCATTGGAAGGACTGATGCTGAAGCTGAAACTCCAGTACTTTGGCCACCTGATGCAAAGAACTGACTGATTTGAAGAGCCTGATGCTGGGAAAGACTGAAGGCAGGAGGAGAAGGGGACGACAGAGGATGAGATGGTTGGATGGCATCACCAACTCAATGGACATGAGTTTGAGTATACTCTGGGCACTGATGATGGACAGAGAAGCCTGGCATGCTGCAGTCCAACAGGACTGAGCGACCGAACTGAACTGATGTGAAGTCATAATCCCATCTTCCCCCCGGCGACCCCATATATTCGGTTGGTCTCCAAACACTTACTAAACCCCCACTTTACTAAAAAGTAAATCCTTTTTCCAGTAATATTCACATCACTTTGCTACAATCAAGGGACATACATGGCTATTCTGTTTATGGGCCATTTTGTTCTAAAGGTCTATTTGTCTATCACTATGCCAAATCCAGGCTTCCCTGGTGGCTCAGATGGTAAAGAGTCTGCCTGCAGTGCGAGAGACCTGGGTTTGATCCCTGGGTTGGGAAGATCCCCTAGAGAAGGAAATGGCAACCTACTCCAGTACTCTTGCCTGGAAAATTCCATGGACTAGGAGGCTCCTCAGAGTCTGGTAGGCTACAGTCCATGAGGTCGCAAAGAGTCGGACATGACAGAGTGACTTTACTTACTTACTTTACTATGTCAAATCCTTACTGTATTAGTTTTTTAAAAAATCTTGGATATCTGGTTTTTCAAATCTGCCTATCTTTTTCTTCCTCAAGAGCACTTTGGCTATTTTTGGTTCTTTGCACTTGCACATTAATTTTACAAGTGATTTCATTTTTAGTTTAACAACTAAGCTGTGATTTTGATTGAGATTACATTGATTTTACACATTAATTTGAGGAAAAGTGACCCCTTTATAGTAAGTAAGCCAATCCATGAACAAGTGTCTCCTATAGTTTTCCCAATATAGGTTTTATACATCATTTATTAGATTTATAAGAATTATTACAACTTATTATTTTAAAAAGCATTTTGCTTTTAATTACACTTCCTGATGTTGTTGGCATAGAGGAATACAAATAAAAATTGAAAATGTTTCTTCATTTAAAGTTTAGTTCAAGAGTGCATTGTACTAACGGCAGTGATCAAGAGGCAGTAATACAAGAGGCAGTGAGCAAGACCATCTTTAAGAAAAAGAAATGCAAAAGGTAAAATGTCTGAGGAGGCCTTTCAAATAGCTGAGAAAAGAAGTTAAAGGCAAGAAGAAAAGGAAAGATATTCCCATTTGAATGTACAGTTCCAAAGAAGAGCAAGGAGAGATAAGAAAGCCTTCCTCAGTGATCAATGCAAAGAAATAGAGGACAATAGAATGGGAAAGACTAGAGATCTCTTCAAGAAAATTACAGATACCAAGGGAACATTTCATGCAATGATGGGCACAATAAAGGACAGAAATGGCATGGACCTAACAGAAACAGAAGATATTAAGAAGAGGTAGCAAGAATACACAGAATTATACAAAAAAGATCTTCATGACCCAGATAACCACGATGGTGTAATCACTCACCTAGAGCCAGACATTCTGGAATGCAAAATCAAGTGGGCCTTAGGAAGAAGCATCACAATGAACAAAGCTAGTGGAGGTGATGGAATTCCACCTGAGCTTTTTCAAATCCTAAAAGATGATGCTGTGAAAGTGCTGCATTCAATATGCCAGCAAATTTGGAAAACTCAGCAGTGGCTACAGGATTGGAAAAGGTCAGTGTTCATTCCAATTCCAAAGAAAGGCAATGCCAAAAGACGTTCAAACTACTGCACAATTGCACTCATCTCACACACTAGCAAAGTAATGCTCAAAATTCTCCAAGCCAGGCTTCAATGGTATGTGAACCAAGAACTTCCAGATGTTCAAGCTGGATTTAGAAGAGGCAGAGGAACCAGAGATCAAATTGCCAACATCTGATGGATCATTGAAAAAGCAAGAGAGTTCCAGAAAAACACCTACTTCTGCTTTATTGATTACACCAAAGCCTTTGACTGTGTGGATCATAACAAACTGTGGAAAATTCTGAAAGAGATGGGAACATGAGACAACCTGACCATCCTCCTGAGAAATCTGTATGCAGCTCAGGAAGCAACAGTTAGAACTGGACATGGAACAACAGACTGGTTTCAAATAGGAAAGGAGTATGTCAAGGCTGTATATTGTCACCCTGCTTGTTTAACTTATATGCAGAGTACATCATGAGAAACGCTGGGCTGGAAGAAGCACAAGCTGGAATCAAGATTGCTGGGAGGAATATCAAGAACCTCAGATATGCAGATGACACTACCCTTATGGCAGAAAGTGAAGAACTAAAGAGCCCCTTGATGAAAGTCAAAGAGGAGAGTGAAAAAGTTGGCTTAAAACTCAACATTCAGAGAACGAAGATCATGGCATCTGGTCCCATCACTTCATGGCAAATAGATCGGGAAACAATGGAAACAGTGACAGACTTTATTTCGGGGGGCTCCAAAATCACTGCAGATGGCAACTGCAGCCAGGAAATTAAAAGATGCCTGCTCCTTGGAAGAAAGGCTATGACCAACCTAGACAGCATATTAAAAAGCAGAGACATTACTTTGCCAACAAAAGTCTATGTAGTCAAAACTATGGTTTTTCCAGTAGTTATATGAGAGTTGGACCATAAAGAAAACTGAGCACTGAAGAATTGATGCTTTTGAACTGTGGTGTTGGAAGACTCTTCAGAGTCTCTTGGACTACAAAGAGATCCAGCCAACCCATTCTAAAGGAAATCAGTCCTGATATTCATTGGAAGGCCTGATGCTGACACTGAAACTCCAACACTTTTGCCACCTGACAAGAAGAACAAGAAGAACTGACTCACTGGAAAAGCCCCTAATGCTGGGAAAGATTGAAGGAGGGAGGAGAAGTGGATGACAGAGGACCTAATGGTTGGATGGCATCACAGACTTGAAAGACAGACCTGAGTTTGCGTAAGCTTCAGGAGTTGGTGATGAACAGGGAAGCCTGGCGTTCTATGGTCCATGCAGTTGAGAAGAGTCGGACACAACTGAGTGACTGAATTGAACTGAACGGAGTCCAAGTACTAAAGTTAGTTAGCATCATTAAAAAACCTTTTCTTAGCCTTCCTGCTGGGAATGCAACAATGACTTTCCTTATTTCACAAATTTCTACCTATACTTCCACAAGTATAAAACGGCACAGCCACTTTGGAAAACTCTTCAGTAGTTTACCAAAATTAGATCATGGTAATGACTGTACGACTCTGTAAATAGTCACATTAAATTACCTGAACAGTACACTTGAAAAAAAAAAGGTACATTTAAAATGAATGTTTATAGTACCTGTAAATTATACCTTGATAAAGCTGTTCTTTAAAATATCATAGCAGCCTCATTCATAACTGTCAAAAAATGGAAACAAACCAAATGTTCACCAACAGGGGAATGAATAAGCTCACTGTGACATGTTTACACCACAGAACATAATTTAACAATGGAAAGGAAAAGAACTAGTGATACACAACAACATGGATGAATCCTCAAACATTTTGCCGAGACCATAGAATAACATACTCTATGCTTTATTTTAAATAAAGAGTCAAGACTAACCTATGCAGTAGAAACCACAAAAGTGGCTGCCTGTAGGAAGCAGGACAGGGCACGAGGAATGACAGGGATGGTACAGAAGGGAATTTTTTGATGTAATGAAAATGTTCTTTATGTTGATAGAAATGTAGGTCATATAACTTTACATATGTGTCAAAGCTGCATACTTAAGACCGGTGCATTCTACTGTGTGAAAATTATACTTCAATTAAAAACAAATCTAGTTTTCCACTGAGTACCTGTTTTCTATCTGAAGAATGTATCATTTATAAACTGACAAATACAAATGCACTTGTTGACAATTTGTTTCATATTTCTAAGGGCTCTAAGCCACATTTTAGAAGAACCACCTCCTAGCTGTAAAGTTTTAAGATACCTTAATATACAGTAACATGCAAATGTCAAAATGCTCCATCTGTATGTTATTTCTCTTTTCCACACTTGAGTGCTCCAAATTTATTCCAAGAAGAAATCTAAATAATGGTGTTCTTTCTTTAAGCATAATATTAAAAATTTCATTATATATGGGATAAGCCTATCTTCTCTCCCCTAGAATAGACCCTGACAGACTCAAGTTTTGACTCTGACTTGAAATAATTATTTGTTAAACCTTTACTATGCAATTAGCACTATGCCACATATTAGCTACTCTTTTGGAACTCACAATTTACTGAGAAAGATAAAAACCATCACACAATATAATAATAAATGTAATAATTAAGCACTGTTCTGAACATGTCAGAGATGAAAACTGTAAAGCATGAAGCCACTTCTTCCTCTTTTATCAATGGCACACATAATTAACTGATAGTGGCACTTTTTCTTGCTGAGCAAGGATGCAGTCTCAGAATTCTTCTTAATATTGAGCTCCATGAAGACCCTAACAATGTGCTTGAACTGGCAGAGCAATTAAAACATGTTTCTCTGTTACAGTGTGATAAAAATACACAGGAGAAGCAGTCCAAAAGGGCTAGAGAAAGTTTTAGTAGGAAGGCAGAACATTCATTCATCAAATAACATTCATGTATCCATGGGGTCACAAAGAGTCAAGACACGACTGAGCATATGCATGTGCAGGCAAGCACACACACATACACACAGTATGAAAGTAGTGCACATGTGCAGCACACACACACACAATGAAAGGAGTGCACGTGCAGCACACAGTATGAAAGGAATTAGTGCATGCACACATGAACACACACACCATATGAAAGGAGTTAGTGCATGTGTGCATTGAAAACACACACATTATGAAAGTAGTGCATGCACGCGCACATGTGCACAAACACACACACACAATGAAAGGAGTTAGGACTACCAGAGAAATTAAAGCAGTAAGATATGGTCCCAGATTTCAAAAAAATCAAATTTATTCAAGAAGCAGAACAGTGATAAAACAGGATGTTGAGTGCTATCAAGCATACACAGGATGTTTGGGTATCTAAATAAGACCACGATGAGGTAACTTTTCCAGGAAAAAAAGTGACTCTTTGGCCAAGTTCTAAAGCATAGTTAGCCAAATAAAGAAAGATGGAGGCGTGTGACATCACCAAGATGGTGACATACGTTGTTCCTGATTTCACACTCTTATAAGAACTAACAACTATTCATAGACAAGACACCACTGAGAAAGGTGGAAGGAAAGAATACATGGGAGGCAAGGTAGTATGAGAAAGTATAGCACGTACACTGTACAGCTTGACACGGAGTCAATCTTGAAACATGAGGAGGATTTTAATATGTAGTAAGAGAATGACAATAGTTGAGATACCGCTGATTTTATAAATTCTACCATTCAATTATTATTATATGCAGGTATTCCTGAAGTAAAAAGTTAAATAACAGCTCTAAAAAAATAATGAATCAAGGAAATAATGATTAATAGCTACTAGCCTTAACCCTAACTTTATAATGGCTCACAACACTTGAACCCACTGATCAATTTTTAAAATAAACTTTTAAATGTGGGAAAGTCTTAGATTTACAGGAAAGTTTCAGATAATAGAGAATTTCCATTCATATCTCTCAGCCAGTATCCCTTGTTGATAACTTCTTACATAATTGTGGTACACTTGTTACAACTAAGGAACCATTACTGGCATATTACTATAATTAGACTTCACACTTTATCTGGATTTCCCTAGAACTAGTTTTCTCTAATGTTCTTTTTCTGTGCCAAGATCCCATCCAGGATATATTACATTTAGTTATCCTGTCTCCTTAGCCTTCTCTGAGCCATGACATTTTCTCAGACTTCATTTTTGATGACCTTTATATTTTCAAGTCATACAGATACAATGTATGTATTACACTGTACAGTATGTACAATGTATTACAATGTAATTATATAGAATGGTAGTTATTATGTAGAATGGTCCTGGATATGCATTTGTTTGATGTTTTTCTCAAAACTAGACGTGTTTTAGGGGAAAAACCCACAGAGGATTAGGCCATTCTCATCACATCAAGGATACATACTACCAACATGATTTAACACTAATATTAACATTTATCACCTGGCAAGGCTATGTTTGCCAGGTTTCTCCAGTCTAGTTACTTTCCCTCCCTTTCTACAGTCTACCTTCGGAAGCAAGTTATTAAATACATCCCACACTCAAGGGAAGTGGAGAGAGTTAAGCAAAAGCAGATGTTTTCCTGTAATACTCCTGCATTTTCTATGATCCAATGGATGTTGGCAATTTGATCTCTGGTTCCTCTGCCTCTTCTAAATCCAGCTTGAACATCTGGAAGTTCTCGGTTCACGTACCATTGAAGCCTGGCTTGGAGAATTTTGAGCATTACTTTGCTAGCGTGTGAGATGAGGGCAATTGTGCAGTAGTTTGAACATTCTTTGGCACTGCCTTTCTTTGGGATTGGAATGAACACTGACCTCGTCCTGTGGTCCTGTGGCCACTGCTGAGTTTTCCAAATTTGCTGGCATACTGAATGCAGCACTTTCACAGCATCATCTTTTAGGATTTGAGATAGTTCAGCTGGAATTCCACCACCTCCGCTAGCTTTGTTCACAGTGATGCTTCCTAAGGCCCACTTGACTTTGCATTCCAGAATGTCTGGCTCTAGGTGAGTGATCACACCATCATGGTTATCTGGGTTATGAAGATCTTTTTTGTATAGTTCTTCTGTGTATTCTTGCTACCTCTTCTTAATATCTTCTGTTTCTGTTAGGTCCATGCCATTTCTGTCCTTTATTGTGCCCATCATTGCATGAAATGTTCCCTTGGTATCTGTAATTTTCTTGAAGAGATCTCTAGTCTTTCCCACTCTATTGCTGTCGTCTATTTCTTTGCATTGATCACCGAGGAAGGCTTTCTTATCTCTCCTTGCTCTTCTTTGGAACTGTACATTCAAATGGGAATATCTTTCCTTTTCTCCTTTGCCTTTAGCTTCTCTTCTCAGCTATTTGAAAGGCCTCCTCAGACAACATTTTGCCTTTTTGCATTTCTTTTTCTTAGGAGTGGTCTTGATCACTGCCTCCTGTTCAATGTCACGAACCTCCATCCATAGTTCTTCAGGCACTCTATGAAATCTAATCCCTTGAATCTATTTGTCACTTTCACTGTATAATCATAATGGATTTGATTTGGGTCATACCTGAATGGTCTAGTGGTTTTCCCTACTTTCTTCAATTTAAGAATTCCCCTGATTTCTTCAATTTCTTCAGTTTAAGTATCCAAATCCCCAGAAAATCAGTAATACATTCAACAGTAGCAGAACATAACTTTGGTATAATTTTAATACATATCATAGAATAATGTGATACATATTTTTGTGACCAATTTCTTAAAATATTTATGTAGGAAATAAATTATAATTAGACTGTATTTACAAATGTTTATAACATCTTAATCATCAAGATTACTCACAGTGAATTTTATTACATATCAAATTATTTTAAAATACATAAATACGGGCCTAGAACTATAATGAAACACAAAACATATGTTATGTCACATGTTTGTTTAAATGCAACTTGGGTTAAATATATTAAATAGATCCTGTCAGTCTGCTTTTTTTTTTCCTCTCATGTCAGTGAAGAAAAAAAGCAAGCATAAATAGCTCATAAAAATTATCTTTCCCTCCACTAACAGTTGCCAGTACTATCTGAAGAATACATGTATCTGCTTTATCATTTGCATAAAACTACCCTCCCAATAAATCAATGGATTAAAAAAAAGTAAAATCAGTCCAAAAGTACACACCTTCCACTTTCAAACACATAATTAATGTGTGTGTGTGTGTGTTAGTCACTCAGTCGTGTCCGACCCTTTGCGATCCCATGGACTGTAGCCCACTGGTCATGGAATTCTCCAAGCAAGAATTCTGGAGTGGGTAGCCATTCCCTTCTTCAGAGGATCTTCTAATATATAATATTCAGTCTATATTTGCAGTCATTTAAATTTTAATCTAAAAACAGTGATAGTGGCTTGTAAACAACTTTAAAAGAATTTCAATCATCTGTTTTAACAATAAATGAGTTTTGTGTTTGAGTACACAGCTGAGGATTATATTACTAATATAGTTACAGAGTTATATAGATATGATTTTCTTAGAAAGGATTTCATTTCCCTGACCTGTCAAGAAAACATCTGAAACAAACAAAAATATTCAAAACTATGTATGTATTCTACAGTGAAATCAAGGAACATCTGACTATTAAAAAAATCAATTAATGGAATTACTAACAAGAAAACATACATGACACAAAAATAATGAAACCTTAGATTATTACCTAAAGAAGCCAAAGAACCCTTAACATTTTATTAGTATCTTCCTCAATATTAGAAGGTATTTTATAGAAGTATCTGCCAATGCTAAAAGGTTTATAGAGACTGTATTAGTCTTAACAGAAAAAAGTAACCAATAACACTAGAAAAGTATGTGTAGGTTGCACTACCCTCTAATGGCAAATGATAAGAGAACTACATGACCAGGTTAATCTTATCCATAGGTATAAACAATAAAATCAGAGCTTACCTCACAATTTCTATAACTCCAAAATATTCCGAGTCATGGTTTCAGGATTTTTTTTTAATAAAGTTTCAAGTATTATACCACTTTTCCCTAAAATTTTAAACTTACATGTGGTAACCTTTTTTTTTTTTCATGTGGTAACCTTTAGACACACAATAATTAGGATGCTAAAGTCAAATGACACTGTATTTCATGCAAATAGTATTTTTTATTCTACTGTACTGTACTTTATATCATTTTAATTGCAAGACAAAGGATTGAGTTTAATTATTCATGACAAACGTGGGCTATCCTTTAAATGGCTATATCTCAAAAAAAACTTATAAACACTAAAGTACTACTCTTAAAACCAACAAATGTTTTCTAGAATAAAGATGGTTACAATAACACTTACCTCAGTCTTTTTACTAATGTGATCTGTAGACAAAAAAAAAAAAGTGAGACTTCACTGAAGTACATTAACATATAAAATATTTCAATATGTGCAAAATATTTAAGTTATTGAAAAGAATTTCAAAATTATAAGAGTTACACCAGGCTTCCCTGGTGGCTCAGCAGTAAAGAATCCGCCTACATCCCTGAATCAAGAAGATCCCCTTGAGAAGGAGATGGCAACTCACTGCAATATTTTTGCCTGGGAAATTCCATGGACAGAGAAGCCTGGTGGGCTACAGTCCATGGAGTTGCAAAAGAGTTGGATATAACTTAGCGATTGAACAACAACAATAAGAGTTACAGAAGTCATTTGGGGGTTGTCTGGGACTCACATCAGATTTACTTTTCTAGGGATAAGATGTTAAAATTTACCATATAATTACTAATTTGTTCAGCTTAAGGATTCACATCCCACTAAATGCCACCCATACCAAGGGGTATTATTAAACTCTAAACATTTGAATTTCATATATTTTAGATTTGTTGTTTCACGTAACTGTTTTTTTGGGGGGAGCACGTGAAGAGAGGTAAACATGTCTAAAATCAAATCACAAGGTAAAGATTGTACAGACCACTGCCTTTGTGGGATAAAAGGTAGAATAGTAATTTGTGTCCTGTAAAACTATTAGCTAGGTTTTTTAAAAATTTTTAAACCACATATTATAGTGACAATACTATGAAAAAAATCCTGAAAATTAATGTATATTTATGTTGACACAACTATATCAAAATTAAACAAACCACTGACTTAGTAACAACATGGTATTTCTGGGAAATGATTACAAGGAAGACACAGGGAATCCACATAGACAAAAGGCTGAAACTAATAGGTAGCAAGTGTTCTTATTTAAATTGGAGATGACCAAGGTATCTAATATTTAATAATACTTCTCAGGCACAGTAGAAACTTTCCATTCTCAAAGACTAAAAATAATTTAACAGCATAGTTTCTTATGAGAAATCTATTTGCAAATCTAAAAGCTGGGTCCAATTTTCTAAAGCATCCACTGATCAGAATAGAGTCCATAAAACCAGTAAATGTCAAAATTGTGTTTCAGGTCAAACTACCAAATCCTGATAGGCTACTCAGTCATTCTTGCATGTCTGCTTAGTATTCAACGTGAAGCCAGAAACCCAGGGAAGAACCATGATAGTGTTCATCATGTTTTGAAATAGTTGTGCAGCCAGCCTTTAACAATATCATACTAATGTCATTCTCAACTCATCTAATAAATTTACATAGTATTTAAACATATGATAAATAAAGTTTTTAAAAACATTCTTTTCATATCTTTGCCTAGTTTATAATGACATAACTCTTACATAAAATCATTCTTACTAAAATTGGAAATTTAACATGTATCTGTTCTTTTAACCCCAAAACAAAGTGACTTAATCGTAAAAGTCAGCTACAGGAAAAACTTTCCTCATCCTTAAATGTAAACAATGCAATCCTCTAAATTTATTCCTAACTTCACGGACTACAAGGAAATCCAACCAGTCCAACCTAAAGGATATCAGTCCTGGGTATTCACTGGAGGGACTGATGAAGCTGAAACTCCAATACTTTGGCCACCTGATGCGAAGAGCTGACTCATTTGAAAAGACCCTGATGCTGGGAAAGATTGAGGGCAGGAGGAGGAGGGGATGACAGAGGATCAGATGGTTGGATGGCATCACCGACTTGATAGACATGGGTTTGGGTGTACTCCGGGAGTTGGTGATGCACAGGGAGGCCTGGCGTGCTGTGGTTCATGTGGTCGCCAAGAGTTGGACACGACTGCGCGACTGAACTGAACTCACAGACAGGCTTGTTTCTAAAAACAGTGAAGTTTTTTTTTTTTTTTTATATATTACTGTTATGGTCTTACTAATCCTCACTGACGGTTTCCCTGGTGGCTTAGATGGTAAAGAATCTGCCTCTAATGCAGGAGATCTGGGTTTGATCCCCAGGTTGGGAAGATCCCTTGGAGAAGGGAATAGCAAACCACTCCAGTATTCTCTGCCTGCAGAATTCCATGGACAGAGGAGCCTGGTGGGCTACAGTCCAAGGGATGACCAGTGTATTAAGTTTAAATTCATAAGAGGCAAATTGACTTCAAGATCAATGAACAAACAGCTGTTCATTTGATCAGCAACTACTCTTATTTTCCTTTGAATATAATTCCCTGCAATACAGTTGGACCTTGCTGTTTATCTGTTCAGCAACTGTTTTGATTGGCGTAAGCATGGCTTGTTGTTATTTAGTTGTTAAGTCATGTCTAACTGTTTTGCAACCCCATGGACTGTAGTTTACCAGGCTCTTCTGACCATGGGATTCTCTAGGCAAGATTACAGGAGTGGGTTACCATTTCCTTCTCCAGGGGATCTTTCCAACCCAGGGATCGAACCCATGTCTTCTATGTCTCCTGCACTGGCAGGCAGATTCTTTTCCGCTGCACCACCTGGGAAGCCTCCTATTTCTGGTTTAGTGTAAGTCAAATTATTTTATGTGTAAGGACAATAATATGTTTCAAGATGACTCAAAACTATAAATATCAATTTTTATTTTCAGTGAATTTTAGAAAAGGGGCAAATTCAGAAATACAGAAAGATAAATTCTTACTGAAACCTTATGAGGTTTTAATGACTGTCTTTAAATCACTTTAACCCCCAAATAGTTTATTTCCAAGCAGGTTTACATGTTTTACATTCTAAGTAACATATTAATGAAACAATCTTAGTTTAAAAATTAGAAAGGTACTTAAACTTAAGTATACAAAGACTCAGAGTAGTTTCTCTGGCTTAATAGATTTTGTACATATATTACCTTCAGATTGAAACTCTTTTAGTGATATTGTGAGAGGTTTGTCTTTTCCCTGATGAGTCTTTCTTTTGTCTTTTTTATTCATAACCTTTGACTGAGTCGATGCATTTTCAGCATTTTCATATTCCTAAAAAAAATTACCAACAATAATTAAGCTTGGTTTACACCAGTAAAATCAATTCACCAATATGCAATATGTTTCTTAAAGTCATATTTTTAAAGAGGCAAATAAAAAAATCAAAACAGAGGCTAGCCAAACTGTATAAAAAGTTACCTGTTTACGGATATACTTAATCTTTTGCCTATTAAACACTAAAATAAAAATTAAAAGCTTATACCTTGATCTATAACTCTTGAGTTGCTCATCCTCTTCTTCATTTTAGGACCAAAGTTAACACAATAATCTAGGGTCAATTTCCTTTCTCAAACAAACTGAAATCTGGTTTCTGCTAGTCTCTGACACTAAAATTAAAGTCAGCCTCCTGGTGGCTCAGATGGTAAAGAATCTGCCTGCAATGCGGGAGACTCAGGTTCAATCTCTGGGTTGGGAAGATCCCCTGGAGAAGGGAATGGCAATCCACTCCAGTATTCTTGCCTGGAGAATTCTATGGACAGCGGCTATGGGGTCTGTCCATGGGGTGGCAGAGTCAGACACAACTGACCAACTCACACTTTCAGTTTTCTTTTTCAAAGCCAAATCCAAAGACTTTTTTTTTTAAGCATCTCTTGGTTTCCTCAATATACTTCTGACTATGCTTATTTCTCCTTCACTGGTTTCTCTTTTCCCAACTATGTTCTTTAAAATGCAGCTGCTGTTCACCATTAGTCCATTCTTAATCTATCTTCATATCCTTTATACCTGTTGTTCCTTAAATTCAAAATTTTAAGTTCTATCTGATGACTTGTGTATGTACAGACAACTCACATGGAATGTTCAATAAACATCTGCAAACTAAGCATGTTGAACTCCTAGTGAGTACTTTATTTAATGTCACCATCATTACACTGTCTAGGCTAGAAACCTCAGTGATCCTTGCCTATTCTTCCTTTATATTTTACATGCAAATTAGTTACTAGGTCTTGTTGAGCTTATCTCCTAAAGAGCTCTTAAATCTATTCTCTTTTATTCATCCCCAGCAGGGAAGTTCAGTTCAGTTCAGTCACTCAGCCGTGTCTGACTCGTTGCAACCCCATGGACTTCATACTTTGTCATTTCCCTTGCCTTCTTTAACTCGACATTACAATACTCTCTAGTTTTAGCCCCACCACTCATCTTCTACACTGTTATAGCATGAGTTTCTAAAATGAAAACCTGAAATCTAAAAGTTAAAAATATTCAACAGCTCTCTCCCAACAAATGTATAAAAGTCAATCTCCTACATCTGCACACAATGTTTATAGTCTATTCTGGAGGCAGTATCTCCAGCAACTCTAGGTACTAAATTACAGTTTTTCAAAATGCTACTCTTTCACATGTATACATACAAGATATATACTCACCTCTCCTTCCTTGAGAATGCCTTTCTCTTGCCTACTGATGAACTTTTAATACATCAAGTAAGACTCGTCTTTAAAAACCTTTTCCTAAGATATCCTGCCATCCTAAGATATCCTGTCACAATATGGATAGACCTTGATAACATTATGCTCAGTGAAATAGTTAGACAAAGAGAAGTACTGAATGATATCACTTATATGATGAATCTTTAAAAAAAAAATAAAGTCAAACCTATTAAAAAAGAGTAAAAGTAGTTACCAAGGGATGGTAAGATGAGACCAACAGTGTTTAAGTATACAAACTTATAATGAGTAATAAATAAACCACAGAGATCCAATGCACAGTATAATGAATAAAAATCAATAATACTATATATTATAACACTATCATATGATAAATATCACTTCACTGGCAATCATACTACAATATACAAATATATCAAACTAACACACTATACATCTCATATTTACATACTGTAACACTTCAGATTTATCAAACAAAAAAAGAATCCTTTCCTAAAATCCACCCCCATCAAAAGCACGGAAAGTTCTATTTTACTGAATTCCCACCGCAATGAAAACATAAAATCTCTCAATACTATAAACTACAATTATATGTATGTCTCTCACTTCACTCCTTCTACTAAATTCAATAGCTTGGACCATGTCTCTGTTTTTGTACTGCATGCCTAGCAATTTTTGACTATTCAAAAAAATATTTGGTGAGTGAGTGACCGGATAGAAAATGCCATCCCACACTTTAGCTATTACGAAAACCTTTAGGCTAAAATAATCATAGTTATTTTATTGGAATACTGACTTAATATCTACATCAGTGTAATTACATCAAACTAGGTGGGCTGCCATCTATGGGGTCGCAGAGTCGGACACGACTGAAGCGACTTAGCAGCAGCAGCAGCAGTAGCCACTGCATGGGGCTTCCCTCGTGGCTCAGCAGTAAAGAATGTGCCAGCAATGCAGGAGACCCGGGTTTGATCCCTGGGTCAGGAAGATCCCCTGGAGGAAGGTATGGCAACCCACTCCAGTATTCTTTCCTAGAGAATCACATGGACAGAGAAGCCTGTCCACAGGCTGTAGTCCATAGGGCAGCACAGAGCTGGACACAACTGAAGCAACTAAGTAGCAGCAGCAGCAGCCATCACATAGAAAAGGAGTTTGACCATTCTCTGAGAATCATTATAGTCTAATAAAACCTGCGCTTTTAGGTACCAGGCCTGTGACTGCCTCAAAAAAACTGGCTGGGAGCACATTTTACCAATACCATCTACTCTACTCCTCCTCTAAAGGTATGGCTAATCCTTTTAGCTTTAGAATGTAGATATATATTTAACAACAAATCATCACTGTAAGATAATATTCTATTTGATAAATTTATCTTCGAACCAAGCAAGTCAGGAGGATTTTTCCAGTGTAATCTGAAAGTTCATTTAAATGATTAAATCATAGTAAAGCTAGCTGAATCCACTTTTGTAATTGCCAGCCTTCTGTCTAAATGAACAAATAACAGTAAGGATTACAGTTATTCTTGATTATTCCAGATAATACAAATAGGGACATGAAAAATGAAACTAACATATACAGTGTACCAAGTCCACTGGCAACTTTCATCCTCTTCCCTTGAGCTACAAATAAATAGCAAAATCATCTACTGTAAATGTTCACTTCTCTACACCCTTCATGTTGAGTGAAGGAGTTAGGGTACAGTGATATAGTCTAAAGGCCCTTAAGCCCAAAGGCCATTTATGATCAACCACTAAGTAACCACAAGTTGAATAAATTTTACAGACCAAAAAAAAATTACCAATGTATGCAAAAGACTAAAATGTTAAACAATATGAAGATAATATAAATGCTCAATTTAAATACAGAAAATAGAAACAAATGCTACTTTTTGCTTAAATATCCCTACAGTTACAAGCTATATAATGCATTTCAACACATAGCCCAATATTAAAGCTTAGTGATAAATGCTAAATTCACAAGGTCAAATTATCAGAAACGTCCTCTCATTTACTTTAACTACAGTATATCTTCAGTAGAGGGTCTTTTAATGGATGCCCCTGTATACAGTTACTCAAATTTTTAAATCTTAACTATTTTCTATGTTCATTTAAAATAAGTTAAAATAAATCATCTGCTATTCATTTCCTCTCTCCCTTTCATTGTGGGTGGAGAAATTTCTTAACTAAACATTCCAAATCACCAGACACCACATGTTTGTGGTATATCTCAAAACTTGAGGAGAATCTCATAAAAACTTTATGTTAATACTTTGATACAAGGATGGATTTTTACAACAGACTTTAAAGGAGAACTTTTATACAAAATTCAGGAAGGCTGGTTCAAACTTTTGACGACTTAAAATATCTAAATCAATAAATGTGTAAATACCTTTTTGTGTTCTTCATATTCCAATTTACTCAGCAACAATGCCTTCTCAAGATCTGCTTCAAACATTTCAGATGTCAGCTAAAAGTAAAGTTTCACAATAAACAGATATAGCATTATACGACACCAGTGAAATAACCATGATAATATATACAGAATAAGAAAACAAATACTTTAAAAAACAGCTGGGTTCTCCAAAGTTATCTATCTATACCAAAGTAGAGAACTCCATGTTTTATAGATGATACCAAAGCAAAAACTTACAATTTTGATATTTTTACTTCCTCACTGCCAATTATCTGTTGTGTAACACAATCTTTTTACTCTAATAAAAAAAATCCTACAAAGAAATTGACACTATAACAGATGTCAAAGATAGTATCTAGTTTTGGAGATAGAAAATATAATGTTACTAAAAACATATAAGAATACTAAAAACTCCATAAGCATTATAAAACATACCATATCCTTAAGTTAGACTAATTTGCAGGTACAGAACCTTTAAATAAAGTGACCAATTGTTTTGGCATATGCCTGATGTTACAGAAAATTTACAGTGCATCTTTTTACTGTTTTCTTTTTATTCCTTTTGTATGACTGGTCTACCTTTAAAGTTATCTAATACTACTATAGTAAAATGATTCTTTGTGATCTGTATCTTTTGGTTCCTCTCTCTCATCACTCAGTCTCACCTTAACCTCTGACAATCCAGCTCCTGCCACCTCCAATCAAATTAGTCTTTAAGACTTACTTTTCCTAACTGCCCAACAGAACTGGTACCGTAGCTCAATGAGACTTTGGGTTGTCTACCTTTGGAAGTAAAGTATGCAGCTCAATATAGGATAGCTGCAATATGACAACAGTAAACTATCCTGGATTTGTTTACATGTATGTGTCAACTTATTCATACCATATAATAAAAACATAACTTCAGTGGGCATTGCTTTTAATCTTGTCCACAATACCTTCCTTCATTCCTTTGAATAACACTTCAATCCAGTGTCCTAGGATTCTGGCAAGACAGTCACCACCTGATTCTTTATACCACTCGCTAGCATACCCACAAACACCCCAGCTGCCATTGCAACCACCAACAGGATGGGAGCAAAGGACCAAGCTATTTTTTGTTCTCTTGGAAATTAAATTTTGAGAACAAACACAAAGTAAGCAGGGTTCAATCAGCAGATTATAGCCTCTAAAAGTGAGTATACTAGCTCTCCTAGTTCATGCCTAAGAGCACCCCAGAATTTCTTAGTTTTCCTCTTTCCCAAGGTCTCATTGTTTAGTTTTTAATTCAAATCTGTTCATTAGTATCACTTACCAAATTATTTTTTGCCAAAGTTACTCAGAATTGTTTCTGCTGCTTAACAATTTTTAAAAACTGGACTAAAACAGAAATCAGTTTCTAAAAGGAGTAATCTGTTTCAAAGGGATGCCTTGAAAATTAGAAAAATGTTAACACTGGACATCAGAACCTGATAAATCATAAATCCAACCCTATACTAAGACAACAAAAAGAGAGAGAAAACTAGGTTTATCACAAAAAATTGATCTAACTCAGAGAAAAGTACAATTAGAATTAAAATCATAAATAAGGGCATACAGAAATTGTTAATTCCCAAGTGAATTGTACATACTTTTCTAAGGAATAACTGAAAGAACTGAAGAATTACTTCAATCCAAATGAATAGTGATCAGGAAAAAGTAATCTTTCTTAAAGGTTAACTTTTTATACTTTATTATATAAATGTGTATTTAAAGAATATGCAGTTTAAAGGTAAAAAGAAATTGGATTCATATTGTTGTTATAGTTGTCCAGTCACTAAGCCATGTCCAACTCATTGTGACCCCATGAATTGCAGGATGCCAGGCTTCCTTGTTCTTCACCATTTCCCAGAGTTTGTTCAAACTCATATTCATTGAGTCGGTGATGCCATCCAACTATTTCATTCTGTTGCCCTCTTCTCCTGCCTTCAGTCTTTCCCAGCATCAGGGTCTTTTCCAATGCAGTTGGCTCTTCACATCAGTGGCCAAATTACTGGAGTTTCATCAGCTTCAGTATCAGTCCTTTAGTGAATATTCAAGGTTGACTACCTTTAAGATTGACCAGTTTGATCTCTGTGCTGTCCAAGGGATTCTCAAAAGCGTCTTCTACAGCACTACAGTTTGAAAGCATCAAATCTTAGGCACTCAGCCTTCTTTGTGATCCAACCCTCACACCCTTACATGACTACTGGAAAAACCATAGCTTTGATTATGCAGACCTTTGTCGGCAAAGTGATGTCTCTGCTTTTTAATGTGCTGTCTAGGTTTGTCATAGCTTTTCTTCCAAGGAGCAAGTATCGTTTCATTTCATGGCTGCAGTCACCGTCGGCAGTGATTTTGGACCTCAAGAAAATAAAACCTGTCACTGTTTCCATTTTTCCCCCTTCTATTTGTCATGAAGTGATGGGACTGGATGCTATGATCTTAGTTTTTTGAATGTTGAGTTTTAAGCCAGATTTTTCACTCTCCTCTTTCACCTTCATCAAGAGGCTATTTACTTCCTCTTCACTTTCTGCCATTAGAGCAGTATCATCTGCGTATCTGAAGTTGTTGATTTTTCTCCTAGCAATCTTACCTCCATGTTAATGACATGGATTCATGTTAGTATCACACACAAAAAGGAAATTTATATCAATCTTTCCACCAAAACACAAAGCAAACAGAGTACAAAATATTTCAATATAATTAGAGCATAGCAAAAGTAACTCCATAGAAAAAGTAACAAAACTATTTAAACTTATTCTAAGCAAAGTTGTTTCAATTTACCACCATGCTATTAATCTGTATTAATGACATTTAAAATTTACAGAAAAGGCATTTAAGATTATTTCCAATATGTCACATATTCTGACTAATATTCCAAAAATAAATCCCTGGGCAAGAGAAGAGGTGATGAAGGTGGGAGTCTTGCAAGATGTCATTATTCTTTTTCATATTATCTCATATAACTTAAGTATATAGGTAGCTGATTCTAAGAGCATGATAAAAATGAATGAAATGGAACTTTTAAAAGTAAAAAATATGGCTCTCCCCAACATTTGATTCTAAATATAACAAAGTTTAGAGCTTACATTTACCTTTTAAGTATTAACAAAAACTAGTATACAAGGAAATACAATTAGGATAAAATCATTTAAATTTCAACTTAGCTTTATGAAAACTACAAAACACTTATAAAATGTCACTATATGATCAATCAGTTTATAAGGATTCATAGAGAACCTTCTATATGCTTTGCCTGTAGGCCTTAAAGAAACAAATTTGGCTTTTTCCCTCAAAGCATTTCTACCCCAGTTGGGAACAGAAAACTTATGCATATGACACACAGAGAACAGAATAAGATATTAAAAGTTCTACAAAAGTTGAGAAAAAAAGGCTAACAAGAACAAAGAAGCATACACAAAAGAAACTATTAAGTTGGTCCTTAAAGGATAGATATCATTTGGATAGGTGGAAAAGGAATGAAAGTATTTTAGGACGAAAGAGCCATGTGAACAAAAGTATGGTATTAAGAACAGACACATCATGGGATACATGACAAAAGATGAATTCTATGAAATACAAGAGGAATGTGAAAAAACACAGGCTTTGAGAGATCACACAGGTGGATGATTTAAATTTCTCTTCTACCCATGCTAATTGTGACATGGGGCAAGTTACGTTCTGTGAATTTCAAGTTTGCTGCTGCTGCCGCTAAGTCACTTCAGTAGTGTCTGACTCTGTGCGACCCCATAAATGGCAGCCCACCAGGCTCCCTCGTCCCTGGGACTCTCCAGGCAAGAACACTGGAGTGGGTTGCCATTTCCTTCTCCAATGCATGAAAGTGAAAAGTGAAAGGGAAGTCGCTCAGTCCTGTCTGACTCCTAGCGACCCCATGGACTGCAGCCTACCAGGCTCCTCCATCCATGGGATTTTCCAGGCAAGAGTACTGGAGAGGGCTGACATTGCCTTCTCGGGAATCTCAAGTTTATTTATACATAAAAAGAAAACTGAAATACCTACCTTGCAGAGTACTTTTAAAAATTTAAACCTATAATATATGTAAAGTACCTAGTACAGTGCCTACCTTGCACAAGAGTTGCACACAGTAAATTAGAATTCCTCTTCTCTATGCTGGAGAACAGTAGAAAATAAGATTGCTTAGGTAGGTAAAATTGGGTTCCAGACACTCCCTAAAAACTAGGGATTCGGGACAGATGAAAGAGGAACACTGATAAAAGTGATTTTAAAGAAATAAACTGGCATATTAGGAGAATGAGAACTTAGAATCAACGGGTCTGGCTAAACTACTGCAGTCCCAGCACACGGAAACCTGGACCTGACCACAGCAATGCAGGAAACAAAGAACACCATTTCTCAGCAAAGAGTGACCAAGTTTTAGAACAAGGATTGATAACAGGGAGAAAGGAAGCACAAAGCTACAATATCAGGAAAAACAAAGAAAACATGATTCCTAATTCCCTAAAGTTGTCTAAATCAGAGAATTAATCATAAGACTGCTATAAATGTAGTCTTTAATGTAATTAATTATCAGTACATGTAGAGGTAGAACTGAGAGGGGAAAAACGTTTGGGCCTGAAAGACAGATACTGATGATTCTTAAAAAGTACCTTATATGTAAGTTTGCAAGTTGAGAGCTGCTCATCATTTTCTTTGTACCCATGGGAAGAGGATGGAAGGAAGAAAAAGAGGAAATGACCCAAAATGCCTACAGGATTGGAGAAGATACTTACATGTGTCCAAGATGGAGTACTTCAGACTCCCTTCCTCTTGGCTTCCTTCATGCCTCCTATCCCTATCCAGTAGTAAAACATTTTTTTTTAATTTAAATAAACCTATAGGCTCAAGGGTTTATGATCAGTTAAAGAGTATGAAAAACTGATGAAAAATGAAGACAGTAAATATTTTAGGACTACATTTTTAAAAATTTGCAAATCAAAGTACCATAAATATTTTACCCACTTTAAATCCAAGCAAAACAAATCCCAAATGAAGAGTTAATTTCCAGTTCTCATAGGCATCATGGGAACAGGGTTATTGCAGAACACAGGACATAATTCTGAGAACATTTAACACTTGCAACCAAGTGTTTAGCCACAGTAGCAGTAGTGCCCTCTGCTCTTCTAACTCAATGATTTTCAAAATGTAGAAAGCAGAATTATTTCCCAGAAAACTTCAAATAATCGTATTGAACATTATGATTTTATTTTATTTTTTTAATGTTTATTTATTTTTAAATTTTTTATTTTTACTTTACTTTACAATACTGTATTGGTTTTGTCATACATTGACATGAATCCACCACGGGTGTACATGCGATCCCAAACATGAATCCCCTCCCACCTCCCTCCCCATAACATCTCTCTGGGTCATCCCCGTGCACCAGCCCCAAGCATCCTGTATCCTGCATCGGACACAGACTGGCAATTCATTTCTTACATGATAGTACACATGTCTTAATGCCATTCTCCCAAATCATCCCACCCTCTTCCTCTCTCTCCAAGTCCAAAAGTCCGCTCTACACATCTGTGTCTCTTTTGCTGTCTTGCATACACGGTGATCATTGCCATCTTTCTAAATTCCATATATATGTGTTAGTATACTGTATTGGTATTTTTCTTTCTGGCTTACTTCACTCTGTATAATCGGCTCCAGTTTCATCCATCTCAGCAGAACTGATTCAAATGTATTCTTTTTAATGGCTGAGTAATACTCCATTGTGTGTATGTACCACAGCTTTCTTATCCATTCATCTGCTGATGGACATCTAGGTTGTTTCCATGTCCTGGCTATTATAAACAGTGCTGCGATGAACATTGGGGTACATGTGTCTCTTTCAATTCTGGTTTCCTCGGTGTGTATGCCCAGCTGTGGGATTGCTGGGTCATAAGGCAGTTCTATTTGCAATTTTTTAAGGAATCTCCACACTGTTCTCTATAGTGGCTGTACTAGTTTGCATTCCCACCAACAGTGTAGGAGGGTTCCCTTTTCTCCACACCCTCTCCAGCATTTATTGCTTGCAGATTTTTGGATTGCAGACATTCTGACTGGTGTGAAGTGGTACCTCATTGTGGTTTTGATTTGCATTTCTCTAATAATGAGTGATGTTGAGCATCTTTTCATGTGTTTGTTAGCCATCCGTATGTCTTCTTTGGAGAAATGTCTATTTAGTTCTTTGGCCCATTTTTTGATTGGGTCATTTATTTTTCTGGAATTGAGCTGCATAAGTTGCTTGTATATTTTTGAGATTAGTTGTTTGTCAGTTGCCTCATTTGCTATTATTTTCTCCCATTCAGAAGGCTGTCTTTTCACCTTGCTTATATTTTCCTTTGTTGTGCATAAGCTTTTAATTTTAATTAGATCCCATTTGTTTATTTTTGCTTTTATTTCCAGAATTCTGGGGGGTGGATCATAGAGGATCCTGCTGTGATTTATGTCAGAGAGTTTTGCCTATGTTTTGCCTATGTTCTCCCCTAGGAGTTTTATAGTTTCTGGTCTTACATTTAGATCTTTAATCCATTTTGAGTTTATTTTTGTGTGTGGTGTTAGAAACTATTCTAGTTTCATTCTTTTACAAGTGGTTGACCAGTTTTCCCAGCACCACTTGTTAAAGAGATTATCTTTACTCCATTGTATATTCTTGCCTCCTTTGTCAAAGAAAAGGAATGTTATAATTTTAAAAGTTGTCAATATTCTGCAAAAACTATGTGTTCATACTAATGATCATGTTCCATTCAAGTCAGCTAACACACCTTCATATCTTCTGAGTGCTGTTTACATTTACTAAGTTGAGTGCTTTAATTATATATCAAAGTAATAAAAATAGTTCACTGATTCATGGAAGGATTAAAAGTAGCAATGAAAGTAGTAAATAATACAACTTATAAAAACAGCATTAATTTAAAAAATGAACAGGACTCTAATACAGTGTATACAGAATATAAATCTGTATGTGTCAGGACAAAAGTGGTATCATATAAGCAGCTAAAAAGGAAAATAATAGAACATTAAAATACCAAAATTAAGAGCCTCTTGATGAAGGTGAAAGAGTGAAAAAGCTGGCTTTAAACTTAACGTTCAAAAAACTAAGACCAGGCATCCAGTCCCTTGGTCTTTGTTGTCATTCAGTCACTAAGTTGTGTCTGACTCTTTGCAACCCCATGGACTTCAATATGCCAGGCATCACTTCAAGGCAAACAGATAGGTAAAACATAGAAACAGTGACAGATTTTATTTTCTTGAGTGCCAAAATCACTGCAGATGGTGACTGCAGCCACGAAATGAAAAGACATTTGCTCCTTGGAAGAAATGCTATGACAAACCTAGACAGCATAGTAAAAAGAGAGACATCACTTTCCCGACAAAGGTCCATATAGTCAAAGCTATGGTTTTTCTAGTAGTCATGTATGGATGTGAGAATTGGATCATAAAGAAGGCTGAGCACCAAAGAATTGATGCTTTTGAACTGTGCTGCTGGAGAAGACACTTGAGAGTCCCTTGGTCAGCACAGAGATCAAACCAGTCAATCCTAAAGGAAATCAACCCTGAATATTCACTGAAGGACAGATGCTGAAGCTGAAGCTCCAATGCTTTGGCCACTGATGTGAAAGGCCAACTCACTGGAAAAGACCCTGATGCTGAGGAAGACTGACAGCGTAAGAAGAAGAGGGCAACAGAGGATGAGACGGTTGGATGAACATGAGTTTGTGCAAACTCCGGGCGATAGTGAAGGACAGGGAAGCCTGGCATATTGAAGTCCATGGGGTTGCAAAGAGTCAGACACAACTTAGTGACTGAATGACAACAAAGACCAAATACTTGACATTTCAATTTACTGAACCATCAGTCTATCTGTTCCTAGTTTTCTGCTATAAAATATGGTCAGACCAGTGACCTAAAGATATAGTTTTTATTTCACTTTCAAAGTGCAGTGACCTGTATGAGTTTTTCCAAAACAAGTACCAAGTAATGCTTTGGAGAACGAAAGTGATGAATTTTGTTGCTAAAGAAAAAGTAAAAAAAAAAAAACACACAAAGAGCACTCTTTATAGTGAAATCGGGTGCAAGTCAAACTATCACCAAGAGACTTTTACTAGCCACAAGGTTAATGAGAAATATCACTCTCACAAACGAAAAAGAGAACAAGCCATTGGCAAAACGCCTTTATCAGGTGGACTAGAGGATACAATGTGAGAAAACAATTAGTTATGCACATGCTAGCAGACATTTCACTTCAGAGTTGGACAAAACCAGTGATATGTGGGGTCTGAATCAATACAACAGGAGAAAGAAATACACAGAATCTGATCTATTTTTCATTCAACATCCATTAGAAGAGATTTTTCTATTATTTTTGACCCATGATGTAAAATTTTAAAAAGGTAACACTGGAATCAGAACTGTGTATGCTAAGTCACTTCAGTCGTGTCAGACTGTGGGGCTCTATGGACCGTAGTCCACATTACGTTAACTGCCACCTTGACTTTTGTAAAATGTTCTAGCTCCTTGGTTTTTATTAAAACAAAAAATAAGTGCTGTCTAAAATAAATTTCTGTTCCCTGTAACTAATTTTTTTCAAACTACACTTTCACTTTGGACATTAAATACAATGTTCTCCTTTTATGTGGCAGAAACTTTTCTTCCGTTGACATGAGATTAACTAAGATCCAGTGCTTGCTCCTAAGTAGATGTAATGGATGCTTCTTTACTGTCTATCTTGTTGCTGTTTAATGCAGCTCTCAGATTTTATGCTGAGGCTTAGTTGATGTAAATTTATGTTATCACTTTGACGATTTAAGAGTAGGAAACTTTTTCTTGGTATTACTCTTCTGTATTTAAAATAAATAGTCATATAACAGACAAGATTTCTATATCCAGCTTTTCAATCGGCTCAGTTTAAATGTCATTCTTTTGGCAGTGGATATCCAGTTTCCCCAAAACCATTTGTTGTAAAGACATACATGGAGTTTCTCACAGTGCTGTTGCCCTGTGTGAAGAATACCCACCACAACTGCATGCCTTCTGCCTACTACAGTCAGTCTGGTCCCTATTTTTAAAATCTATTATTCCACATAGTAAAATAGATTCCAAGTGGTATACTGTCTATCAGTTCCAGAGCCTGCCTTATCTCTTTACTTATCAGTGTAATTATCCCAAGAACTACGCTACTTCCCAGAACTTTGATTATTTTCCTACAAGTCAGACTTCCAAATAAGGTACCAGGTTTTCCTAAGTGACCCATCAATAGTATATCTAGTAGAAATTCCTCCAAGTTCCTCAGCCTTGGATGACATTTTTAGATAGGGTTAGGGCCAAGTTAACTATTTCTTTCTCCTAATTACCTGGTCATTTTGGCGGTAATCAATGGGGGCAGGAAAAAAGGCAATAAATATCTGTTTTTAAGTTCCCATATTACATGGAATTTATTTTGATGCAGAATTGAGTAGTTTTCCTTTATTAACTTCCCAGTGCCCCTTGGGCCACTGGGAGAAATTCTCTATGGTGAAGTGGCAAATTCTATTACTATCTAAGCAAGTGTATCATTAATAATACTTGTATACCAGAATAAAATGTCATAATGAATGCTGCAAAAGGAAAAAAAGAATCAAATAATCCCCCTAAAATAAGACGATTTATCCAGTTTACCAGTACCTTGAAATATCATTTTTGCACAGCTCCAGTGTAATAACAAATGCTTGTAATGATGAGCCTGAGGCACTACAAATTTCTATAGAAAATGTTATAATTAACATAGCTTATGTTAAGAGCATGGTTTAGTATAGTTTAATTCTTTTAAAACTGAAACTCAAGCACAATAGGTATAGCCACTCCATTAAGCCAAACATCTGCTAAAATAATATTTATTTCCAACAGATCAAATGACAGTTTAACAGATAAGAAAATAACTGTTCATTTTTCATACATACAGCATCTCCTAGAGTACATTCCAAATTTAGTATGTCATTTTCCTGAATACCATAAACACAAAAAGAAGCTGATTGGTTTTATTAAATTATCTCTTTGATTTGCTTATTAATGACATTTATTTAATAGAGGCATAAAAGAAGAAAACACTGCATAAATAGGTTTAAAAAAAGAAATGTCACAAACTATTTTACAACAAGACTGAAAAGGAAAAGTTTCCCCTCAAAGTCTTTCTTCTTTAAACAAAACTGTCACTGAGTATTTCTAGTTAGTATTGGTCTTACAAATATGATTTTCTTTAAATAATTTAATCCTGTTTTTCTATCTTCCCTGTCTCTACCTCATTTGTAAAAAGGCAGATGAAGTAAAAACTCAGAAAATAACTGTTTGAAACTAACAAAATAATAAATGTGTCTATCTGCTTTCCTAGTTAGATAAAAACCAGAACCTCTTATTAAAAGTAGCATACACATGTGAGTTGATCCAATATAAAATGCTCCTCAGAACAGTAGTGTCACGGTTGGATGCACTGCTATCTAAAAAATGCAAAAATTCACTGAAAACTAAAGCAAAACAACTTAATTTACTTAGCTGTACCTGCTCATCTCTTTGTCTCCACTCTTGCCAATTTTCTTCTCGTGAATCCTTCTGTACTGGGTTTGGTAATGAAAGCTCATGTTGAGCATTACAAATGGTATGGGAGGATTTCTGTGGAATTTTCTTAAAAGCAAGATTCCTGAGCTATGGAAAAAAACAAAAAATATATATTAAATTCAGTTTACCAATACTGGGATACTAATGATTTTTTTGGAAGTTAAGAAATCAATATTTTTATACTTCTAAATACTCATTATGCTAACTCACAAAGTCACTATGTGAACTTTTGTAATCTTTGTAGAATTTCACCAGCATTTGTGAAAATTTTGATGGATTTCTAGATGAAATGATTAGTAAGTAAAAATGGATTATACTCTTATACCACCATTTGAACCAATTTAATGATCCTGGTTTACTAAAGGGTTTATAGGAATAGAGAACAGGATAACAAGTGTGCTCTTAAAATACAAAACAATAAAGTTCAGTAAGATTAAACTTTAATGACTTATAAATTAAAAGTTTAAACAGTGAAAGAAGATAGCTTGAGGAACTCTAGCAACTACTTTGCTAGTCCTGAAAAATACAGAGCCTACAACTAGCAATATATGGTTAGGAAAATACTTTAATTGGTTACAACAGTCCAGTGGGGAAAGAGGACAAATCAAAAAGGTCTGTCTTAGGTGATACAGATTGCTCTACATTATTAAGTTCGAGGAACTTTAAAAATATAATGACAAGAGACAGAGCAGTTCAAACATTCATGCCCCATGATTATCTCATTACAGATGTCTGCTGTTTACATTTAATGTAGAATAATGAGCTTCCAATGCAGCAGACATTAGCATCTACCCTAACAATGTTTGCAAGGTAAAAAGCTCCAGTGAGAACAGATGCTCATTTTGTTCTGCTTATATTGTAAAGACTGTAGCAGTTTCCTCTGTATCTCTAACAGGGAAAAAAACAAAAACAAAACTTGTGATCTAATAGCTTTAAAGATTTTTCCAATAAAAGCAATGGATAAGTTTTTCAAAAAATACAGGGCCTAGCCCACAAAGTAACATAATGAATTAAAACTGTACTGGCCAAGCCACTCCCAACAGTAAGAATCATCTGAGACACAGAGGTTGAAACAGGGAGAAAAGTACTAAGAGGCTATTATGGATTAAATTGTATTCCCTCAAAAAATATGTTGTAGGCCTAACTCTTGCTATCTATGAACATGACCTCATTTAGAAAAAGGATCTTTGCAAATATAATCCCGTTAAGGTTAAACTGAATTAAGGCTGGGCCCTAGTGAATGAAAGGTACAGACAAAGATATATGAAGCCAAGGAACACTGAGGATGACAGCTACCGTAAGAAGCTAGGAAGAGGAGAGAGGAGAGGAAGGATTCTACTCAGAAAGAGCCTGGTCCTGTTAACACCATGGTTGGAACTTCCAGCCTCTAGAACTGTTAAGAGAATACATTTCTGTTGTTTTAAGTCATCCAGCTTGTGGCATTTTGTTACAGAAGTCCTAAGAAACCAATAAAGGGGCTTTAAATCAAGGATCAACAATTTGACTGATAATCAACAGACTAATCTGCTGGAGGGAGTGATGAGATACAAATACTGCTTTAAGCAGGTGGTTTCTGCTGTGGGAAAGCCAGAGTAGAGGAGATGCTGCTAGAGATGAAGCCATGGCAGGTTCAGTGCTGATTTATTACTGAAAATAGACTGACAGAACTATAGCTACGCAAGTGGGAAGGGAGGATCCTCAGGCTCATTCTCAGTAATGCAATGTAAACCCCACTATTACCTTATTTTCTGTTCCCCCAAATCATCTTTAATTCCAAAAAGAAAATGGTAGGCAATCAAAAGTTCTGTAAGACTGGACTTCTGAAAGGTTATATAGTGAGAAAAATGTCTTTTAAAAAAGTGACCCTGTGTGGCAAAATTTTAAAGAGGTACTCAGAAAGCAATGGTGATGGAAATTAACAAATTGAAAAGGCTTTCTCACAGTCTTGGTATATTATAAAATGAATATAGAGAGGGAAAAAAACACTTTTACTACTTCTCTTATTCAGTGATAGAGAAAGGTCCTTACATACCTTCGGCTCTATTAAAAGATAAACACAGGCTAGAGTTGTTTTTCAGTATTACTTTTAAAAATAAATGGGCACATTACATGTTGGTCATATAACTCATGCTAGGAGTATTTAGGGGAGAAGGATCTGCCATGTACTTACTACTCTTAAGAAACAGATGACAAAAAAAAAAAAGAAACATGACAAATGCATAAAAATATATGCATTTCAAGGCTAGTCATAGGATTATTATCTATAATAATAAAAAAAATGGGAAACCTAAATGTTTATCACAATAGTCTGATTAAGTAAACTGTGACAAAGCCACATACTTTTAAATAATGTGGACTCACTTAAAATAATGTTGATTTTTATTTACTCACATGGAAAACTGTTCATGCTAATTTTTAAAAAGCCAGTTATAAAAGTCTATTATATAATTAATTTTCATTTAAGTTAAATATGAATGTAGATATGTGTGTACATGTCTATATATTCAAAAAACATATACATGTGTACAGAAAACACATACCAAAATATTGTTATATCTCTATAGTCCCTAGAGAATATTTTTATTTTATATTCACAATTGATGTTTTCTTATATATTTTTTATTTTATATTCACAAATGATCTTTGTTTCATTTAAAGACTTCCTGTGTTTTTCAGGAACTTTCTGGAATGAGCACATAAGCTTCCATAGACCAGGAAAAAAAAGGCGTTCAATATGTTCATTACATTAGACTTCAAATACACACAAATTCATATATTTATATATACATTATAGTAATAATTACCAAGTACCTATGGACCAAGAACTGTGGATACATGGATTAACAAGATAGTAACTGTCCTCTTCATGCTTACAATCTACTGGGAAAGCAGACATGAAATAATTATAATTGCTACCTCATTTGCTTCACTCTGCTGCTGTTCCTTCTTTTTTCTTCTTTTCTCTCTTTTTTTCTCATTTGTAGTTGATTTATTTGTTTGAGACTTTCCAGTATTTCGACCTTTGCCTTTTCCAGGCTCAGAATCAGAACCACTGCCACTATCCACTTGCAACAAGGCAAAACGAGAGGCAGTAGTGGGGACAGAACTAAGTACTGCTGAGGCCATTGTAAAGATTTCCTTTCAAAATACTTCTGTCAAGAATAATTCCTGTGGGAAGGGAGGAAGGAGGCAGATGAGTAAACACAGTAAAATCTGTTTTAGATTTCAGAACAAACAGAAATACACACACACTTCTCCTGACACTAGATTTAGTAACATTCGGATTCATACCCACAGTCCTACTGGCAATAAATACTTTTTAAACTTAACAACATAAAATTGTATAATATAAAACAAAAAATTATATACTGAGATTTCACAATTATTACAAGGCTACCACCTTCATATTCATTTTTCCATACAGTTCCCCCAAATTAGTGACTTACCTTTTTCTTTTAAATACGCCACCATGTATCTATGAAGTACATCCTAAGTCTGCCATAACACGTACATATATTTATGGAGAACATCCTAAATCAATACAGTTTGTTAATACAATGAAAAAGTACATATATCATTTTTCACTGCACTAGAGATCACTGGTCCTGCTGCTGCTGCTAAGTCGCTTCAGTCGTGTCCGACTCTGTGCGACCCCATACACGGCAGCCTACCAGGCTCCCCTGTCCCTGAGATTCTCCAGGCAAGGACACTGGAGTGGGTTGCCATTTCCTTCTCCAATGCATGAAAGTGAAAAGTGAAAGTGAAGTCGCCCAGTTGTGTCCGACCCTTAGCGACCCCATGGACTGCAGCCCACCAGATTCCTCCAGCCACAGGATTCTCCAGGCAAGAGTACTGGAGTGAGGTGCCATTTCCTTCTCCCACCACTGGTCCTACTACATGCTTATCCTCAACTTCAAACACAGGGAAAAAGGAGTAGGAAAGGAAGAACATTCTTATCATATAAAAATTCTGCCTTAAGTTTGATTCTAGAGTGACGGCAAAATAGAGAACTTACCCAGGAGAAAGGAAATGGCAACCCACTCCAGTATCTTGCCTGGGAAATCCCATGGACCGAGGAGCCTGGCAGGCTACAGTCCACGGGTGGCAAGAGTCAGTCAGACACTACTTAGCAATTAAACCAACGGCACCACGACACATGCAAAGCCTGAAAATATTCATAACCAACAGAACCACACATCAAGAATTACTGAAGGAGGTTCTCTAAGTTACAGCGAAAATCATCCCAGACAGAAATGTGGCTCTTCACAATAGACAGAATAATACTGGAAATAGTCACTACACTGGTTAAGTTCATAAAAGTTTCTTCTATGTAAATATCCCTAAAGCATGACTATTATAACAAAAATTATTATATATATATAAATTATATATGTAAAATTAAAACTATGTAATATATAAATATATAAATTATATATATTAAAACATATAACAAAAATAATAGCATATATTGTTTTTATAATTATACATGCAAAAATAAAATGTGTTCTCTCAATAGTTTAAAAAAGAGAACTTAAATTCTCTCAACCAAAGGAAACTGTTCAAAATCACCTTCTACCGTTATCTTTTAGTTAACTAATCTCAGTGCACCCTTTCAGTTTTTTTTCTTTGATTGTAGCTAATTCACAATGCTGTGCTAGTTTCAAGCGTACAGGGAAATGATTCAGTTATTTATATACATGTATATATTTTTACTCAATTATTTATATATATATATATATATATATATATATATATATATATATATAAAATTTATGGAGCTTCCTGGTGGCTCAGTGCTAAAGAATCCACCTGCCAATGCAGGAGATGCTGGTCCAATCCCCATGTCAGGAAGATCCCCTGGAGAAGGAAATGGCAACCCACTCCAGTTTTCTTGCCTGGGAAATATTGTAAACAGTGCCCAATGTTCACAGCAGCACTATTAACAATAGCCAAGACATGGAAACAACCTAAACGTCCATCAACAGACGAATGGATAAAGAAGATGTATGTGTGTGCATGGTGGTGAAGGTGAAGTCACTCAGTCGTGTTCAACTCTTTGCAACCCGTTGACTGTAGCCCACCAAGCTCCTCTGTCCATGGGATTCTCCAGGCAAGAATACTGAAGTGGGTTGCCATTTCCTCCTCCAGAGGATCTTCCTGACCCAGGGATCGAACCCAGGTCTCCCACATTGCAGGCAGATGCTTTAACTTCTGCACCCTAATCCAAGTCATCTGTTTGTGATATACAAACACAATGGAATAATACTCATCCATAAAAGAGAATGAAATAATGCCATTGTAACAACATGAACCTACATATGATCCCATTACGTGAAATATGACAAAGACAAGTATCATATAATATCACTTATATGTGGAAACTAAAAAAATAATACAAATGAATTTCTTTACAAAACAGAAATAGACTCATAGACATAGAAAACGAACTCATACTTACCACAGGTGATAGAAGGGGTGAGGGGATGTTTAAATTAGTTTGGGATTAACATTATCACACTATGATATATAAAACAGGTAAACAACAAGCACCTACTGTATAGCAGAGGGAACTATATTCAATCTGTAAACAATGCTGCTATGAAAACTGGGTGCCTTCATGGATTACAGCTTTGTCATGGTGTAGTGGCTTGCATAACTCAATGAAGCTATGAGCCATGCTGTGCAGGGCTACCCAAGATGGAAGGGTCATAGTGAAAAGTTCTGACAAAATGCGGTCCACTGGAAGAGGATATGGCAAATCATTACTGATTCAAGAAGCCCATGAACAGTATGAAAAGGCAAAAATATATGACACCAGAAGATGAGCCCCCCAGGCCAGAAGGTGCCCAGTACACTGCTGGGGAAGAGTGGAGGGCAATTACTAACAGCTCCAGAAAGAATGAAGCAGCTGGGTCAAAGCGGAAACAATGCTCAGGTGTGGATGTATCTGGTGATGAAAGTAAAGTCTGACATTGTAAAGAACACCACTGCATAGGAACCTGGAATGTTAGGTCCATGAATCAAGGTAAATTGGACATGGTCAAGCAGGAGATGGCAAGAGTGAACATCGACATCTTAGGAAATCAGTGAACTAAAATGGACGGGAATGGGCAAATGAAATTCAGATAACCACTACATCCACTACTGTGGGCAAGAATCCCTTCAGTTCAGTTCAGTCACTCAGTCGTGTCCGACTCTTTGCGACCCCATGAATCGCAGCACGCCAGGCCTCCCTGTCCATCACCAAATCCCAGAGTTCATTCAAACTCACATCCATCGAGTCGGTGATGCCAACCAGCCATCTCATCCTCTGTCGTCCCCTTCTCCTCCTGCCCCCAATCCCTCCCAGCATCAGTCTTTTCCAATGAGAACTTTTTGCATGAGGTGGCCAAAGTATTGGAGTTTCAGCTTTAGCATCATTCCTTCCAAAAGAAATCCCAGGGCTGATCTCCTTGCAGTCCAAGGGACTCTCAAGAGTCTTCTCCAACACCACAGTTCAAAAGCATCAATTCTTCGGCACTCAGCTTTCTTCACAGTCCAACTCTCACATCCATACATGACCACTGGAAAAACCATAGCCTTGACTAGACAGACCTTTGTTGGCAAAGTAATGTCTCTGCTTTTGAATATGCTATCTAGGTTGGTCATAACTTTCCTTCCAAGGAGTAAGCATCTTTTAATTTCATGGCTGCAGTCACCATCTGCAGTGATTTTGGAGCCCAGAAAAATAAAGTCTGACACTATTTCCACTGTTTCTCCATCTATTTGCCATGAAGGGATGGGACCAGATGCCATGATCTTCGTTTTCTGAATGTTGAGCTTTCAGCCAACTTTTTCACTCTCCTCTTTCACTTTCATCAAGAGGCTTTTAGTTCCTCTTCACTTTCTGCCATAAGGGTGGTGTCATCTGCATATCTGAGGTTATTGAGATTTCTCCCAACAATCTTGATTCCAGCTTGTGCTTCTTCCAGCCCAGCGTTTCTCATGATGTACTCTGCATAGAAATTAAATAAGCAGGGTGACAATATACAGCCTTGACGTACTCCTTTTCCTATTTGGAACCAGTCTGTTCCATGTCCAGTTCTAATTGTTGCTTCCTGACCTGCATATGGGTTTCTCAAGAGGAAGAGTATCCCTCGTCAACAAAAGAATCTGAAATGCGGTACTTGGGTGCAACCTGATAAACGACAGAGTGATAGCAAATCATTTCCAAGACAAACCACACATATTCACACTATGATATATAAAACAGGTAAACAACAAGCACCTACTGTATAGCAGAGGGAACTATATTCAACTTGTAAACAATGCTGCTATGAAAACAGCATGGCTTATAGCTTCACTGAGTTATGCAAGCCAGTATGCCATGATAAAGCTGTAATCCATGAAGCCACCCAGTTACAGTAGGTGCTTGTTGTTTACCTGTTTTATATATCAAAGTGTTAATATGTTAATCCCAAACTAATTTAACCTTCCCCTCACCTGTTCTATCAACATCACAGTAATACAAGTCTATGTCCCAACCACTGATGCCAAAGAAGTTGAAGTTGACCAGTTCTATGAAGACTATAAGATCTTCTAGAATTAATACCAAAAAAGATGAAAGATGTCCTTTTCATCATTGGGATCAGAAGGCAAAAGTAGGAAGTCAACAGATATCCGGAATAACAATCAAGTTTGGTCTTGGAGTATAAAATGAAGCAGGACAAAGGCCAACAGAGTTTTGTTAAGAGAAGATGCTGGTCACAGCAACCCCCTTTTCCAACCCAAGGGATTTCTCTTCACATGGACATCATCAGATAGATAATAATGAAAACAGACTGAATACGTTTTCTTTGCAGCCAAAGATGGAGAAGCTCTATACAGTCAGTGAAAACAAGACCTGGAGCTGGTTGTGGCTCAGATCAAATTTCAGGCTTAAAATGAAGCAAGTAGGGAAAACCACCAGGCCATTCAGGTATGACCTAAATCAAATCCCTTATAACGACACAATGGAGGTGATGAATAGATTTAAAGGATTAGATCTGATAGAGACAGTGACTGAAGAACAATGGACAGAGGTTCAGTAGGCCGTGACCCAAAACCATCCCAAACAAAAAGAAGTGTAAGAAGGCAGGGTGGTTGTCTCAGGAGGCCTTACAAATGACTCAGGAAAGAAGAGAAGCAAAAAGCAAGGGAGGAAGGGGAAGATATCCAAATGAATGCAGAGTTACAGAGAACAGCAAGGAAAGGTAAGAAGGCCTTCCTAAGTGAACAATGCAAAGAAACAGAGGAAAATGATAGAAGGGAAAGACTAGAGATATCAAGAAAATTCCTTCTTTCGCTTCCAGAAAACTGAATATATCAAGGGAACATTTCATGCCAAGATGGCCACAATAAAGGACAGAAATAGTATGGACCTAACAGAAACAGAAGATATTAAAAAGAAGTGGCAAGAATACACAGAAGAACTATACAAAAAAGATCTTCATAAGCCAGATAACCACAATGGTGTGATCACTCACCCAGAGCCAGACATTTGGGAGTGTGAAGTCAAGTGGGCCTTAGAAAGCACCACTACGAACAAAGCTAGTGGAGATATTGGAATTCCACCTGAGCTTTTTCAAATCCTAAAAGATGATGCTGTGAAAGTGCTGCACTCAATTACGCCAGCAAATTTGGAAAATTCAGCAGTGGCCAGGACTGGAAAAAGTCAGTTTTCATTCCAATCCCAAAGAAAGGCAGTGCCAAAGAATGTTCAAACTACCGCACAATTGCACTCATTTCACATGCTAGCAAAGTAATGCTCAAAATTCTCCAAGCCAGGCTTTAGCAATACGTGAACCATGAACTTCCAGATGTTCAAGCTGGATTTAGAAAAGGCAGAGGAACCAGAGATCAAATTGCCAACATCCGATGGATCATAGAAAATGCAAGAGAATTCCAGGAAAACATCTGCTTTTGCTTCACTGACTACACTAAAGCCTTTAACTGTGTGAAATTAAAAGACACTTACTCCTTGGAAGAAAAGTTATGACCAACCTAGATAGCATATTGAAAAGCAGAGACATTACTTTGCCAACAAAGGTCCGTCTAGTCAAGGCTATGGTTTTTCCAGTGGTCATGTATGGATGTGAGAGTTGGACTGTGAAGAAAGCTGAGTGCCGAAGAATTGATGCTTGTGAACTGTGGTGTTGGAGAAGACTCTTGAGAGTCCCTTGGACAGCAAGGAGATCAAATCAGTCAATCCTAAAGGATGCCACCCCTGAATATTCTTTTGAAGGACTCCTGCTGAACCTGAAACTCCGATACTTTGGCCACCTGATGTGAAGAGCTGACTCACTGGAAAGACCCTGATGCTGGGAAAGACTGAAGGCAAAAGAGGAAAGGGGTAGCAGAGGATGATATGGTTAGATAGCAGCAATGGACATGAGTTAGCATCAATGGACTCACCCAATGGTCATGAGTTTGAGCAAACTCTGCGAGACAATGGAAGACAAAGGAGCCTGGATTGCTGCAGTCCATGGGGTTGCAAACAATCAGACATGACTCAGCAACTGAACACAACAACAAATTAACACTGGGGTACACATATCTTTCTGAATTAAAGTTTTCTCTGGATAAATGCCCAGGTTGGGATTGCTGGATCATATAGTAGTAACTCTGTTTTTAGTTTTTTAAGGAGCCTCCGTACTGTTCTCCACAGTGGCTGCACCAATTCCTATTCCCACCAACAGCATAAAAGTGTTCTTTTTCTCCACACCTTCTCCAGCATTTATTATTTGTAGATTTTTTTTTAGATGACAGTCATTCTGACTGGTGTGAAATGATACCTCATTGCAGTTTTGGTCTGCATTTCCCTAATAACTAGGCACATCTTTTCATGTGCCTGTAGGCCATCTGTATGTTGTCTTTGAAGAAATGTCCATTTAGGTCTTCTGCCTATTTTCTGATTGGGTTGCCTTTTTGATATCAAGCTGTATTAGCTCTTTATGTATTTTAGAAATTAATCCCTTATTGGTACCTTTCAGCTTTTAAAGAAATTTTTAAACTTATGATATCAAAGGTCCTCTAATAAAAGAATATATATATATATAATTGAGTCATTTTATTTACACTAGAAACACAACACTGTAAATCAACTAGACAACAAAATTTTTTTAAAAAAAGGTCCTCTAGTAATATCTAACCCAAATCCTTTGGCTTTACAGATGAGACAACTGGTACTTAGACTGGTTAAGCCATTCTGCAACTTACTGTCAAAGTCAGGACCAGAAATTAGATTTGCTTACATTCTGAAATTTCTAAGAAGCCTTGTAAGTACTAGAAGGCTTAAGTACTCTCAGTTCAAAATAAACAGATTTTAATTGTGAAATTCATAAATGTTTTACTTTGAAATGTACTGAATATATAACTGAATAAAATATTAAGTTTAAAAAAACTAAAGGAACACTTCAAGTAACCAGTACTGAGATTAATGAAATGTTAACCTACCATATGGGTCTCCCCAGTAGCATCCCCCTAACACCCAACCTGTTCAAAGATAATTTATTATCCTGATTTGTGTGTTATTTATTCCTTATTCTTTATAGTTTTATCATGTCTGCCTTGAGCCACAGTGCTCACACCTAAACGACTACTGTTATTTCCACAATATCCTACTGCTTACCCAGGACACCCTACTTATTCATTGCAGAAGGAGACTGTTTAAAAGTGTGAATACCAGGAGGTAAGGATCATTAAGGTACATTTTGAAAGCTAACCACAGACTATGGTTATCATGTTTTCACCCCCCAGGAGGAAACAAAAATGACAAGCATATATTCAATGTTCTATCTTAACTTAACAATCCAGAAATTATTTAGAAATTTTTCAGTTTTTTGTTAAACAAAAAAATCAAAAGAAAAGGAAAAATCAAAAGAAGAGCTGATATTTGAAGATGCCATCTAATAGTTACAAAACCAAAGTATTTTTATTATAATATCATGTTAATACCTATTGTTCCTATGCCCAGAAATAAATGAATTAAGATAAAATACCACAACATACAGAGATGACATTACACCAACAAAATTAAGACATATTTTTAGGCTTAACTCTTTCCCACAAACATGAGAATTAAGGCTTTGTAAGTTATTAAAAGGGAGAAAAATACTACAAAATGAAAAGAAATTTTCAGACTCAAAAATATTATAGAAAACATTAATTCTGTTTCCACTTCAACATGCCATGTTAAAATCCTGTTAAGTTTTAGTAGTTCTGACCCACTTTAGGTTCACTAATCCTACACAGTTGTTCTACAACTACCGTATTTAATTTTAACTCTTGCAACTATAAATTGCATATGATAGCTATTCAAAAATATTCACTGCCCCTCCCTGAAAAAGAATTATGTATCACTCTCATGTTGAATGCAGACATGTCCAATGTGACTTACCAGTGAAATGTAAGCTTTAAAAGCCAGAGCATGGTGAGCCATGTTTTTTCTCTGCTTCTGTTACTGCAGAAGCATATGCTGAGATGAAGTCTCCATCAGTCAAGTCTGATGGAGTCTGAAAACTACAGTGAAAAAAAATCTCCTTACTAACCTGTAATGGATATGTAGCTTGAGTAGGAAAGCAACTTTGCTGCTTTAAGCTGCTGAGGTTTTCAGATTGTCACTGCAATATTATCTAACCTTATCATCACTAATAGCTTACACAAATACACTTCCTCTCCAATTTAGGACTGATACCAAAACTGAATTTCATTTCTGGATTGTCTTGCATGAGTGAAATGTTCACAGACATTCTAAACATCTCTTACAAGCTCACAGAAATTGTTTTTCTTTGAAATGAAAAAAGTTTTTGGCTCTGGGAATTTGCGGTTGAGCCACTGAAAAGAGTCAAAGACCTAAAGATTTTATCTAACACACTACATGAGGAAAACACCAATCTACCTGAAACCCAAGAATCACAGTAGTGACTATGTCTTAAATAGTGGACACACGTGACAAGCAACAAATGTTTCCTGAATAAATGAGAAGAAATAATAAAAGTGAAAAGAAAGCATTAGAATACATCATGTTAACTAAGAATCAGTGATAAACACTCAAAATAACTTATTCTGATTAGGCAGCTACCTACGCTACACCTTAGCAACCCATGTGCTTAACTAATGAAAGGTAGATAGAAAGGGGGAAATGTTCACCTGCAATGATCCCTTGTTTGGTCAGGGGCTACAGGTGGGATAAGAGAAGAGTGGTAGCCACCTGTACTAGACTTTATATAATCGTAAAATTAAAGACAAAAAATAGCTCTACTTAGCAGCTGAGGGAGTAAAGAGACGGGACAACTGGAAGGGCTCATCAACTGTATCATATGTTCTACTTTAAAAACAAAAGTGATAAACAGACAACACATCAACTCCCTCATTAGTCATGAGAGGAATCTATATATCAAAAATGTATATAACATACACTAACCAATACTTCACAAGTGGGAAGAGGGGTGAAATGTAAACTTTAAATGAAAGAAGGAAATAAAAATAATCCCCAGTTTGTAAACATGTTAGTTGTTTGCTAAGTCACTTCAGTCATGTCTGACTCTGTGCGACCTCATAGACAGCAGCCCACCAGGCTCCCCCATCCCTGGGATCATCCAGGCAAGAACACTGGAGTGGGTTGCCATTTCCTTCTCCAATGCATGAAAGTGAAAAGTGAAAGAGAAGTCGCTCAGTCGTGTCCAACTCTTAGCGACCCCATGGGCTGCAGCCTACCAGGCTCCTCTGTCCATGGGATTTTCCAGGCAAAAGTACTGGAATGGGGCGCCACAAGATGCATGGGGCTACCCATGATGCCTATCTTCCTTTCTATAGTTTTCATTATTTTCCCAAATAGTCTACAGTGACTTTCTATAAGGGAAAAAAAAAAATCTCATCTTGAAAAGGGAAAATGGCTATCTATACCCAAATTCAAAAAGGAAAACATAATATAATCAATGCAATACTGATTTTTCTGCCCTGTGTCAAAACTTAGAAAGGGCAACTACAGGTCAGAATTAACAATGACATGCCTCAGGTCCCTTATGTTAGCGACTGAGAAGACAAATGACAGAAAGCAATTGTTAAAGACTGATTGTGTTTTTAAGAGAACACTGCCTTCATTAACAAATTTTTCTGAATTTACAAAAAAAAAAAAAAATCATGTCATATAATCCAGGAACTCATTTGAAACTACTTTTTAAAAATCTTAAAGAGAAAAAGAGACAAATAAGCAGACCACAAAAACATTAGACTTTTAAAGACACTATTTCAGGGAAAGGGCTAGGGTCAATACTCCTGTGAAGGTAGGGTTAGAGGTCTTGTGTCCTACACGTCTGCATCTCCACCTACAGTCATATCAAAGAGACACTTAGGTAAACAGATGCAAAAGGAGCTCTTCTCCCTCCACCATTTTCCCGTTCTTTCTCTGTCACATGGTCTTTAAAATCTAGGTAATCAAATGCTCAGATATTTATATACATAAATAACATGGAGATAATTAAGGTACACAAAACAAAAATATAGTACACATGCACTAAATTACCTACATCGGTCAGTCTATGAATGTAATGGCTGGTGTTCTATGTTAAATAGTTACACACTACTAAAATACTACACAAATCAGTGTTTTTGGTCCAGAAATGTAATGTCATTTTCTGTTTATCCCTCTTCCTGTTAAGTTTTCTTTTAAAAATAATGTCAAGGCTAATTTAAATAGTTGAAGGAAGACAAAAGTTCACAAGATAACTTGAAAACAAATGCAAAATAAGTTTACAAATATAAACATGCAGGCAACTCATCACATGAAGTGCAATATTTTATACTTTCTTAATGAACACCATTAGTAAAAACTATTCCTCTATACTTGAAATTGCAGTAATATCAAATGACAGGAAAGTCTCCACTTTATACTCAGTACTAGAAAAAAATTACTTATTATTAATATTAGAACATATGTTAGGATTTTCAAAAGCAACTGTCCTTCCTCAGACATTGTATTCCACCAAAACAATTACTTAGGACTTCCTTGGTGGCACAGTAGATAAGAATCTGTCTGCCAACGCAGAACACACGGGTTCAATCCCTGGTCTGGGAAGACTGCGCATGCCACATAGCAGCTAAGCCGGCGCACCACAACTGCTGAGCTAGAGCACCTAGAGCCCCTGCTCCACGACAAAAGAAGCCACCACAATGAGAAGCCTGTGAACTGCAACTAGAGAGTAGCCCCCGCTCACCAAACCAGAGAAAGCCTGTGCACAACAATGAAGACCTAGCATAGCCCAAAATAAATAAACAACAACAACAAAACTACTTAAAACTTCCTGACCACACATTTAATTTTACTTGTTTATAGCTTTTTGCTATGAATTTTGCCTAAAATGCTCTATATCTCTTCCTCTTACAACCTGTATTGGGTTAGCCACAAAGTTTTTTTCTGTGGTTTTTCCATAAGATCTTACAGAAAAACCTAAAGGAACTTTTTGGCCTACCCAGAATTTGTTCCTCAAACTCTTGCTCAGGTGCTAGCATCTCTAAAATGCTTCTTCTAACCTGCCTGTTTAATCGTTTCCTCCCCTGCAATATTTCTGTACTTTTTATTTACTTTTATTACTGGATAGATTTAATTAAAATTATGTTTATTGTGCCCAGCTCTTTATAATCGTGATTTCAACATCCTGAAAGGCAAGGGCCTCTTCTTTCCATCCCCAACAAAATCACAGGACCTGGCACACAAAAGATATGTTTATTGAATTTGGTTTTTTAAAAAATATTTACGTTCCCCAAGTACACAGGTATCTACACATTCAAAGACCTGCTCTAAAATAGAATGTAGCAAAATGCAAAGTGCACTAGAGATAATCCTCAATTCCCAAAATGCAAATGTGAGTTAACAGTGGTTATTAGCAGTTCAAAGTTCCAAGTGCCATTCTACTAACTCATCATCACAACTAATTTCGTTTAGAAGGTATATTTATTCAGGAAACAGAACTGGTTTTAAAGCATTAATTTAAAAGAACTAGAATACACCAGGAGCTTAAGTAAATACGTTTTTTAAATGAATAGCCTAAACTTCAAGAAGCAGGTTTCATAAATGGCTGAGCCTCTTGGGTTCCTCTACCAAAGTTCTGAGAAAAAGTGCCACTATGATATTATTCTTCTTGACTATGATCATTCTAGGGTCAAGAAAGATGGTAGCAGTAGCCATCCTTCAGTCCAGGGAACCATAATTAGGGCACTTCAAAACTGATATATGTATACGCTCGTCAATCAAGAACAACCAAAGATATACCTTTTTATAAAAACAATAGTGATCTTCCACTAACATAACCAACCAGTAAGCCTGGTGAAAAAAGAAATGAATACAGTGTGGTCTCATTGAAAAGTAGCTTAGTTTTAAAAAACAAAAGCCATAAAATGAAATGGCACTGAGTATGAGTGACTTAATATCTGGTGAAAATTTTTTATTGTATTTTTTTCATGTTCTGTTCCTCAAATAAGGCAACTACACAATATCTTTCATTTTGGCGTCGTATAAACTAAGGTTCACAACCAGTAAGTGCCAGGAACATACCCAAACTTTGCTTTCAACGAACTTAATACAGACATTTTTTTCCTTCATAGTTCAATACTGTCTCCCGTCTCTAACCTGAAGCATCTAATTTCTGTGGATTGAAACACCTAAGCAAAAAGTCCACGCAGGTACTGAGTGAGGAACTATGGGATTCTCCCATGAATAAAGCACACGTATTTTCATTAGTCCCAATGATCTCTTCCTGCTCAATTCTGAATTCTTCACTCTTTATAGAGTGAAGCCACCTGATTGATGTCTTATAGCTAAGTTTGTTGTTAACAAGTAGGACATCATCTTCCATTAATCAGGATCTGACTAATGCGAGCTTATGTGTTATGAACTTGTTGAGAAAAAAAAATTCTGTATTTCTACAGATTTTTTATATTTTTAATTGCCACGAAGTTTAATATTCGTATAGCCGGCAAGTCGAATTTATTAAACTCACGATTCAGGTTACACTTACAAGCACGTTTACTATGTAAAGAAGCAGACAATAATGAAAAGTGTAGAGAATATTTCCGTGGCTGTCCAGTAGAGGAAAGACGATTTTTCTCATTACTGCTTCTAAGGAAAGCCATAGCACTTACTCAGTTGGAGACTCTAGGTAAAGTTAAAAATGAAAAATCTAAAAGAAGTTGGAGAGAAAACACAATTTAATAAGCCATTTACTGTTCAATATCGACCAAAACCCCTAAGTGTTAGAGATGACAAAATTTCTGGAAGACTGCTTATTACAAACAGTAACTGCAAAAAAAAAAAAATTCAAAACTCTTCTCTGTTTTCAACAGCTAGCGGGAGAAGGAGGAGCACTTTATTCAAGAAGTAATTTACTATACCTCATGCATGAACGAAAGCCAAATTTCACCCATAGGCTGTTAACCGATGCTTCCAAACTTACTCTCGCAAAGTACAAACGAGAAAGAAACAGGGCTGGGAGAGACCGAACTCTGGCAAAGAAGCGGTTTCAAAACCTGCAACGGAGAAAAACAGCGAGTCGGGTCGTTGCTCCAGAAATTTCTGAGCGCCCGGCTTCCCGGGAGGGAGAGCGAAGCCCGCGGCGGGGAGGGGGCGGCGGCACCTGTCACTCGGCGGCCCCGCGACCGCGGTCGCCCCCTGGCCCGGCCCCCGCGGGGTCTCGGGAGGCGCAGGCACCGGCGGTGCGCCCGGGCCTGGGGTCGGCGCGGGTCTCTCTCCGCCGCCCCCGAGCTGGGCGCCTAGGGCCTTCCTGAGGAGCGGCCCTCCCGCGCACTCTGCCCAGTGGCTCCGGCCAGCGGGGCCCGTCGCCTCAAGCCGAGTCCCCAACTGCCGAGCCGGGGCGCCCGGAGCGGCGCGGCCGGGCCGCCACCACTGCCTCAGGGGCGCCGGAGCTGACCCCCCGTGAGGCGGCCCGCCCTCCGCGTACTCACCGGGCCTCCCCGGCCGCCGGCCCGGTCGTCCTCTCCCTCCTCCCCCCGCCGCCGCCGCCGCCGCTCCGCGGCTCCCGGGGCGGCCGCACTGGGCGTTGGGACTGCGCTGGGTCAAGTGTCGGGGGCAGGGGCGGGCTCGCACCGAGCAGGGGTCGCGCGGCGGCCCCGCGAGCGGGCGCCGAGCACTAACGGGCCCCCGGGGCGTCGCGCCGGGCGGACGGCGGCAGGGAGCGCGGCTGCGGGCCGCGGTGAGGGGCGGAGAGAGCGCGGCCGTGAGCCGAGGGCGGGAGGGAAGTCCCGGCTGAGGGGGCGGCGTGAGAGCCGCGGGGCGGAGCAGGGGAGGGACCTGGCGCGCCCGCCGCCGCGCGCTGGGGTTTGTTTATTTTCTCGGTTGGTTGCGGCGCTGGCGCGTGGGTAGAGGTTCGCCGGTGACGTGAGCGCCCAGAGTTGGGGGAAAGGACCAGAACCACCTGCTGGAGAAGGGGAGCTACGGGGGCCGGGCAGGGTCCAAACGTCTCACGTAGGCGGCGGCGCCGCGGTCTTCTGGGTTACCGGGAAGGGGAGAGCTTTCCCGGAGTGAGTGGGAAGGAGGGAGGTCTCCCGAGAGAATAGGACTCCAGGCCGCTCCCCCGCAGGTCGGCGGCTTCACCTGCATCGCGGAGAACTGAGAGCCCTGCCGTGGAAGGAGGCCCGGGGAACATGGGGGCCCGAATTCCCAGCCTTTCGGGGGCCCGACCTCCGGTCGGTTAAGTAGGGATGGTCCTGCAAACAAGATTTGAATAGAAAGGCTGCATCCACTCTCTGCAAGGAAAATAACGAACATGGATTAGTTTTCTGTAGAGTTATCTCCCTTAGTGTTCCATCAAGTAGTAGGATTCCCGTTGTCCAAGCCAAGTTAAGCGACTTAGCCAAAGCCTCACGTCTAATAAATGGCATAGCAGGAACCCAACTGTCCTGACTTCGTATTCTCTGCTGCTTACCGTGGCACACGTTATCTTCCTAAATCACTTTGATTTCAACTAATAGTAGATGCCCCCATAGGTAAGACGCTGCAGAGTTACAGAGGGAAGTTGAAGATGTTATCCTTGCCTTCAGAATAAGGGATAAAACAGTTATACTAAAAGATAAATCATGATAGGTGCCACGAGAAAAATACAGAGTACTGCAGAATATCAGGGAACTGCTCAGACCTCTCTGGGAATGAGGAAAGAAAGGCAGTAAGGAGGAAAAGGCATTTGGGATTGACCTTGAAGGAGATAGGGATGGTTTTACAACAAGAAGAGATAACATGAGAACATATGTGAAGGTGAATTAGTGAAAGTAATGTTAAGAAAAAGCAAATGGTAACATTCTAGGGCATGTTGAGAAGTGGCAGACAGCGAGGAGAATGGGGCCTGGAATGCTAAGTGTAAGAATTTGTCTTTAAAACATTACTTAGTTTTCGTGGTTTAAAAGATTGGAGGTTTACAACAGGGACCTACTGTGTAGCACATGAAACTCTACTTAATGTTATGTGACAGCCTGGAGGGGAGCGGGGTTTGGGAAAGAGTGGATACATGTACATACATATGGCTGAATCCCTTCCTTGTTCACCTGAAAGTATCACAACATTGTTAATCGGCTATACCCCAATACAAAATAATAAAAGATTGGAGGTTTAAAAGCTTTGCTTTTCTTTCACCTCTCTGTAACTGGATATAGAAATTAGAGATGGGAAAATGGTCAGATAAACTTGCAATAGGCCAGGTAAAAGGTATTGATAAATCTGGACTAAAAGGTAAAGGCAGGAGAAATTTTAAAAGAGCTTGGCTAAAAGGTAATGTGGAACAGAATCTACAGAATTTGACAATTGATTCATTGGTTTTCCAGTAAGAGGGGATAGCATAACATGCATGAAGGAGGAAGAGAAAAATAAAAGATATTGGAGGGTTTGTGTTTGGAGATAATTATAGAAGATAGAAAAAAGACAATTATCAGTAGGAACAGGAACTACTTTTTGAGAGATCAGTTTAGACTTGGACATTTAAAGGTCTGAAAGGTTGTGGAGTCAGTCAAATAGAAGTAGACAACTAAGAAGTTGGACGTAATTTTTTGAAGTAAGGGAAAGAGGGTTGAACTAGAAGATAGTTTGGAAAGTTCAGCCTAGCAGTGATAACACTGTGAGAGAAGAGAACAAAGGACAGAATCTTGGAGAACATCATCTTTAGAACCTTGTGGTCAATGGCCCAGCAGCACTGGCATCACCAGGAGGTTGGTTGGAAAGGTGGAATCTCAGACCTGCTGAATCGGGTCTTTGATTTAACAAGAACCCCAAGTGATTGTATCACCTTGAAGTTTAAGAAGCTCAGACCTAGGCGAGAAAAGCCAACAAAGAAGGGATTTAATCTAGATAGAGAAGTCAACGAAGAAAGAGAGGAGGAAGTGGGAGGAGAACCAGAGTAACACAGAATCACCAAAGCAAGATACGTTGGAGTTTCACAAAGACAGGGTTAGGAAGGAGTGTTGATCCCAACATCCAAAACCACAGAGGTCAGAAAAGCACCAGGAAAGAAGGTATGTTTGAATTTGTGATTAGGTGATGTAGTCATTATGACCATGTTGTTCTCACTGAAAGCTTAGACACCGCCCCTTTGGGAACAACCTGGAAATATAATCCCTCCAGTTTCCATATGTATGGGACATCCTGAAGTAGGCTTGTGGATCTGATAGTGGGACAAAGCAGACATTCTTTTCTAGTTGCTTCTATTTTCTCAGTGAAATAAGAAACAACATCATTTTAGGGGACTGCCATTTGTCCATCACAGTGTATTCTCTCATTCTTCCTGGGCACAGAGACATTTTTCTCAGACTTTCTTTCAGTTGTGAGTGAAGTGAAGTCGCTCAGTCGTGTCCGACTCTTCGCGACCCCGTGGACTCCTCCGTCCATGGGGTTCTCCAGGCAAGAATACTGGAGTAGGTTGCCATTTCCTTCTTTCAGTTGGGTATGGTCAAATGTGAAGTTATTGCTACTGGAATGTGAGCAGAGATGATGTGGGCTACTTCCAGGCCACTATGCCTCCTTCATTCGTTTTTTCCTTCCTGCCAGCTAGATTATGCAGATGACTACAAGAGCCTGGGATTGGCAGACAGTAAGAAAGAAGGTGTAGAGATGAAGAAGAAGGGAATTGAGAGAAGCATGGTAAGGTTTCAGGCACTACTAAGGGCCCACATGAAGTTGTAATGAGATCAGTCAGTATAGTGAGAGCTTCCCAGGTGACTTAGACAGTAAAGAATCTGCCTATGGTGCAGGAGACCCAGGGTTGATCCCTGGGTCAGGAAGATACCCTGGAGAAGGGAATGGCTACCAATCCAGTATTCTTGCCTGGAGAATTCCATGGACAGAGGAGCCTGGTGGGCTACAGTCATGAAATATGTCAGTATGATTGCACATTTTTCTCCAGCCAGATTTGGTTGCTCATGTGCAGGCACTGAGTAGGCAGTCTGATTACCCAGGCCTGAGATTTGGTCAGGCAAGTATGATGGGGAGAAATGGGCAAAGGGTAGTTGAAGGTAGATGCAAAGGAGCCATTCCGATTTCAGACATGGTAAGAAGGAAGGATTTGAGACGGAAAGGTGGAGAACTGAGAGCCATGGGGAACTGTGAAAAGGTGGGAGAGTGAGTGGAATGTGTTGAATAATTGCTGGAGTTTAGGTAACTTAGAGAACGACCTGAAAAAAAGAAGAGATGGGTTGGAGAGTAGCTGGCTTGAAATTAAAATTAGAAGTAATGACAAGGTATAGGGGATGACCATAAGAGTGGGTACCTGAGCTGCAGAGGGCAAAGATCATTCCAAGAGAGGTCAAGGAATTGAGAGGCAGTAAGGATTTGAAAGATATACCTTGTCCTAAAATCTACAAAGAATGAAGAGCTGAATTCTCTGAGTTAGGGTGTTCAAGGCCATCAGTGCTTTAAGATATTAAACTCTGGCAGTTATGTTTCATTTACCCAAGTGTTTTAGTGTTGTGTTACTAATGTGGGATTTGTAATTGCTTCTCTTTGACCCCTTAGATTACAGACGGTAACTGCTTTCTTTAAGAGGAAAGGCCCATCTGTCTGTATTATAAAACAAACACATGCCAGGATTCCCAGTTTAAATGACTCTGCTTTAGAATTTGTCATAAATTACTCTCTTCTACCTCCAACATGTATCTTCAAATAGACACTTCAAAAGTGATGCTAGCCTTGCCACAACAAATAATATGCTGTAAATACTCAACGTCTGTGAGAAAAACCTCAGCTATAGCTTAAGTTACCAATAAGTATGGATTGACTAGAGACCTGACAAGTTGAAAAGAAGATTTCGTGTAGTTTAGACATGATGCACCACATTGTATAGCGTAGGTGCACTGGAGTCAGACTGCTAGGTGTTGAATCACAGAATCCATCTCAGGGTTATTGTGAAGATAAAATATTTATATATATATATTTATATATATATAAAATACAAATAAGCATTTAAAATATATATATATATATAAATAATACAAATAAGCATTTAAAAGATGGTTTAGGGATTTCCCTGGTGGTCTAATGGTTAAGACTCCATGCTTCCAATGCAGGGGGCACAGATGTGACTCCTGATTAGGGAACTAGGATCTTGCATGCTGTACAGCACAGCCAAAACTTTTTTTTAAAAAAGGACCAGTTAGCATATATTAAGCATTCAATAAAATTTAGGTGTATTATTATACTTATATCTAAGTTTTATAGAACTGCCTATAGTCATACTGAAATACCAGACCACCTGACCTGCCTCTTGAGAAATCTGTATGCAGGTCAGGAAGCAACAGTTAGAACTGGACATGGAATAACAGACTGGTTCCAAATAGGAACAGGAGTACGTCAAGGCTGTATATTGTCACCCTGCTTATTTAACTTCTATGCAGAGTACATCATGAGAAACGCTGGACTGGAAGAAACACAAGCTGGAATCAAGATTGCCAGGAGAAATATCAATAACCTCAGATTTGCAGATGGCACCACCCTTATGGCAGAAAGTGAAGAGGAACTAAAAAGCCTCTTGATGAAAGTCAGAGAGGAGAGTGAAAAAGTTGGCTTAAAGCTCAACATTCAGAAAACGAAGATCATGGCATCTGGTCCCATCACTTCATGGGAAATAGATGGAGAAACAATGGAAACAGTGTCAGACTTTATTTTCTGAGCTCCAAAATCACTGCAGATGGTGACTGCAGCCATGAAATTAAAAGACTCTTACTCCTTGGAAGAAAAGTTATGACCAACCTAGATAGCATATTCAAAAGCAGAGACATTACTTTGCCGACTAAGGTCCATCTAGTCAAGGCTATGGTTTTTCCTGTGGTCATGTATGGATGTGAGAGTTGGACTGTGAAGAAGGCTGAGTGCTGAAGAATTGATGCTTTTGAACTGTGGTGTTGGAGAAGACTCTTGAGAGTCCCTTAGACTGCAAGGAGATCCAACCAGTCCATTCTGAAGGAGATCAGCCCTGGGATTTCTTTGGAAGGAATGATGCTAAAGCTGAAACTCCAGTACTTTGGCCACCTCATGTGAAGAGTTGACTCTGATGCTGGGAGGGATTGGGGGCAGGAGGAGAAGGGGACGACAGAGGATGAAATGGCTGGATGGCATCACCGACTCGATGGACATGAGTTTGGGTGAACTCTGGGAGTTAGTGATGGACAGAGAGGCCTGGTGTGCTGCAATTCATGGGGTCACAAAGAGTCGGACACGACTGAGCGACTGAACTGAACTGATAGTCATACTTGGACTTTTCTTACTTAGAAGAGATGTTCATTACATCTATGATGTTAATGGTAAGGAGACTTCCAGTTAAACGTGGTTCATTATCACACATTTTTCTTTTCTCATTAAAATGAAAGAGAAGGGATTTTTTTTTAAAAAAAAGGTATAAACCCATAAAGACATAGCAAACAGGAAAAGAGATCCCTGCTGAAGAAGGATGTCAACAAACTTAGGAACATGGAAAGAGATAGATGAGTGATAACTAGTTTGCCCAAACTGAGAAATTTAGTACCTAAGCTTTTGGGAGGGGTTTGAGCCAGCCAGGGTGAAACTTTTCACATCCCAGACCCTGGAAAGGCTCTGAAACTAGAGCTGCCCCCACCTCTGAAAGCAGTAGACTGGGCCTGAAAATGAGAATGTATTATGAAAGTTTTGTATTATGTATTATTGTGAAGAACAGTGGGCTCCTTCTTACCCCCAGTCCCCATCTCCACTCCCTGCTGCCTCAACTCTGCATTCAGGAAGTTTGCTTTCTGGAAGGTTTGACTCAGAGCTCCTCTGGATACCAGGCAGAGCTGAGGGCAGGGGTGACTCACTCCTTAGAAAAGCAGAATTAAATGAAGTTGTGCATATTGAATTAGGAGACATATTCCCATCACCCTACCCCCACCAGTTTCTTTTCCAAATTCAGATTCGTGCTGTGATCCTATCAGGGAATTAAAAGATTCCTCTGGGTGGAAAACCAACAGGACACAAGAAAAGGCACACAAATACTGATAATTGAGAATGGAGAATGTGGCTCTTCACCTCTTTACAGTGAAGCCTGACAGCAGACAAATCCTAGTCCCACCTGAAAAGACTGTCATCAACTTTTAATCATCTCGTTCTTAAACGAGATGGGTGGAGTCAAGGATCTCCAGCTATTTGAAGACACCTCTTTACATGAAAGAGCCTGAAATGAACAAACAGGAGAAAGAAAGAAAAATAGAAAAAGGCAGAGAGAGAGGCAGAGAAAAAAGGAAAGAAGAAAAAAGAAAAGAAAGGAAATAGAACCAATGCAGGGAGCAGGAAAAGATGTCAAAGCAAAAATATCCCTTGCGTGTGCTCAGGAATCTACTAGAGAGAGGTGTGTGCCAAGTTGGTTTAGTCATGTCCCACTCTTTGTGACGCTATGGACTGTACTCCCCTGTCCATGGGATTCTCCAGGCAAGAATATTGGAATGGGTTGCCTTGCCCTCCTCTAAGGGATGTTCCCAGCACAAGGATCAAACCCGCATCTCTTATGTCCCCTGCAGTGGCTGTAGGGTTCTTTACCACTGGCACCACCTGGGAAGCCCAACAGAGAGGTACCTCATCAAAATAAGGGTATAAACCAAGAAAACCTACCTGGTTTTCCTCTGAACCAGGAGCACCAACAAAGGAGAAAGTAGGGAGAATCCCTGAGATAAAGGTGAAGGGAAGTTCGAGGATGACAACTGTGGAGCCGACCTGGAGCGCAAACCATCTGCTCTGACACAGAGAATGGAGGGCTCCAGGAGGGATGTCTCCAAGAGAAAAAAACAAAGCAGTGGCAACCGAAACCCGCTACACAACATGATTGGTTTCCTAACGGGTTTCACAGCTCTGGTGGAACATAGATGAAATGGTGATACATCTAGAGAAAACTAAGCAACCCAAGAAAGAAGGGACTATAAATTCCAGGGAAAACAAAACAAGTGTAGTGGACTGTATGACTGTTGGAAAATATCTAATGTTACTTCCCTGGAGGAGAATTATACTTCCCTGCCCACTGATGTCAGACCTGGCAGTGTGAATCATGGTGGCTAAGGAAATAGGGTCACAGGTGAATGTGTCACTTCTGGGCAGAAGCATTGGAGCCCCATCTTTAGGCCTGCCACAAGGTAGACACTTGTCAGAGGCTGTCTCTGGCAGTCAGAGTCCCAGGTGCTGACACTCTAGCGTGAACTGCAGCTGGCCTGCTGCTGACATGCAGGGTACATGAGAAGTTACCCTTGATTGTTGTAGGCCACCGAGGTTTTTGTGGTAATTTGTTAATGCAGCATAACTAACCTCTCTTGACTGATAGAACATGGGATGTGGTGGACAATGTATAAAAAGGGGTTAAAATATATACAGCAAACACTGAGCAATATATGTATGTGGGGAAATTAGGAAATGGCATAAAATGGCTAAAACGGAACAACTAAGACATGGCGGTAGAAGGATGCTCTTTAGAAACACGGAGTTAAATAGCAGGACAGCCGTCTCCTTTGGGAAGTGGGCATCAGAGTGATGGCCAGTGAAACAGGGCCTTCTGTTTCTTGTATGAACCTTGTAATCATATGACTCAAACCATATCACTATCACATTGAAAAAATTAAAATTACATTTCTTCAAGAAAAAATTAATGCCAAGCAAGAAGAGGGAAAGGTGGTCATTTTATTGTTTTTAATTCAGCTAGTTTAATTGTCTGATCATGAATCATCCCACAGTAACATTAAGATTGTGAATAGAACTACTCCTGATTAATACTTTTAAAAAATACCTTTTCCAGGAGAATTAAATAAATCAAAGCACTAAAGGCTAAACTTTCTCGTTCCACCTTCACACTACCCGCTACAAAACTGAAATGTTAATATGGCTTTGATAGTATTTTGACTCAGCTACCTTTTTCCCTTGCCCTTACTGTGGTGTTATTTATAGTGTACTATTTATATGAAGTCAAATGTCACTAACTTGAAAAATGACCTACATGAATATGGAATTGTGTCATGAAAGGCTATTTTATACTTCACATATAATTTTTAAAATACCCTCTCTCATACTAGACCCCCCCAAAAAAGTATTTTCCTCAGGAGCTTTGCTTGAAATCAATGTAATATATAAATATAGACATAAATATCACCTATTAGTTATTTGCAAATAATTAGTTCTACACTCACTGCGGATGGTGATTGCAGCCATGAAATTAAAAGACACTTGCTCCTTGGAGGGAAAGTTATGACCAACCTAGACAGCATATTAAAAAGCAGAGACATTACTTTGCCAACAAAGGTCCATCTAGTCAAGGCTATGGTTTTTCCAGTAGTCATGGATGGATGTGAAAGTTGGACTATAAAGAAAGTTGAGTGCCAAGGAATTGATGCTTTTGAACTGTGGTGTTGGAGAAGACTCTTGAGAGTGCCTTGGACTGCAAGGAGATCCAAGCAGTCCATTCTAAAGATCAGTCCTAGGTGTTCATTGGAGGGACTGATGTTGAAGCTGAAACTCCAATACTTTGGCCACCTGATGTGGAGAGCTGACTCATTGGAAAAGACTCTGATGCTAGAAGGAGTAGAAGGGGACGACAGAGGATGAGATGGTTGGATGGCATCACCGACACAATGGACATGGGTTTGAGTGGACTCCGGGAGCTGGTGATGGACAGGGAGGCCTGGCATGCTGCGGTTCATGGAGTCACAAAGAGTCGGACACGACTAAGCGACTGAATTGAACTAAATGGGTTTTAAACTCTCTTCTGGTATTTTGTACATCATCTGTACTGTGTCTAAAGAAAAAAGATTTGGGGCAGCAAACTAAACTAGTCCAATTGCTGTGTAAATTGCACAGAATAAATGCAACAGGCATTCCATAGCCTTTCAGTTCTTTGGTATGGTCCTTTAGTGATTTCAGCCACCTTCCTATCCTCAGCTCCAGCCATCTCTTACATCCAGTGCTAAATTCAGTCACTCAGCAGACCCTTATTTGGAGTCTCCAATATACTAGGACAATTACTTATCTGCTTACAGTTCCCTGAGTATACGATCATGTCTTAGCCTTTGCAATAAGGTTTCTTGGTCTAAAATGCTATTCCTCTTGTTCTTACACCTTCTAAAAGCCAACTTGTCCACACACAACAGGCACCTTCTTAGGGTCGCCTTCCCTCACCCTTGAAAGTTAAAAGCCCTTTGTCTATATTCCCATTGTGCCCTCTATATATATTTTTTTACCAGAGCTATTATATTCTCCTTTAGATTGTGAGCCCCATTAAAATAGAAACTTGGCCTTTAACTCACTTGTATGTCACTACAGTGTCATGCTCCTTTACACATTCAAATGGTCAAAATATTACTGTCTTTACTCAGCAGACTATGTGCTCCTTGGTGGATGGATTTGTGATTTATCAAACTATGTTTTCTTTGGGCTTCCCCAGTGGCTCAGTGGTTAAAGAATCCGCTTGCAATGCAGGAGACACAGGAGACTCAGGTTTGATCCTTGAGTTTTCTTTATCATTTAGCACTTAGCATAAGACCTAGAACATAGAAATCAGTTGAATAAATTAGCTTTCTCTGCATCACCCTTAATCTTTACAATATACAGCACTGAGGATACAGAATGTATCCTCATGATGCAGAGAGACAAGGTGCTGAGGATTGTTCCTTTGGTGTTTTACTTAAATAGGAAAAATACATGTGAAAGAACTGAGATTACAGACAGCAAATGCCAAATTACCCGCCTGTGCTCTTTGCTGTTACCACTCGCTCCTCACCTAGCAGCAAGAAAAACGGAAGTAATACTTGAAGGAATAATCTTAAAATAATCAGCTAAAAAGTTATCATCAACAACAATAACAAGTTGGATTTCTGCTCATTAAGTCAGTTTATGGGTGAACATTACCTAAGTTCCTTGATTCATGTGTTTCTAACCCACATTTACTATTCGCCACAAAGTGTGATCAATATAAAAAAATTAGTCATATTTCTACACACCATCAATGAAAACTCTGAAACTGAAATAAAGAAAACAAGCTCACTTACAATAACATCAAAAAGAATAAAATATTTAGGAATAAATTTAGCCAAAGAAGGGTAAGACTTGCACACTGAAAACTACAAAACATGGTTGAAAGACACTGAAGAAGACCTAAATAAATGAAAGATAGACCATGTTTATGGATTGGAAAACTTGTTAAGATCTCAATACTTTCCACATATGGCAACTAATTCAATGTACTTCCTATCAAAATTACAACAGGCCTTTTTTGCAGAAATGGATAAGCTGTCCCTAAATTTATGTTCAAACTCAAGGGGGACCCCCCCCGGTAGCCAAAACAGTATTGAAAAAGAACAAAGCTGGTAGGCTGACACTTCCCAAGTTCAAAATTTACTGCAAAGCTACAGTAAACAAGTGTGGTCTTGGCATAAGGACACAAACCAATGGAATAGAATCAAAAGTCCATAAACAAACTCAAACCTCTATGGTCAACTTGTTTTTAACAAGGGTGTTAAGATAACTCAATAAATTAAAGATAGTTTTTTTCAACAAACGGTGCTGAGATAACTTGATATCCACATGCAAAAGAATGAAGTTGGACCTGTACCTCACACCATGTACAAAATTAATTCAAAATGGACCCAAGACATAAAGGTAATAACTAAAACAATAAAACTCTTAGAAGGAAAGATGGGTATAAATCTGTGTGATATTGAATTAGGCAGTGGTTTCCTAGATACGATAACTAAAGCACAAACCACCAAAAGAAGAAAATAAATAGAAATTCATCAAAAGAAAAAACTTCAGCAATGCAAAGGACATCATCAAGGAAGTAAAAAGGCAACATAGAATTGGAGAAAATATTTTCAAGTCATATATGTAATAAGGGACTTATATCTGGAATATATAAAGAGCTCTTACAACACTGAAAACACAGCTCAATTTTAAATGGGCAAAGGGTTTGAATAGACATTTATCCAAAGAACATAAATAAATGTCCAATAGACACATGAAAAAAAATCATCATTCATTAGAAAAATGTAACTCAAAACCACAGTGAGATACCACTTCACATTCACTAGGATGGCTAAAAGAAGAAGACAGACAATAACAAGTGTTGTTGGAAATGGAAATAACTGGAACCCACTGTAACTGCTGGTGGGAATGTAAAATGGTGCAGTGGCTGTGGAAAATGGTTTTTCAGTCTCTTCAAAAGGTAAACATAGAATTACCACGTGAATCAGAAATTCCATTCTTAAGCATATAACCAAGAGAACTGAAAACATACTCACATAAAAACTTGTACACAGCTGTTTATAGCATTCCATAGCGTAGTTATTCATAACAGCAAAAAGAAACATTACAAATGTCCATCGACACATGGATGGCTAAACATAGTTGTGATATATCCACACGATGGATTATTACTCAGTCACAAAAAAGAATGAAATACTGTTTTAGGCTACATGAATGAATCTTGAAAACAACCTAAGGAAAGAAGTCATATGCTAAAGGATACATGAAATGTCAAAAATAGGCAATTCCACAGAGAGAAAGAGGTTAGTGGTTGCCAGGGGATGGTGGTTGTTCAGTCGCTCATTCGTCTCTGACTCTCTGCGACCCATGAACTGCAGCACATCAAGCTTCCCTATTCTTCACTGTCTCCCTGAGTTTGCTCAAACTCATGTCCATTTAGTCAGTGATGCCATCCAACCATCTCATCCTCTGTCACCCCCTTCTCCTGCCCTCAATCTTTCCCCCGTCAGGATGGGGAAAAACGGAGATTAGAGCTGACTGCTAACAGAGACACTTTCTTTTGGGCATGATGAAAATGTTTTGGAATTAATAAGGATGCACAACATAGTGAATATACTAAAAATTACTTAATTATGTACTTTAAGATGGTAAATTTTATGTTACATAAATTACATTTCTGTTTTTAAATTTTTAAGTGAAATATGATCCTGCACTTTAAGATAGTAAGTTCTATGTTACATAAATTACATCTCTATTTTAAAATTTGTAAGTGAAATGTGATCCTGAATTTGAAATAAGTCCTAAGCAATTGTAGAGATCAAAGTAGATCTAGAACAGTTTCCTGTTTATGAAAGGACAAAATGGCTCAGCAAAATTAGTCAGTGCTCTTCCCCTCCCACAAAAACTGGCTAGATGTGATTTTTGTTCAGATGCAGTTTATGATACCTGCCCCTTTTGAGCATGCATGAATTAGGTCAATTGAAAAGCCATCTTTAAGTCAGTGAGCTTACATCTAGTTTTCACAACTTTGTGTGTGTTTCCCTAACTCAGAAACAATTTCCATACTAAAAAAAAATCATTCTTGATAATCTGTTCCATTACTCTGCATTATTCCTCCACAGAATGTTAGCACCAGAATGTAACTACGTTGAGTGATAGAGCTTTTAGTTCCCAGTTCTATCCTCAATAATAAAAGGTTAATAGAAAACATATAGCAGGGAAAATGCTTATAAATTAAATATCTATAGAAAATTTCCCTCTGTTGTCTGTAGATGCTTTTGTGATGTTTTCAGAATTTATGAGTCACTTTATCAGCTCACCCACCCTTTGAGATAGGCATAGATTCTTCCCCAACAAGAAAACTAAATCCTGGGGTACTGGCCTGGTTCTGAAGGGTCTTTTGGTTTGCGTAGCCTGGCGCAAGAGAGTAGGACTCAACTGACCGACTAAGCACAAGCCTGGCCAATTAAACTCACATATTCAGGTCCTTACATCTAGTTTCCTTTCTCCGTGACTAGTGAGATAGTGAACTTTGTAATAAACCTTACTGAGAGATGCGAATAGTAGACCACCTGACCTGCCTCTTGAGAAACCTATGTGCAGGTCAGGAAGCAACAGTTAGAACTGGACATGGAACAACAGACTGGTTCCAAATAGGAAAAGGAGTACGTCAAGGCTGTATATTGTCACCCTGCTTATTTAACTTCTATGCAGAGTACATCATGAGAAACGCTGGGCTGGAAGAAGCACAAGCTGGAATCAAGATTGCCAGGAGAAATATCAATAACCTCAGATATGCAGATGACACCACCCTTATGGCAGAAAGTGAAGAACTAAAAAGCCTCTTGATGAAAGTGAAACAGAGTGAAAAAGTTGGCTTAAAGCTCAACATTCAGAAAACGAAGATCATGGCATCCGGTCCCATCACTTCATGGGAAATAGATGGAGAAACAGTGGAAATAGTGTCAGACTTTATTTTGGGGGGCTCCAAAATTACTGCAGATGGTGACTGCAGCCATGAAATTAAAAGACACTTTACTCCTTGGAAGAAAAGTTATGACCAATCTATATAGCATATTCAAAAGCAGAGACATTACTTTGCCAACAAAGATCCGTCTAGTCAAGGCTATGGCTTTTCCAGTGGTCATGTATGGGTGTGAGAGTTGAACTGTGAAGAAAGCTGAGTGCCGAAGAATTGATGCTTTTGAACTGTGGTGTTGGAGAAGACTCTTGAGAGTCCCTTGGACTGCAAGGAGATCCAACCAGTCCGTTCTAGAGGAGATCTGTCCTGGGTGTTCTTTGGAAGGACTGATGCTGAAGCTGAAACTCCAGTACTTTGGCCACCTCATGCGAAGGGTTGACTCATTGGAAAAGACTCTGATGCTGGGAGGGATTGGGGGCAGGAGGAGAAGGGGACGACAGAGGATGAGATGGCTGGATGGCATCACCGACTCGATGGACATGAGTTTGGGTGAACTCTGGGAGTTAGTGATGGACAGGGAGGCCTGGTGTGCTGCAATTCATGGGGTCACATAGAGTCGGATACGACTGAGTGACTGAACTGAACTGAAGAGGACCTCAGTACCCACTGAAGGTAACTCTTTCAGGAAAAGCATACATTAGTATTCTTACCCTCTGATTTATTTGTTCACAATCCACTGGAATACTTCTGATTGTATGTTCCATTACTCTCAAAGTCTTGGCCTTCTCTTTGACTACTTGGCTGTACAGGTTATGGGTGCTTTGATCAAATTAGAGACAAAATATTCCTTAACATTGGCAGATACTTTCAAACTAAGGGAAATGAACTTTCCTCAGGATATTAACAGAGAAGTTCACCATTGGTAATGTCAGATTTAATTTTAATATACTTTTCGTATATAGTAGCTAAGAGTATCAAACCCTCAAAAGCCTGACTTTGCTGTTAATTTGATCACATACTTATTCACGTACCAAAAAATTAACTTCTTCAGTTTCCCAGAGTAAAAAATTAAGCTTAAAATATTTACCAAATGGAAGGCAGACTTTTCAGTTTAAGGAAGTTATTTTCTAGCCAGAGGGATCATCAATAACTCAAAAATGTAATTGTTACTAAAGAAATAAGTAACAAATAGCCCAAAACTGGTGGCTAAAAACCCAGAGAAAAACATATTTTTTGTTCATAAATCAAATAGTCATGAACTACTTCTTGTGCTGCGCTTAGTCACTCAGTTGTGTCCGATTCTTTGCAACCCCATGAACTGTAGCCTGTCAGGATCCTCTGTCCATGGGGATTCTCCAGGCAAGAATACTGGAGTGGGTTGCCATGCAGGGGATCTTCTCAATTCAGGGATTGAACCCAGGTCTCCCACATTGCAGGTGGATTCTTTACTGTCTCAGCTATCAGCAGAGCCCGTAAGAACTACTTCTTAGGCCTATAAAAATAGACAGCCAAATCTTTAAAATATTTTCTTGTGAGAATAGAATTCACATGCAATTTGCCACAGAATAGTTATTTCTGCTATTGCTAACATATATAATTAAACCTCTGAGAGTTTAAAATGTTTAATATAAATTAAGCAACCACATTTGTCCTACAGTTATTCCATTTTGACAGTCAGCTCTATGGAAAACCTAATAATTCTACCATAAACATATATGATGCTTTAGTCTTCAAAGTGCTTTTATATATTTAATTGATAAACAGGCTATTTACATATAGTAAAAATAGTAGTTTTGCTGCCCACTTATTAAATAGAGTTGCATTTGAAAAATAAGATTTTGATTTTAAATATAAGGAGTGGCTCATAAATTGCTTTTTCTAAAAAAAATGTCTATTTGGTGCTTTAGAAGATATAATTATTTAATGTACTCCATTAATAAGATTATAACCTGGATCACTCTGATCATGTTCTGGTCATTTTACAGCCAAGGGTCTCCCAGTGCTGGCTGGGAAATTCCTGTAAAACAGGCTTATTCCCAGGGTTCTAATGGAACAATTCAAATGCTGCCTAATCTGACAATTTTAATACTTATAAATTACCAAAATTATCAGTCAGTTGAGTTCAGATTAACTCCTCACTCCTTTTCTTGGTGGACAGTGATGCTCCACTGCAGGCCACAAACAAAAGTAAGTTCAGCCTCTCAAGGAAGGCTAATAGCTGATGGTTTGTAATCACGAATGGAAGACTTTTTTTCAGTAGAAAAATTTAGGGATATTTTGTAAAGAAACATTAAGCAAAATAGTTAAGTATTGCTTTACGAAGATAAATTCTGTAAATTCTGCCTACAGTGCGTGCTTTGGGATACTATTTGTGGTTCTTTGGTGGTAACCATCTAAGTTTTATTCTTCAGTTTGTTATGGCCGACAAAATTTATCCAAAATACTTTCTTATAATTCTCTACTGAATGGCTTCACAATTTCCATGTTCAGTCTAGAGTGTCTTTTCACATAATCCTGAATAAACAATATTCATAAGAGGAGGAATTGGTGTAAAAACCGGGATGTGTCTATTTTCAAATGGCGAATTCAGTACCAACTTGAGTATTCTTCAGGGTTTAGAGACAGCCCATGATTGAAGTTAAGTTTGTGTTGTTGCAAGAGAGATAAAATATATTCTTTCAAAATATTTTTGAAAATTCCTTGCTGGCCTATGGAATGCTTTAAAATAAAGCTCTTTTTTTCTCCTGTTTTTATCAGAGCTTTTTGAATCCTGGAACTCTGGGGAGTGAGGGGTAAGTAAGCTATAATTTACCTATATTTTGTTGTTGTTACTTGGGGCAAGGTTCAAAAAGTGGTGGGTTTTTTTTGCCACGTTGAAAGGCTTGTGAGATCTTAGTGCCTTGACTAGGGATCAAATCCAGGTCCTTGGCAGTGAGAGCATGGAGTCCCAATCACTGGACTGCCAGGGAATTCCCAAGAAGTATTTCTTTTAAGATATCTCTCAGATCAAATAATTTCGAACAATATTTACCACTTTGGACTTGAAAAATCTATTTTGCTTTCCCTGGTGGCTCAGTGGCAAAAGAATCTGCCTGCAATGCAGGAGATGCATCCTTGGGTTGGGAAGATCTGCTGGAGAAAGAAATGGCAATCCACTCCAGTATTTTTTCCTGGGAAATCCCATGGACAGAGGAGCCTGGAAGGCTGTAGTCCATAGGATCACAAGAGTGGGACATGACTTAGTGACTAAACAACATATACTGTAATAAGCTTGAAAACCCAATAATACAGTGTGAAAATATTATTTCACTTCACTGATATATTGCTTTTGTTCTGCTTTAAGCACAAGTATTTTTAAATGTTTAGTTTTCTAGTCTTCTGTTATGAATGGTTTTGTTCCTTGGGCATATAAGGATCTTGCTTGTTATAACCAAGTGTGAGATTGTTGTGTTTTTCTCTTCAGGTAGTACAGAGGTAACTCAGTAGTAGTGTGTTGTATAATAATTTACCAACAGAAACCAATACCTAAATCTAAGTCAATATATTTGGGTTCAATTAAATCACACTGCTAGCATTTCAAATAGTGGCTATTCTGTTGATGCATTGTGGAAATTTCTAGGAAAAGAGAGATTAAAAAGGGACAAATAAGAACTATGTAAAATATCAAAAGCCAATACTAAACATCAAGTTTTCCCGAGCTTTCTTTCTATAATTTCTCATTCTAATTACTGCCACATTGGGGTATTTTTGGGGTCAAAATGAAAATAGCATTATAAAAATCAAACACTACTCCAGTATGTGGTGTCATGCATGCTCTGTATTCCAAAGCAAGGAATGGAAGTAGGCACCCCTGCTGCAAGCACTGAGGGGTGCATTATTTGGAGAGAATTTAAAACCAATAAAACTTATGAAAAGTCAGTCTACTTTTTTATTATCAGCATCAGGGAAACAATGACAGTGATAAAATACTTCTCCCATTAGACCGATGCTCCCATACACACTCTTTGAACACTACTGCCCAGATGAGCTCGAAATACTGCATACCCAATGCATTTATCACGGAAGGATCTCACTCAGCTTCACTCTCAATTTTTGAAAATAGAAATGTTTTATCAGTATTAGTCAAGGGAGCCGGCTATAACTTATAATATAAAATACACGAGTACTTTAAAAGTTTCCAGTTGAGAGAGGAATTATGTACATGAATGGGCAATGAACTTTAATTATTAATACTCTAGTGTTTTATAAAAATCTTAAGTATGTGCCTAAGGAAATAAATCAAAGAGCAAAACATGTCATACTTTAATGACATATGTCATGTCATTTAATGTGTAAGAATTTGTGCCTACAGAACCTAAATCCGATTAAGGACTCGACTCCTTAGCAATTCATTCTAAGACTCTGTATAAGACCTTTTGTTTTAAAATATAAGATGCCCATCCTTAAATTAGCATTTATCACTTTATTGACCTGGGCTGTTACAAACAAGCCAATGGCAATCAAGTCCACATTACGGAAGATCATATATATATATTTTTTTGCTGACTTCTTGGACCCTGACTTCATGAAGATATGAAGAACTGAGGGGGAAAAAAACATTAGCAAAAGAAAACAAACATTAAAGCACAAAAGCACCTTCACTGATGTTCTTGCTACTCTCGGTTCCCATATTCAGAGTTCTCCAACCCGTTATCTACAACACTCTGGAGGTAGGGAAGGAACTAGTACTTTATGGAGGCAAATATCTTTCTTTCCAAATGCTGTTATAGGTGGAAAAAATATAATGAACAAAAAAACCCCACGTATTTCATACATGCCAAAAGGCAAACACAATGACAAAATGTTCAGACTTAAGGACAGCATGTGAAATAAGAGTAAAATTTATTAGTGGTATATGTAAGAAAAATGTACTTGCTTTTGGAGAGGTGCCTTAAAATTTTGTTTCCTTTGTAACTGCACTGACTAAATAGAAAGACAAAAGTTTCATTCCTAGAATATATTATTCAGGTCATTCTTAACATGTGTGTTTGAGTATGTACATGAAATCCATCATAGCACATAAAGGATATATGTTTAACCAAAAAGGGGAAAAATTATATATTTGTTATTTAGAAGTCAGTTCACATTTGCATTATTAAATCTACTCATTGTTGGTTTAATATAAATTTTATTGTTTTGTTAGTGAGCTGGCTTTTAGAGAATGCATTTGTATTTCCACAGGTAAAACAAGCATGTGTCAATTTCTTGGGCAGGCAGCAGAATTCCAAAGTTAAAATATATTCTTATATGAATTATTTCTAAATAGTACTTAATCTTATAAGGAATTTAAAATTAGGACCTTCATTAATAAACCTGTACTTATTATTAAACATATGATTGATATGCTTTTTTAAGACACTGGCCTTGTGCCATTTTATACACATAGCAGTCTTCCCTGTGGCTCAGTGGTAAAGATTCTGCCTGCCAGTGCAGGAGATGTGGGTTCAATCCCTGGGTCAGGAAGATCTCCTGGAGAAGGAAATGGCAACCCCTCCAATATTCTTGCCTGGAAATCTCATGGACAAAGGAACCTGGTGGGCTACAGTCCATGGGGTCACAAAAGAGTTGGATATGACTTAGCAAAACAATACACATATATCACACATTATATATGGTATATATTAAGTATATATCATATAAACCAAAGACAAAAAAAAAAACCCTGGCTTAAAACCAGTCTGGCTTCAAATAGGCTCTGTTACAAATTAAATTTCTAACTTCGTTTGTAAATTTGCTGGATGAAGCAGTTTCTAATTGGCCAACATTATATATTATGGTTCCATTCCCAGTTAAGTCCACAGAAGTCTATTTAATCCATAATTTAAATTATTTTTAATACCATACTTTAGAGATATAAAAACTATTCACCAATTTAGAAGTTAGTTTTGGTTTGATTTTATTTTCCTATAGGAACTGGTTTTTACCAGTGGGACCAAGGAATCCTACTCCCTAGGGGCTAGAAATTAGAAGTCTTTGAGCACAGGACAACAGTTTGGGTGCCAGGTAAGATGGTCAGGGTCAACAGCAACAGAAGAAAGAACAAAAGAAAACATTAGCAGCATCAGATAAGAAAAATTGGAGTCAGTAAGAAAGTGGGTTACTCTAATGGAGCAGACTTCCATAAATCAGGGTGATTTTGCTGCTGTTCCACTCAAACATTAGTTAGTTAAAGAAAAAGCTTTATTTTACAAGTGAAAGTTTGAAAAACTAACAAAAATAACATAAGTAACAAAATAATAAAACGGGATATTTTCTGTGATTGAAAAATATGAAAATGTACAAGCTATATTTGTTGGGCAAATCAGTATTTAGTTCTTAATTCCAAACTGAAGTTTATATAATAATTAGAGCAAAACAATCTTGGAAGAAAACACACATTCACAGTATACAAAAGGATTCCTTCCTCTCCTTCTGCTTTATCCTGAGGGAAGAGCTAGTGAACTTAAATTTTAATTTTTAACAGGTTAGAAAAAGGAATCTTACACATCTTCTAAATTAAAGTTTTTCTTATTAAATGCCTAGGTTTTTAAGTCACTCACTTTCCTAGCTACTTCAAGGGAATCAGCAGTCATAGATCCAACCCCAGCCCCAAGATTGGAACGTCGTAATGATAGTTCCAAGGCAGAAATTTGGCGTAACTCTTTGCGACACAACTTTACAGGTGTGACACCATGCAGCTGTCCCACATTTCTGACTGGCTGAATTTGGGATGATGGTCGACTGTTAGATTTTGTAAACTGATTTTCATCTATTTCGGTTTTGTCCTCATTGCTTAACAAATGCCCACTAGTGGGTGCTACAGAGCTATACGTTGGAGGTAATTCTGGGCCATCTTCCCAGAGCTTCTGAGGATTTGGCTGTGTTCTTAAACTGCTTGTGGAACTGTCTAATTGTCTTTCCCTTCCACTTAATTTCATACTTTCAGTTCGGGATGCCCATTTTAATTCTTCTGAAGCCAGGCCGGCTTTTTCTGGGTTCTGAACTCCATCTCCAGCATCATGATCTAAAAGTAATCAAAAAAGCAGAAAAATAATTAGAGGTTTCCTTAAAAACAGGTATTTTAATCATAGTATCATGCAATATAAATTATGTCTTCCAGCTTGTGTTGTTAAGTGACTTAAGTGTAAAAATGAATTATTTCACTTAGAGGCATTTGCATGTGAATAACTCAGAATTCTTTATTAATGGAACAAAATTGAAAGTTTTCTAGCGATTTTGGCACCCATAGAAACATAGGAGTCCTTTTGGCCTCTGTGGAGCTTTCACACCTGCCTCTGCTGGGCTTGCCACTGGTGAATTACGGCCCAAATCCTGGTCATATTTCCAGGGAATCTTCTGACTTGGCATGAGTGAGTGAAGTCACTCAGTCATGTCCGATTCTTTTCGACCCCATGGACTGTAGCCTACCTACCAGGCTTCTCCCTCCATGGGATTCTCCAGGCAAGAGTACTGGAATGGGTTGCCATTTCCTTCTCCAGGGGATCTTCCCTACCCAGGGATCGAACCCCGGTCTCCCGCATTCCAGGCAGACGCTTTAACCTTTGAGCCACCAGGGTAGCGGTATGTGTGAAAATCTAGTCTTGGTTGGGACTCCAAGCAAGAGAGCAGGGTTCTTCCATCTGAGCATACTCTGGGGTACATACCACAGCTCTCACCATCAAAATGGAAATGACAGCATACCCCTCAGAAGGGACCATCCTGCTGGAATGACTGATAGGAGTGAGTGAAGACAGCAAAGCTTGAGGCCGTCAAATCATAGAAACATCTAATATCAAAGACAAAACTTAAAGAAAGTCCATACAGGTACTAGACCTAACGCAAAGAAAAATGCCAACTTTAACATATGTTGATGAGGCAATTAGTACACTTCTGGTCCTGCGTATATCAAGCTTAAAAACAGAAGGTGCACACTGGCAGCTCCAAAGCCAAATCTGGCCCACAGATTTGTTTTACTTAGCCTATAAAATAATATGTGATGCAAAACTTAAAAAGTGAAAAGTTTCACATAAAAATACAGATTTCTGGATTTTATAGGAAAAGGAGAGAAACTAACAATTTCTCCCTGGCAACAGCAGCCAGAGAAGAGCTGCCCCTGCCAGTGTGGACGGCCGTTGTAGCCCCACTGCTCACTCTGGCTTCCTGGCTCCTGCAGCCGTTTCAGTTTGTGAACCTGGTTTAAAATATAATTGATTTTCTATATAACCTTTAAAAATTGAGAATAACTCTGTTGTACACCTGAAACTTACATAACATCATACATCAACTCTACCTCAATAAAAAAAAAAAGGGATTGATTTTCTAGTTTTTAAAATTCTCAAAAACAAAAAACCTGAACTGGCAAATGACATAGATCCTCAAATGGAATTAGCAGGTACAAAGTCGATCACAGTGGCTTCCAAAGTTTGCTGCACATTAGTGTCACCTGGAAACTTTTAAAACTCCTGATGCCTAGTAACCTATAACAGGAAGGAATATGAAACAGAGTGTGTGTGTATATAAGTGATAAGTGAAAGTCACTCAGTTGTGTCCGACTCTTTGCAACCCCATGGACTATACAGTCCATGGAATTCTCCAGGTCAGAATACTGGAGTGGGTAGCCTATTCCTTCTCCAGCAGATCGCCCCGATCCAGGAATCAAACTGGGGTCTCCTGCATTACAGATGGATTCTTTACCAACTGAGTGTGTGTGTGTGTGTGTGTGTGTGTGTATCTGGATCACTTTACTGTACATCTGAAACTAACACAATATTGTAAATCAACTATATTTCAATGAAAAAAGAAATCCTGATGCCCAGAGGTCATAGTGTCTGGGGGAGGAAGCCAGGCATCTTAGTTTTTAAAGATCATAAGAGAAAGGGCAGGGATGGGCTCAATGGAAAGGTTCACTCCCAAGCCCACTTAAATTCCTCACAATACAGTTTCCCTTTTCCAGAATTTCACCACTAATGGAACAGACTAAAAAAAGATTTAATTCATCTATGATTACACAGGCAGTAAAAATTAGGATCCCAACCAGATCTTCTGACTTTAATATCCTAACACATAGTTTCATAAGTGACTTAAATTGATATGAGGATACTCTGTCAATATCAGTTGCACCAGGGTGGCCATCTCTTCCATGAAGCCTACCTCAGGCCTACTGAGGAAGACTATGGTCCTTAGATTTTAACCTCTGATAGATCATTTACTGGCTCTGCTCTGGTTTACAACTGACCCCACCATGAGACTGTCAGCTCCCTGACAAGGACCTGAGTTATATTCAGCTTTAGGTCCTCCATCACTCATAGCTAAGTCTATTAGATTTTTAATTAATGGGTGACATTTAAATAAATTAATTGATACAAGGATAGTTTTAAATAGTTAAACAAGTACATGGATTGCATGTCCATATTAACTGATTTTATCCTCACAAAATGTTAGAAAACAGATGCACTGGGCTGGAAGCATAATCAAGAAGTGACCAAGATATTTTAGTCAAAAGAGTAATTCTTTGCTACTTGGAAATACTAAAAATATTCAAAGCATATAAAGTCTGGCAGGCAGGCAATGAAAAGATGACCACTGAAACCCAATCAACTGAATACTAAAACTGTTATGTGTTAACTAGGATACTGATTATTAAGCATATAATACTTCATTCATATAGTTTATATATATAAAGAGAGAGTTATATATATAAAACTCTCTTTTTTGTGGTATCTTCGTCAGGTTTTGGGATTATTAGGGTGATGGTGGCCTCATAGAATGAGTTTGGAAGTTTACCTTCCTCTGCAATTTTTCTGGAAGAGTTTATTTTTGGTAGAATTCAGCTGTGAAGCCATCTGGACCTGGGCTTTTGTTTGCTGGAAGATTTCTGATCATAGTTTCAATTTCTGTGCTTGTGATGGGTCTGTTGAGATTTTCTATTTCTTTTTGGTTCAGTTTTGGAAAATTGTACTTTTCTAAGAATTTGTCCATTTTTTCCAAGTTGTCCATTTTATTGGCATATAATTGCTGATAGTAGTCTCTTATGATCCTTTGTATTTCTGTGTTGTCTGTTGTGATCTCTCCATTTTCATTTCTAATTTTATTGATTTGATTTTTCTCCCTTTGTTTCTTGATGAGTCTGGCTAACAGTTTGTCAATTTTATTTATCCTCTCAAAGAACCAGCTTTAGGCTTTGTTGATTTTTGCTATGGTCTCTTTTGTTTCTTTTGCATTTATTTCTGCCCTAATTTTTAAGATTTCTTTCCTTCTACTAACCCTGGGGTTCTTCATTTCTTCCTTTTCTAGCTGCTTTAGGTGTAGAGTTAGGTTATTTATTTGACTTTTTTCTTGTTTCTTGAGGTATGCCTGAATTGCTATGAACCTTCCCCTTAGAACTGCTTTTACAGTGTCCCACATGTTTTGGGTTGTTGTGTTTTCATTTCATTCGTTTCTATGCATATTTTGATTTCTTTTTTGATTTCTTCTGTGATACCAAAACCTGACAAAAATGACACAAAAGAAGAAAACTACAGGCCAATATCACTGATGAACATAGATGCAAAAATCCTTAACAAAATTCTAGCAATCAGAATCAAACAACACATTAAATACATCATGACCAAGTGGGCTTTATCAGAGGGATGCAAGGATTCTTCAATATCTGCAAATCAATCAATGTAATACACCACATTAACAAATTGAAAAATAAAAGCCATATGAGTATCTCAATAGATCCAGAGAAAACCTTTGACAAAATTCAACATCCATTTATGATAAAAACCCTCCAGAAAGCAGGAATAGAAGGAACATACCTCAACATAATAAAAGCTATACATGACAAACCCACAGCAAACATTATCCTCAATGGTGAAAAACTGAAAGCATTTCTCCTAAAGTCAGGAACAAGACAAGGGTGCCCACTCTCACCACTACTAGTCAACATAGTTTTGGCCACAGCAATCAGAGCAGAAAAAGAAATAAAAGGAATCCAAATTGGAAAAGAAGAAGTAAAACTCTCACTGTTTGCAAATGACATAATCCTCTACATAGAAAACCCTAAAGACACCAGAAAATTACTAGAGCTAATCAATGAATATAGTAAAGTTATAGGATATAAAATCAACACACAGAAATTCCTTGCATTCCTATACACTAATAAGGAGAAAATAGAGAAATTAAGGAAACAATTCCAATCACCATTGCAACAAACAGAATAAAATACTTAGGAATATATCTCCCTAAAGAAACAAAAGACCTATATATAGAAAACTATAAAACACTGGTGAAAGAAATCAAAGAGGACACTAATAGATGGAGAAATATACCGTGTTCATGGATTGGAAGAATCAATATAGTGAAAATGAGGATACTACCCAAAGCAATCTATAGATTCAATATAATGCCTATCAAGCTACCAACAGTATTTTTCACAGAGCTAGAACAAATAACTTCATAATTTGTATGGAAATACAAAAAACCTCAAATAGCCAAAGCAATCTTGAGAAAGAAGAATGGAACTGGAGGAATCAACCTGCCTGACTTCAGGCTCTATTACAAAGCCACAGTCATCAAGACAGTGTGGTACTGGCACAAAGACAGAAATATAGATCAATGGAACAAAAAAGAAAGCCCAGAGATAAATCCACACACCTATGGACATATACAAGTGGTGCTGGGAAAACTGGTCAATCACTTGTAAAAGAATGAAACTAGAACACTTTTTAACACCATACACAAAAATAAACTCAAAATGGACTAAAGACCTAAACGTAAGACCAGAAACTATAAAACTCCTAGAGGAGAACATAGGCAAAACACTCTCTGACATAAATCACAGTAGGATCCTCTATGACCCACCTCCCAGAATATTGGAAATAAAAGCAAAAATAAACAAATGGGACCTAATTAAAATTAAAAGCTTCTGCACAACAAAGGAAACTATAAGCAATGTGAAAAGACAGCCTTCAGAATGGGAGAAAATAATACCAAATGAAACAACTGACAAAGAATTAATCTCAAAAATATACAAGCAACACCTGCAGCTCAATTCCAGAAAAATAAACGACCCAATCATAAAGTGGGCCAAAGAACTAAACAGACATTTCTCCAAAGAAGACATACAGATGGCTAACAAACACATGAAAAGATGCTCAACATCACTCATTATCAGAGAAATGCAAATCAAAACCACAATGAGGTACCATTTCACTCCAGTCAGAATAGGTGCAATCCAAAAGTCTACAAGCAATAAATGCTGGAGAAGGTGTGGAGAAAAGGGAACCCTCTTACACTGTTGGTGGGAATGCAAATTAGTATAGCCACTATGGAGAGCAGTGTGGAGATTCCTTAAAAAACTGGAAATAGAAGTGCCATATGACCCATTGCTGGGCATACACACCAAGGAAACCAGAATTGAAAGAGACATGTGTCCCCCAATGTTCATGGCAGCACTGTTTATAATAGCCAGGACATGGAAACAACCTAGATGCCCATCAGCAGATGAATAGATAAGAAACCTGTGGTACAAATACACAATGGAGTACTACTCAGCCATTAAAAAGAATACATTTAGATCAGTTCTAATGAGGTGGATGAAACTGGAGCCTATTATACAGAGTGAAGTAAGCCAGAAAGAAAAATACCAAAACAGTATAATAACACATATATATGGAATTTAGAAAGATGGTAATAATAACCCTGTATGTGAGACAGCAAGAGAGACACAGATGTATAGAACAGTCTTTTGGACCCTGTAGGAGAGGGCGAGGGTGGGATGATTTGGGAGAATGTCACTGAAACATGTTTATTATCATATATGAAATGAATCGCCAGTCCAGGTTCAACGCATGATACAGGATTCTCAGGGCTGGTGCACTGGGATGACCCAGAGGCATGGGATGGGGAGGGAGGTGGGGGGTTCAGGATGGGGAACATATGTACACCCGTGGTGGATTCATGTCAATGTATGGCAAAACCAATAAAATATTGTAAAGTAATTAGCCTCCAATTAAAATAAACATTTATATTTTAAAAAAGAACTTAAAAAACAACTCTCTATAGCTTAGGGAACTCAAAATTTGATATACTTAAACAGCTATATTTTATAATTCAAATGGTTTCATTTAAAAAAATCTCATGCCAGGCCATTCCCATATCCGCAGCAGGTCTCCAAAGTGAACAGCCTCTAGCATGTTGGAACGTGGAGAAGGGTTCCATTATATTAGAGCAGCATTTTGAAATACGATATAGTACAAGCTATTTCACCAATATGAATCTGAATGAATTTTTTTAAAGCATAAAGAGATCACTGAAAAGAATTACGCTGAAATATTAATAGTTGTGGGTAGAATTGTGGGTAATTTTTTCTGATTTTTTTTCTATATTTTCAAAGTTTTCTATAATGACTATATATTACTTTTTTTCCCTCTTTTCTTTATTTTTTATTTTTTTAAATTTATTTTTTAATATATATTACTTTTTATAGCTAAAAATAAAGATATTTAAGATGGTTCTAGGGGAAATAGCAAATTAGCTGAGATAACATCTTCAACATCATTAAGACATCTACCTCCAGGAATTCCCTGGTAGTCCAGTGGTTAGGACTTTGAGTTTTCAATGCCAGGGGCCTGGGTTTCATCCCTGGTCAGGGAACTAGGATCCTGCAAGTTACAAGGTCAAAAAAAAGACTAGACTTCCCAGGTAAGTTGGTAAGATATGAGTTATCCTCACTTTACACATCTCCAAGATTATTTAACATTTTTTTTAGCTTTTTGTGTTTGTTTCATTAAAGAGCATGATGAAGATCTAGGTTTTTTAAGCCTGTTTACCACCATACACCACACTGTCATTTTAAGAGATGTCTAGTGGACTCAGGAGTATAAAAATGGGCCTTTTAAACAGTAAACAGCTAATTTCAGATATCTCAAATTTGAAAGTGTATTTTTAAAGCAAAACTGGCTTTACGCTAATTGCTTTGTTCCCTACTTAATACCTGTTTACACTTTAATTTTTTGCAGATAGCATTTCAAGTAAAAGGTTCAGCTATATGTCACAGGAAGAATTTCAAGTAAATGTTTTACTTATATGAGTAAATACCTCTGTATTACTACACTGAAATCAGAAAGGTTGGTCTCTTTGGCAGAATCAGTATGTTTGATCACATCTCTATCCTAAAATGACTTTTTACTAGAACACAGAACCAGGAGTTAGAAAACCAGGGACCTTAGACCATGTTCTATTTACTGGTCTGATTTTGAGTCACTGGGCCATGCTAAGCTTTAATTCCCACATCTAAAAATGGGGTTAGCATATACCAGTTTACCGAGTTTAGGACTAAATAGAACTGTTTGGGAAAATGCCTATAAATGATACATACAATAAATATAAAGTAGCATTAGAACTACTTTTCTAAAATATTACTCAGTTTTAACCACAATGAGGTACCATCTCACGCTGGTCAGAATGACTGCTATCAAAAAGTCTACAAACAATAAATGCTGGAGAGGGTGTGGAGAAAAGGGCACCCTCTTACACTGTTGGTGGGAATGCAAACTAGTGCAGCCACTATGGAGAACAGTGTGGAGATTCCTTAAAAAACTGGAAATAGAACTGCCATATGACCCAGCAATCCCACTGCTGGGCATACACACCGAGGAAACCAGAACTGAAAGAGGCACGTGTCCCCCAATGTTCATCACAGCACTGTTTACAATAGCCAGGAAACGGAAGCAACCTAGAGGTCCACTGGCAGATGAATGGATAAGAAAGCTGTGGTACATATACACAATGGAGTATTACTCAGCTATTAAAAAGAATGCATTTGAATCAGTTCTAATGAGATGGATGAAACTGGAGCCTATTATACAGAGTGAAGTAAGTCAGAAAGAAAAACACTAATCCAGTATATTAATGCATATATATGGAATTTAGAAAGATGGTAATGATGACCCTATATGCAAGACAGCATAAGAGACACAGATGTAAAGAACAGACTTTTAGACTCTGTGGGAGAAGGTGAGGGTAAGATAATCTGAGAGAACAGCATGGAATATACAGCACCATGTATATTATCATATGTGAAATAGATCTCCAGTCCAGGTTCCATGCATGAGACAAGGTGCTCTGGGCTGGTGCACTGCATGGGATGGGGAGGGAGGTGGGAGGTGGGTTCAGGATGGGGAACACATGTACACCCACGGCTAATTCATGTCAGTGTATGGCAAAAACCACTACAATATTATAAAGTAAGTACCCTCCAATTAAAATAAATTAATTAAAAAACAAAATAACAGCAACAGAAAAATAAAATATTACTGAGTTTTAAGATTTAAAACTATGTTAATTCTGCTTACATTATATATTCAGCACACATCTTTTCATTATACACATATATCATTCTCTACTGGACTCTTTTTTATGGTTTCAGTTTTTATAATTATCTTTTAAGTTGAAATATAATTGATATGTAACATTATATTAGTTTCAGGTGTACTGTTTACCTCTTGTAATCATCTTTAAGTACTGGGTTGGGCAAAAAGTTCATTCAGGTTTTTTCATAAGCTGGTACAGAAAAACCTGAATAAATTTTTTTAACAACCCAATAGTTTTCTTTACAGGTACAAAGTAGTTATGTTTCTAAAAAAGACTGTAAAGTCAACTTTCAAAACCATTCTTAACTTATTAGAAGAATACTTTCTCTAAAGGAAGGCTAAATTTTTTTATAAAAAGAGAATGTATTATTTTAGAGATATTGGTTGCTTTCTACTGGTGGGCTTAAAGACAATATGTTTTAATCATAGATATATCACCTTCATGGCAGTTTTTGCTTTTGCAAAGTTCTTTGTCATGTTTTATCATTTCATTGAGGAAGGTGGTATTTCTACATATCTACATATAATTATGCAAGAAAACATCCCAGTCTAAACAATGGTTTTATTATATTTTTGAATTTCCAGAGGTTACAATATGGAAAAACCTGAGTGATCTTAGAAATACATACAATATTATTTTATCTTCATTATTCTCTATTTATTTTACTTTTTATGATAATCAGAAGGCTTCATTTCCTATAAAACAGGAAAACAACAGCTATCCTATATTTAGGGTTAGTGAGAGAGGAGAGCGAAAAAGTTGGCTTAAAGCTCAACATTCAGAAAACGAAGATCATGGCATCCGGTCCCATCACTTCATGGGAAATAGATGGGGAAACAGTGGAAACAGTGGCAGACTTTATTTTTTGGGGCTCCAAAATCACTGCAGATGGTGACTGCAGCCATGAAATTAAAAGACGCTTACTCCTTGGAAGAAAAGTTATGACCAACCTAGATAGTATATTCAAAAGCAGAAATATTACTTTGCCGACTAAGGTCCGTCTAGACAAGGCTATGGTTTTTCCTGTGGTCATGTATGGGTGTGAGAGTTGGACTGTGAAGAAGGCTAAGTGCCGAAGAATTGATGCTTTTGAACTGTGGTGTTGGAGAAGACTCTTGAGAGTCCCTTGGACTGCAAGGAGATCCAACCAGTCCATTCTGAAGGAGATCAGCCCTGGGATTTCTTTGGAAGGAATGATGCTAAAGCTGAAGCTCCAGTACTTTGGCCCACCTCATGTGAACAGTTGACTCATTGGAAAAGACTCTGATGCTGGGAGGGATTGGGGGCAGGAGGAGAAGGGGACGACCGAGGATGAGATGGCTGGATGGCATCACGGACTCGATGGATGTGAGTCTGAGTGAACTGCGGGAGTTGGTGATGGACAGGGAGGCCTGGCGTGCTGCGATTCATGGGGTGGCAAAGAGTCAGACACAACTGAGCGACTGAACTGAACTGAACTAAGAATTTTAGTGAGTTAGAAAATATAGGAATCCCTGGTACATGGTAGACAATCCAATAAATGATCATTTCCTACACACATATACATTTGTTCTTTTATTCTTTTATCCAGTGGTTCTGTCTTACACATAGACTAGACAACTATTTTTGTTACAGAGACAGGATTCTAAATAATCCAATCAGTTGAGAGAGGCTCCATGGCAAATCGTGCTATGGTGTTGGTGCAATAGGTAATGCTAAATTTCTTACTTTCTGATGGTACTAGTTGCCGCCGAAATGCTTCCCCTATCAGTTCCTTGAGTTTCTTCTTCAGATCTCTGCTGGTTTTCTTATAGAAATATAGATCTCTTTCCAGCTGCTGGATTTTATCTTCATAATTTTTTAAAGTTTCCACAATGCCTTCCCCATCTCGCTCTATAAAACAGAAATTTACATTTAAAATCAGTTTAAAATAAATGACTGAAAATCCTAACAGAGCTCCCAGACTCTATTTAAAGGATGAGAAGTATGTTACATGTTTATCTGTTCCTTGGATGGATTTGTTTTCAGCTACAATATGGATTCTACTACCTGTAAAATGTTTTCAAAGTAGGATGAGCCCTTCCCCATCCTAACCCTTAAAACTACGTATTTTTCATAATTCATAAGCACTTTTTGAGTAGCTAACTAAATTTATCCTCAGAACATCAGAAGTAAGGTCTACATTTGGAACTCTGTCCAGCTGCATCAGTGTCTTAAAGGTTTATATCAGGAACTGTGGATATATAAAAGTCATAAGCCTAAGGTTTATAGGCCCAAGAAATATACAACCAGGGAACTTCCCTGGTAGCACAGTAGACAGGAATCCATCTGCCAATGCAGGGAACATGGGTTTGATCTTTGGTCCAGGAAGATTCCACATGCCGAGAAGCAACTAACACCATGCGCCACAACTTCTGAGCAGGTGCTCTAGAGCCTGTCAGCTGCCACTACTGAGCTGGTGTGCTGCAACTACTGAAGCCCCTGCACCTAGAGTCTGTGCTCCACAACAACAGAAGCCATCGTGATGAGAAGCCTGCCACATCGCAATGAAGAGTAGCCCCTAATCTCCGCAACTAGAGAAAGCCTGTGCAGCAACAAAAACCCAGTGCAACCAAAAATAAATAAATAGATTAATTTTAAAAATAAATGCAATGCTTTAAGAAAAAAATGGAGAAGGCAATGGCACCCCACTCCAGTACTCTTGCCTGGCAAATCCTATGGACGGAAGAGCCTGGTAGGCTGCAGTCCATGGGGTCGCTAAGGGTTGGACCCGACTGAGCGACTTCACTTTCACTTTTCACTTTCATGCATCAGAGAAGGAAATGGCAGCCCACTCCAGTGTTCTTGCCTGGAGAATCCCAGGGACGGGAGAGCCTGGTGGGCTGCCGTCTATGGGGTCGCACAGAGTCGGACACGACTGAAGTGACTTAGCAGCAGCAGCAGCTTAAGAAAAAAAAGACTGGGCGTGGGTTCCATTCCTGGAACTAAGGAATGGAACTAAGAATGGATCTAAGAATGGAACTATGGAATGCAACTAAGATCCCACATGCTTTGTGGCGTGGCCAAGAAACTTGAAAATAAAAAAGAAATATACAACCAGAAAAACCAGAAACCTGTCAGAAGAGGCTGAAAGATTAAATTACAAAGGAAAAACCACCAGGAAAAGAGAAGAGGGGGAAAAGCCATAAGTAAACCTCTAGTTTATGCCACAATATAACTTAAAACTTCTAATATTTAGGCATGTTTACAATAGCCCCCTTTGAGTTATGTTCTACAACCAGTAAAATTCAGTTTACTCATCTTCAGAAATACACTTTCAGACCTACTCTCTCCTGCTGGTAAATCTAGAAAATGGTCCTGTGCTCAGTTGCTCAGTTGTGTCTGACTCTTTGCGACACTATAAACTGTAGCATGCAGGCTTCCTGTCCTTTACTATCTCCTAGAGTTTGCTCAAAGTTATGTCTGTTAAATCAGTGATGCCATCAAACCACCTCATCCTCTGTCACCCCCTTCTTTTTTTTGCCTTCAATCTTTCCCAGTGTCAGGGTCTTTTCCAATGAGTCAGCTCTGCATCAGGTGGCCAAAGTATTGGAGCTTCAGCTTCAGCATCATTTCTTACAATGAATATTCAGGGCTGATTTCCTTTAGGATTGATCTTGCTGTCCAAGGGACTCTTGAGAATCTTTGCCAGCACCACAATTCAAAAGCATCAATTCTTTGGCACTCAGCCTTCTTTATGGTCCAACTCACACATCCATACGTGACTACTGGAAAATCATAGCTTTGATTATACAGACCCACCCCTTTGTCGGCAAAGCAATTATCTCTGCTTTTCAATACCCTGTTTAGGTTTGTCATAGCTTATCTTCCAAGGAGCATCTTTTAATTTCGTGGCTGCAGTCACCATCCACAGTGATTTTGCAGCCCAAGAAAATAAAGTCTGTCACTGTTTCCATTGTTTCCCCACCTATCTGCCATGAAGTGATGGACCAGATGCCATGATCTTAGTTTTCAGAATGTTGCATTTTAAGCCAGCTTTTTCACTCTCCTCTTTCATCCTCATCAAGAGGCTCTTTAGTTCCTCTTCACTTTCTGCCATTAGAGTGGTATCATCTGCATATCTGAGGTTGTTGATATTTCTCCCAGCAATCTTGATTCCAGCTTGTGCTTCATCCAACCCAGAATTTTGCATGATGTACTCTGCATATAAGTTAAATAAGCAGGGTGACAATATACAGCCTTGACGTACTCCTTTCCCAATTTGAACCAGTCTGTTGTTCCATGTCCACTTCTAATTTTTGCTTCTTGACCTCCATATAGGTTTCTCAGGAGACCAGTAATGTGGCCTGGTATTCCCATCTCTTTAAGAATTTTGCACAGAATGTTTCCTACATAAATATTTTTAGTTACAACTTAGTTATGAAAAACTTGTCCCAGCTATAGTAATGAATGATTTTTAAAATGTTCTCATTTGGCTAAAGCATGAGCTGTTTTGTAAAATGCCAATCACTTGAAAAAACATATTAAAAATTCTATTAAAAGAGCACTTTTAGAGACGTAAGACAGAATAACATGATGTAAAGAGAATGTGTTTGAATGAAATAACGTACGGAATCCAGTCAAGGAAGTCCTGTCATCAGGCAACTAGTTGCTAATTAATTGGTTATAAAATTTAACTTACAGGCAGATTGCCTCAACACTCCAATACATAGATTTTCCAATTTTCTGCTTACTTGGGTTGCTTCTTCCGGATCCCTTTTACCACATTTCCAGCTCTAGATTCACGAGAATGAAGACTCAACAGCTAAGCTGCTTGAACTGAAGTATTCCAGGCACTGAAGTATCGCCAGGCAGTGATTTTGTTGCCATAAGAACTGTGTGTGTACCAGTCATAAGCCCAGGTATTGTGAAGACCAACTGCTATGGCAAGTCTTTCCACACCACAGTTGATAGCTGAACTAAACTACTATGTGCTAAGAAACAGTATGCGCCCATCAATGGTAGACTAATTTTGACCTAAGCTATAATCTTTAATGCATAAAATTTACAACTGATATAACTAAAAGGAGAACTATAACCAGAAATCTTACAGAACCTATTACTGTAATTTTATAAAGGTAAAGTGATTTAAATATCAAGGTTCAATATCCTAGAAATGGGGAACTTTTCAGCTATATATCACCAAGCCAGATGTCATCCCACATTCCTACATAGTAACTAGACAAATAACTAACAGGATGGCAGCAGTTCTCTGTGTGTTGCTGGAGACAGGCAGAGGAGATGGCATTTCAGGCATGAAGTGCCTTACATCCAGAGGGGTATCCCAGTATGTGGACCCAAACACACAAAGCACAAAACATGTGTTAGTAGTAATTATTTATGCATGTTAGGCTTTAACGGACCCAGTTCCTTTCCTGATCCCCCTCCTCTACATCATCTTCACACAGCTGATGAGAAGGGGCAGTTACCTTTGAAATGATGTAACAGCAGCTGCATTTTTTGCTCGTGTTCTTTTTGCTGGAGGATCAATCTCCGGTCACACTGAAATTTCAGATGTTCCAGTGCAGATTCTAACTCACGAACCACATTATCCCGTTCCAGAACTTTCATTTTAATTTCTTCATTCTGTAACTTTAGTTTCCGTTCAACTTCTCGCAAATTAACCACCTAGCAAAGACAGTTTTTGACCTTTTAACTATCTTAGACAGCCTAATATAATAGATTAATTTACTTTTCCTTAGACTTCATAAAGATGAACGCCCTTAATCACCATGGTATAACTAGGCAAATGCTTTGTAACAAACCCACACAATAACCTAACAGCCTTTTTAATTTGTTGGGATTCTGGTAACAACTTCATTTTAAATATATACCTGCGGTGAATTCATGTTGATGTATGGCAAAACCAATACAATATTGTAAAGTAATTAACCTCCAATTAAAATAAATAAATAAATTCCCAAAATAAATAAATAAATAAATGTAATGTTGGTCTAACCATCACCCCTCCATCATTTCTTAGACATAATCTTTGTAGTTTACCTTTGTAATCCTGTAACTATTTTCCCAGTCTAAAAAAATATCTAAGAATTCTAAAGACTCTTGTAACATCTAGATTATTCTCATTTTTAACTCCAAAGTGAATGTTATAAATAAGAGACAGAATTTTTTCAGCTGTAAATAGAGTTTGGCCTGAGACTGTACTTTTTAGTCCAGTGGGTTCCTCTCTGCACTGATAGAAAGTAAAAACACTTCAGACAATATCTGTGTCACAGTGCTTCTTAATAATGTAAAGACCTTCTCTCTAGAAAAATGCTAATTTCTAACAAGGGTTCTTAAGATTAGAAAAATCCACTGACCTTGGCCCTTGCACTAAGACCACCACAAAAGAGTTATCTGTATCAAAGCCTCAGACAATATGTACCATTATTTCTGCCCTCCAAACACCCAGTGATGGGATGCACTCACATCAATGATAGAAGTATAATCATTCTGATAATCATTATCCAAGAGGAGGGCTGTGTATAACACTTCTATTAATTTGTTCATCTTTATTTCACTTGTCTCACAGAATTAGAACTTTATTTTAAAACTTCAGTGTTTTATTTTTCATTAATTGTATATTATCTTAAACTGAATATATTTTTCAGAGAAAAAAGTAATCTACTTGCTTAACATTTCATAATATATATATTAAGAGAAGACACTGGAGAAAAGACAGATATAATTTTCAATGTTATGAATTTTCAATGTTATGAAATCTCTATCAGTAAACTGTCAAATCTGTATAAAATACCCTAATTTATATTAAGCACACCCAGGTTAATGCTAAAATCGATCACTACCTTTGTCACTGATGTACCATTTCATCTCTATTTCAGTTCATAGAATATGATGAGAAAGTATAGGTACCCCTACCCAGCAATGAAGGAAAGGGAATCCAAACCTGGAGGGTCCCTTGATTTTTCATGAATGCTAAGTAGGAACAACCAAATCTAGAAAACATCCAACTAATAGTGCCTGAAGAATATATGGATTAAATTCTTTGGATTTTAAAACTATTTCAAAAAGCATCCTCCTTTTAAGCGACCCTTCAATTTTAAGAACCTCACTAAAATTTAGGTCTACAATACTTGGATAAGCACAAAGATTTCGGATGACAACATTCAGTACTGTAAAGTCTGCATGTATGTGAGCTGTATACCCATCTTGATCCCTATTTATAAGAAAACCCTCTGTCCCTGAAAAACAAACCTTATTGAAATATCTGAAAAGAACAGCTCTAATCTCAACAGGACTCAGGCAAATTAGTCTTTCTAAGACATTTGCTTCACTATGAGAGAGGTTTTGAAATGAAGCTCTGAGCAAGTTCTGGCGACTCTGGATACTTTCATTCTTGTATTCAATTGCGGCTTCCAAAGCTTCAATCCCTTCTTCAAGTTGGAAAAGAACATGTTCTTCCTAGATACAATACAATAGAAATCACTCATTTTAAATGAAATAGTATAACTTGGACTTTGTCATATTCTAAGATCTTACTAGCTCTTGGGTCTAATGGACATTATCATTCTTCTACGCTTCCCTCAAACCAATCCATGGTGGCTGCCAAATAAGTATCTTGCATTTTCACCACAAAACATTACAGCGTTTTTAGTTACAGAATTCCTCATAAAATAGAAACTCAAATGTTTCTTGAAGATAAGAACTGACCCTCTAGAACTGCATATGGCCAACAGGTATATGAGAAGATAGATATTCAACATCGCTAATCATCAGGGAAATGCAAATAAAAAACCACAGTGTGATACACACCTGTCAGAATGGCCATCATCAAATAACAAATGTTGGTGAGGATACGGAGAAAAGTGAATTCTCATACACGGTTGGTGGGAATGTAAATTGGTTACAGCCACTGTGGAAAACAGTACGGAGGGTTCTCAAAACACTAAAAAAGAACTACTATATGACCCAGCAATTCTACTCCTGGGTACGTATCTGGGAAGAAAAACTAATTTGCAAAGATACATGCACCTCAATGTCCATAGCAGCTTTATTTACAACTGCCAAGGTATGGAAGCGACCTAAGTGTCCATCAATAGATGAATGGATAAAGATGTGGTATATATACATAAAGAAATACTGCTGCTGCTAAGTCGCTTCAGTCGTGTCCAACTCTGTGAGACCCCACAGACAGCAGCCCACCAGGCTCCCCCGTCTCTGGGATTCTCCAGGCAAGAACACTGGAGTGGGTTGCCATCTCCTTCTCCAATGCATGAAAGTGAAAAGTGAAAGGGAAGTCGCTCAGTCATGTCCGACTCTTAGCGACCCCATGGACTTCAGCCTACCAGGCTCCTCCATCCGTGGGATTCTCCAGGCAAGAGTACTGGAGTGGGGTGGCGGAATACTACTTGGTCATAAAAACAAAATTTTGCCATTTGCAGCAGCAACAAGAATGGACCTGGAGGGCATTATAGTGAGTAAGTCAGAGAAAGACAAATGCTGTATCACTTATACGTAGAATCTAAAACTTACAACAAACTAGTGAATATAACAGCAAAAAAAGAAGCAGACTCACAGATACAGAGAACAACATAGTGGTTACCAGTGGCAGGGCACATTATAGGGGTTGGGGAGTGGGAGGTACAATCAACTGGGAGTAAGACAGGCTACAAGGATATATTATACTACACAGGGAATATAGCCAATATTTTATAGTAACTGTACCTTTAAAAATTGTATTAAAAAATAAATAAAAATTAAAAATGGACACTCTACCACTCTGCAAACATGATTTGCTCACTCCTATCTCTATGCCTTATTTAACAGTGTTCTATCTAAAATGACCTTCTTTCTTATATCTATCAATACATACCATGTTTTTCATAATCCAGCTCAAGATTTTGATTCACCAATGCTGCCTTAATTCAATCTTCCACCAAATGATCACTGCATTGCTTTGGATAAATAATGTATTAAGTATAGCTTTATTAGGTTTCCCTGGTGGCTCAGTGATACAGAATCTGCCTGCCAATGAGGAGACATGGGTTTGATCCCTGGGTGAGGAAGACTCCCTGGAGAAGGAAGTGGCAACCCACTCCAGTATTCTTGCCTGGGAAATTCCACGGACAGAGGAGTCTGGCGGGCCACAGGCTATGGGGTTGCAAAAGATTCAGGCATGACTTAGTACTAAACAACAACAACAACATAGCTTTATTACATTATCTATAACTTGATTTTTATATTCATCAAGATTTAGAGTTTTATCAACTCTCTGTCTCTTCTCAGATGGAGTAGAATTCCTCAAGAGAAGCAAAATGTTTTCCACTTTTTTGTTTCTTCCATAGGGCCCAGGAACTGTCCTGGGCACTCAAGAATTCCTTAAATACTCAAACGTTTTGCTGAATTTTAGCCTCTCAGACCTTTAGATCTGCAGGGCTGGGGGTTGACTTTGACAGCCTTGAGGGGAAAACCTCATTCTGTGGTCCTTGGCAAAGCTACCCAAGTTAAGTTATAAAATAGGGCAGTAGAAGCTCATGATGTCATATAACCTCCAGTCAAGTTTGTCTTTCTTTCATCAACTCAATGAACAATAGTGTTATTAAATCCTCTCCCTTGTTCCTTCTTAATCAGCTCTTCAACTTCTTCTCATACTTGCTCAAATCTAAAACACTACAGAGATACAGCAAGGTGATTCCCAGCCACTTACTTTTTGTTAGTAACTTTCCCTTACTTTGGACATTGACCATAAATATTTGCAGAGAAAATCCAGGCTCAAAAGTTCATCTTTGTCTGATAAAATAATAAGTTGTGGTTACCACTGCCAACTGAAATAAAATTTTGAAAAAAGACAAAGTCTGGGACAATTTGGTAGCCAATAAATGCAACATCTTTTACATAGTTAAAAAAATAATGATGAAGAGAAGCCACATGTTCCCCTAAATGAAAACTCCTAAAAGGTATTTCTATTGGGGGCTGAATTTTGCATATTTACTTGGCTAGGACTTAGTGTGGAACAATGCTCCCGTACTTTCTAAAACAATTAACCCTTAATGCTCTAGGCCTTTGTTATAGATGATGAATTACCAAGTATCACCCAAGAAAGATGCATAAAGAAAAGGTATCTTCTTTAGAAGAAATGAGAAAAAGAGTCCCTCAAATCATTTTCTGTGTTCTGTGAAAACCTCAGCTGAGAAAGGCCATACTCAAGGCAACTGTGAGTCTCCCTATGCCTCGCAATTCTAGGAAGGGGCCACATTCATGGACCTCCATGAGAGGACATCACAGTCTCTAGTCAAGCCTTGCTTATGGCACCAAACAGGTGACAAGGAAACTCAGTACATCTGACAAAGTCTCAAGGAAACAAAGTTGATCAGGTTTATCATTTTTATGTTTGGGTAGCAAAGGTGAAGGAAATCATCCAAGTGATCCGTCATAGAGTACTTCCAGTTCCAAAGCATACTGACTTACTTCAGGTGACAACACGGTACCATTTTTAAGTTTCTCATCCACGCTGTTTCTCTGTCTCTGCAGCTGATCCTTTTCTCTCTGGAGGGCTTGTACTTGTTCTGAAATCTTTATTTTCTCCTCAGCTGTGCTGCTCTGGAGCTGCACATTCTTTTCAGACAACTCTTGGTCCAACAAGCTCAGGCGAGTTGATATTTTTAAACTGTCTGTGTTCAAAGCCTAAAAAGATAATCAACCAGACACCCTAAGGTCAGTTATTAGAAATACAGACTTTTTCCTAAATAAATTAGGAAAAAACATAGAGAAAACTACTATGTGGACATATTTTTAGCTCTTACATTATTATTTTCTCCCATGGTTTTTTTCTTTTTTGGGGGGGGGGGGCGGGCTTCATTTTCTAAGTCTTAAATTGAATGTCTTTTTTAAGTGGAGATTTTTAAAAAAATGTTTTTATTATTTATTTGGCTGTGCCTGGTCTTGGTATTTCATCAAAATAATTACATGTATATACCACCATAAGGTTTATAATTTTTTAAAAAAGTAGTCTCCTACGCCACCCTTCTCTGATTCCTGCTCCCTAGAAATGACCATCTTTAACCTTTCAAGCTATTTATTCAGGTTTATGTCCATGTTTCTAAATAACATTACCAATTTTAGGTACTGTCTACTGGTTGTCTATTATAAAAGATAAAGATTTAGCACTCTTATGCCTCCTTGTCTATATTTCCCCTCCTTATATTCTCCCAACTTAAGTTATATTACAGTTTTTATTTAAAACAATAGTTTACATGACTTTGTGAATATTATTCATAACTGAACTATCTAGGACAAAATTATCATATTTCCATCTGGAACAATTTGTTTTGGTTACCTTATAACTAATTCTTTTCCAATAGAACTATAAAATCCCTCTCAACATTATTTTTTCAGTTGATCAAAACTTAATCAGGGAATATTTTCATTCTCTTCTCTTCTGGAAACATTTTGCCTAGAGTCTCCATCCTCCTGCTCCAAACTAGACTATAGTTGTTCCTGGACTTCCTTTGGTACTATTGAAAATTTCCAGTTAGAGCACATTTTCTGGGTCCCAAGTCTTTCTTTTCCATAGCTTGTGTCCTCATTTTATGGAGCACATCCTCTAGTAGTTTCATGAGACAGGCTGGGTTATAGATAATTTTTTTCACCTGAAAATGTCTGTATTCTGCCTCCCCATTTAATTTATATTCATCTAAACAGAGAATCTTTGTTTGGATACCATTTTCCTTATGAGTTTTAAGACTGCTTCGCGTCTTCTAATGAAGAAGGTTGAGCACTCTAGTGCCATTCTGACTCTCAAGATTTATACAATGATATGCTTTTGGTAGTATTTGTTATACCCTTGATAAACTATTTCAACCCAGAGTTTCATATCTTCAGTGTTGGCAATTTTTTGTATTATGTCTTTGATAATCTCCTCTTCCCCTGTTTCCTCTGTTTTATCTTTCTGGAATTCCTGTTACTTGGATGATGGACTTTGTGGGTTTATCTGTCAATTAAATGTTATTCCTCTTATTTTCTATTTACTTTCTGAGATGTTTCTTAACATTATCCTTCAGAGCTTTTAATTTCTAAAAGTTCTTTCATGTTTTTTACAGCCTGCAATTCTTGCTTTATGGATGGGAGTATCAGCTTTTACCACCTTGAGCATAGTAAGATTTTTAAAGTTTTTTCAGCTCCTTGTTCTATCTCTAATTTCTCTGATCACCTTCTTCTTTTTTTTTTTTTTCTTTTGTTTTGGCCTCCATCTTTAATGTTAGTAGCATTCCTGAGATCTCCATCATACTTAAGAGTTAGGTAAAATGCTGATACTGCGGTGGGTTAAGATTTATGACAGTAGAACCTGGACACTTAGTTGGGGGCTCCCAAATGTAAATTGGGCATTTTAGGGCATTTTTTCCTCAGACTGTTTCAGAAAAATCAACCAATCTTCTGCTGGGAAGTGTAAGTCTGGCTGCCTGCATTTAGGGATATATGAAGGGGTTAGGGAATGGATATGTCAGGATTCAGACTTTCATTCATTCCCTGTTTATTTTGACTTACCCCAGCCCTCTGCTGTACTTGGCTCAATCTTCAGAAAATAAATCATTTAGTCCAGAATTAGGAAAGGATGGTTTCCCGACCATGCCCTGTTTTCATTCTCAAGCCTCACTCCTCCCTTCTAAAATTCATGGTCCCTTCATTGCTGAGTTTTTTTTTTTTCACGTTTATGTGAATTATAGCTTGTGAAGCTGTCACTAAGAAAGCTAAAGATAAAGGCTTGACTCTCATTGGTATCCCTCATCTAGGCACTTGGATTTCAGCTTTTTCTGTTCTGCTAAGCCAGTAACCACTTATCTATCTCCTTTCCAGCTTACATTTTTTGGGTAACCTTTTGTCTTCTGTCATCTCCCCTACTAATTTTTCCCTTTATGTGTTTACAGGTTTTTTTCAGTAATAGCTTTATTAAAATACAGTTCATATACATCGATTTAAAGTGTACAATTCGATGGTTTTAAGTATATTTGCAAACTTGTGCAACCATCACCATAATCAATCTTAGAACATTTTCAGCAGTCTCTCAGAAGAAACTCTATGCCCACTAACACTCACTCTACTTCCTCGCCAAGCCCTGATCTAGTTCTAAGTAACCAGTATTCTACTTTCTGTCTCTATGAAACTGTCTACTATGACTGACTTCTTTCATTTAACATAATGTTTTCAGAGTTCATCCATGTTGTAGCACGTATCAGTGCTTCATTCCTTTCTACTGTTGAATAATATTCCGTTATATGAATGTGTACCACATTTCGTTTATACATTGTCAGTTGAAGGACACTGGGTTGCTCTCATTTTTTTACTATTACAAATAATACTGTTTTGAATATTCATGTACAAGTTTTGTGTGCACTTATGTCTTCACTTGATTTGAATGTACACCTAGGAGTGGATGCTAGGTCATTTGGTAATTCTATGTTCAACATGTTATCCAAAGTAACTGCACCATTTTACAATCCCACCAGCAATGTGTAAGAGTTCCAATTCCTTCACATCCTCACTAAAATTATTTTTCTGATTATAATCATCCTAGTGGGTATGAAGCAGTATCTCATTTAAATTTTGATTTGCATTTACCGGATGGCTATGATGTTGAGCATCTTTCAACGTGCTTACTGGCCATTCACAAATCTTTGGAGAAATTTCTATCTGAATCCTTTGTCCATTTTTAAACTGGGTTGCCTTTTTATTACTGAGCTTTTAAAGAGTTCTACATCTGTTCTAAATACACACTTAATGATGTACAAACACCTTCTCCCATTCTATGGGTTATCTTTTCAGTTTCTGGATGGTGTTCTTTACATTACAAATGCTTTTAATATTGATGAAGTCCAATTTATCTAATTTTTTCTGTTGTTTGTGTTTTAGGTGTAATATTCAATAAACCACTGGTTAACCTAAGGTCACAAAAAGTTATACTTATGTTTCTTTCTAAGATGCTTATAGTTTTAGCACTTACATTTAGGTCTTTGATTCATTTTATTTGTATATGGTATGAATTTAGCCTTTTTAAGATAAATTTTTTTAAAAAATTTACTTTTGGCTGTGCTGGGTCTTTATTGCTGAATGGACTTTCCTCTAGTTGTAGTGAGAGCAGGCCACTCTAGCTGTGGAGTGAGGGTTTCTCATTGCAGTGGCTTCTCTTGTTGTGGAGCATGGGCTTTAGCATGTGGGCTTCAGAAGTTGAAGTTCATGGGCTATGGGGTACAGGTTCAACAGTTGTGGCACATAGGCTTAGTTGCTCCACGGCATGTAGGATTTTCCTGGACCAGGGATCAAACCTGTGTCTACTGCATTCGCAGGTGGATTCTTTACCAATGAGCCACCAGGGAAGCCTTAATATAGGCTTTTTTATACTGTGTTTCTTGTCTGAAATGGATACGATCATATCTTATAGTATTTCTTAAATACTGAAAAAATATGTAATATGCTTTGTTTTATCTTTTGTAATATCCTCTGTTCAAAAAGAACCCTGAAATATGTCTCAAGTTTCTCTTCTGTTTAATTAAAACTATCTTCAAAGAATCAATTTTGCTATGATCTACTGGCTTCCCTGGTGGTTCAGAGGTTAAAGCATCTGCCTACGATGCAGGAGACCTGGGTTCGATCCCTGGGTCAGGAAGATCCCCTGGAGAAGGAAATGGCAACCCACTCCAGTACTCTTTCCTGGAGAATCCCATGGACGGAGGAGCCTGGTGGGCTACAGTCCACGGGGTCACAAAGAGTCGGACACGACTGAGCGACTTGACTTCACTTCACTGTGGGTTTCATTTATTTGCACTCTATGCTTACCTCAGTATGTTCCTACTTCCTAAATATTACATCTCGTTGAAACTAGAAAACATCTACTTTCTTTTCTTTGCTCTTCCTGCATCATAAAGTAAATGTATTTCAGGAATAAGAGTTTCCTTCTCACTCCTTTCTTTTTCTGTTTTTTCTGTTTTTGATACAGAACGTATCATAAAGGTCCCAGGTATTTTCTTCTGTTTATTCACTTGATACATTGATTTGTAAATCCTCTTTGCTGTCATTACATGTTTCTTTTTTGCGGGGAGGCGGGCAGCTTCTAAAACCTGACCCTGACAGCTAGTGTGGACAAGTTACCTGGATGGAGCACCAGCAACTAGGCTGGATAGAAGGGCTACCCCTACCCCAATGTCCAATAGCCTGCTGCTAAAAGCTATCTCGACATGTTTGGGAAACAGAAGACAGAGCAGAGGTTAAGTGCAGATCTTGTTCACATGTTACACTAAGGTGGAGAAGTTAAGAACACGTCAAAAAATCACCCCAGACCTAGTGGTACATCTATGCTGGATGAAAGGTAGGTTTTTAAATAAAGAGGCAGAGCTTATTCCATGATTCCACGACTGACCTCAGACTCAAGGTCAGCTGGAAGCAAAGGTTTGTGCAGAAAGCTTTTACAATTTAAAAAAATTGAAGTATAATTGATTTATAATGTCGTGCCAATCTCTGCTGTACAGTGACTCAGTTATATACATATATACATTATTTTTTATATAATCCATAATGGTTTATCACAGGACATTGAATATAGTTCCCTGGGCTATACATTAGGATCTTGTTGTTTATCCATTCTAATGTAATAGCTGGGATCTACCAACCCCAAACTCCAAGTCCATCCCTCCCCCACTCTCCCTTGGCAAACACAGGTCTATGAGTCTGTTTCTGTTTTATAAACAGGTTCATTTGTGCCATATTTTAGATCCCACATACAAGTGATATTATATGGGATTTGTCTTTCTCTTTGTAGAGAAAGTTTTCTTAAACTCTAGGGCAAGTCAGCTTTATTTTCAGATGCTACTGTTGCTACTGCTATTATTAAAAAAACTTCTCCTGGTCCTTATAATACTTCTACAGTCATTTTTCAAAATCTGAAACTGAGGCAAAGTCCTTCATAAAACCACTTATCTGAATGGCTCATAAAACCCAAGTCCTACAACAAAAATTTTTGTAAAGATACTCAAGTCTATAAGTAGAAAAATAAACAAATCTGTATTATACAAAGTCTTCTTTCTTTTGTAGGAATTGTAAGTAGTAGTATCAGTTCAGTTCAGTCACTCAGTCGTGCCGACTCTTTGCAACCCCATGAATCGCAGCACGCCAGGCCTCCCTGTCCATCACCAACTCCTGCAGTTCACTCAGACTCACGTCCATCAAGTCCGTGATGCCATCCAGCCATCTCATCCTCTGTCGTCCCCTTCTCCTCCTGCCCTCAATCCCTCCCAGCATCAAAGTCTTTTCCAATGAGTCAATTCTTTGCATGAGGTGGCCAAAGTACTAGAGTTTCAGCTTTAGCATCATTCCTTCCAAAGAAATCCCAGGGCTGATCTCCTTCAGAATGGACTGGTTGGATCTCTTTGCAGTCCAAGGGACTCTCAAGAGTCTTCTCCAACACCACAGTTCAAACACATCAATTCTTCAGTGCTCAGCTTTCTTCACAGTCCAACTCTCACATCCATACATGACAACAGGAAAAACCATAGCCTTGACTAGACGGACCTTAGTCGGCAAAGTAATGTCTCTGCTTTTGAATATGCTATCTAGGTTGCTCATAACTTTTCTTCCAAGGAGTAGTAGTATAGTTGGATCATTTTCAAGTCTGTTCTTCCAGATTACCAATGTTCACTCAACCTTCACCCAATGTTCACTCTCTAATGGTACAGATTATTTTTAAAATATCCACTAAGGCTTCCATAGGAAATGGCAAGCAAGTTATTCTAAATGGTTTCATAGTTTCTGTTTGGGATAATAAAAAGTTTGGAAATAGATAATAGTGATGTTGTAAACACTGAATATAATTAATGCTGATGAACTGTACACTTTAAAATGGTCAAAATGGTAAATTTTATGTTATGTATAACACACTACAATTTTTAAAATATCACCAAAAGTTACTAATAGATAACTCATACTTGGTAGAACACTGAACATTTTACTTCAAAACTGCAATAGATTTTACTGATGGTCATTAAATAAGCACTAATAAGCCAAATACACTGAAAACCAGAAAAGTTTTCTTTTGGTTTCTAACTTCACAGTGGTTTGATTTACCTTATAGAAAAATAAATCTCAATTTATATGGTTTACAACCAGAGTCAAAGAGCATATTAAATAGAATACCTGACTAGATCGCAACTTCTTACTTTCCAGGTGGCTCTTCTCCTGTAACAGGGCCTCCTTCTTTGAAACTATGGCCTCGCGTTTCTTTAAGTCTTCTTCCAGCTCCTCTAATTCTTGGCGTTGGTTCAGAACTTTCTCTACTTCTTCATCTAACCATTTCTTTTGTTTATCCAATTTCTACATTAAAAGTCCAAAGAAATGTTACAATTTGTTTTTCTTCACCATAAAATTTATATGGTAATAATATAACTTCAGACTAACTAAACACCTTAAATGAACATTTAAAAGCTATCTGGAACACCGTAAATGAACAGTGAGAATAACAAAACAGTGTCTGTCCAAAACTGTCAAGAAGTGGTTCTAAGTTAACATCTTCCTTTGTTGTTTTATAAGGAGTTAAAATTTATTCCTTGAAAATGCTTGAGTCTGGGATTTTTAAGGCTGTCAGTTTTCTTTATATATACTGAGAGTCAGTTCTGAGAACACGCTGGAAATCTTATCTGTTCCAGAGGTGCTTACCTCCATCTCAGCACTAATGAATGAGCTCCTTGCCTGACTGCAGGGACAAAGCTTTTTGCCTCTCTAGCCCCAGTGCCTGCTATACTGCCTTGCCTATGATTGACTCTCAATAAAATGTTATATGAATGACTGAATGAATTTCTGATTCAATTAACCAAGGAGGTGACTAAATGAATAGCCATAGTGGAAAGACATAGGTGATAAGGCATGAAAATCTACTCTGCATTGTAACCTGTCAACATCAAATAATTATAAAATAAATTGCGCTGTAAAGATTTTCAAAACAAGCATCTCAGTATTATCTTGAGCTAAGGGTACCTAGAAATAAGTACAAACAAAAATGTGAGTGGAATAACTGTCCAAGATGGACTCTACCAAGTGCCCATCTGCTCTGGGACAGAGTAATGAAGCAATGCTTCCTAAATAACAAGAAAACAAATCAATATAGTATTATTTTCCAGTTCTTCTCAAACTTGATTAAAAAAAATACCTGTTCCCAGAAATCTATATTAAGACAATAAGACAGTGAATATGCATGAGAAAAAATGAGCAAAGTGGCCAAGGCAAAGTGAGATCCAGAGTCCAGGGCTGTGTAGTTTTTCATCCAGACCTAGATAGTATGGTCCTATAAGCAACAGCACATGTGAATAATACTAAACCCTAAAATAGCAGCTCTACAATTACTAGAACAGTAAGGATATCCCAGAACAATGACAGAAATACTTTAGTTTGATTATATCCAGCTCTATCTTAGAAACGCCACACATGAGACCCTATGAAGACTAGCAACTAAAACATAATCTACAAACATTTCTTGACTGAGTAGGGTTTGAAAGTTAAGTAAGAGATCTTCTGTAAGCTCCATTCCAATAAAAGAGAAACTAAAAAATGATGATTGTTGATAATAAATGCTGTATACAGCTAACTCCTAGGTATATGTATGCCAAAATGGAGGGTGGGATCGGTTCTATCTGAGAAATGGAAGTAACATCAATGCCTGCCTCAGAGTAGGCAATACTTTAGCTGTGCTTTGAGGACTGGGTGCTGTGCTGTGCTTAGTCACTCAGTCGCGTTGGATACTCTGCGTCCCCATGGACTGTAGCCCGCCAGGTCCAGGGAAGCCCTTGAGGATTGGGTAGCAGTCTGCTAACATAATAGGTGTTTTAGAGAAACAATAATAAATGAATGAATTTTCCTGCGCTGGAAATAATAAAGTTATGATCTGTGTAATTCACAGTATCTTAGTAAGTTTTCTGAAAATTTCTTACTTTGTCTCTTCTCTCTTACAGTAAATAGTCCTACCACACAGTGCCGATTTTAAATACTTTCTTCTTATAAAAGAGTTTCATATCAAAACAAGGTCCTATTATAAGCTTTTTGGATAATCATATTGATTAATTTATAATCTTTAGAGTCAAATTCTGGAAAATGTTGTTTTAGAACACTAAAAAGCAGGAAGGTTTTTTTTGTTTGTTTATTATTTTAACCCAATAAAGTCAATGCCGGCTGTGAGAACCTATTATTGTATTCATTTAAATTTAGATTCTTAACATTTTGTAAAGCGGCGCTAACTATGCTATGCTTTCCTACCTCTGCTACTCCTCCACATACCCTTCCACCCAGAAATAATATTACCAGGCATGTCAGAGAGAAAGCTCTTTAACTAATTTCTAAAAAGCACTAGTAAACTGAGAACACATGCATGTCCTAAATCTTACTGTTAAAATATTAATATATAAGACTTAAGAAGAGCAAATAATATTTTCAGAATTAGGTTGATGCATTTGCATTTGAGGGTAATTATAGTTTTATGTACAGTAATTTTTAAGACTTTTAGTACTGTGATTCCTAATTTACATAAAATTTTGTTTCTCTGAACTTTGATATTAATTTATTAATTTCATTTTTTAAATGTGGCATTAAGACAATAGCTTTTTAATATATGACATATGGTGCATATACAATTTGGTTGTGTTTGAGTAGAGAGCTCTTTTTGTTAGAAATATATCTGTTTCCAGAGGAATAAACCAGTCTTGACATAAGGATAAACACAATCTAGTTTTCATGTTTACATTTCACAACATTCAAATAAACTCATTTCTACTGAAGTAAGAATACAGCATTCATGTTGATGTTTGGTAGAAACCAACACAATACTGTAAAGCAATTATCTTTCAATTTAAAATAAACAAATTCAAAACAAAACAAAAGTACAGCAAATTTCTGGATGAGAAATTAATTTTTAATAACAGAAATGTTCCAGGAGAAATATTAGAAATTTTGTACTCCAGTGGCAAAGTCTAGTGTTTGAAGATTTCATTTACAGTCCACCTCTTTTTACGTCTACTTAGACAATCATCAAATTGAAAAGAAACCAGGAAACACTAAATAGAATTGACAAACCTGGAGTTGGTCTATACTTCCAAAAGAACCTTTTCTCCTTTTCATCTTAAATGAATCAAGGTCCTCAGCTTTCAGTTTTAGATCTTTCTGTTCTGTTTTTAACTGCAGTTCCTATAGAAAACAGGAATTTAAATCACCTTATTGCTTTTACTACATGGCCATCATTAAGTATTTATGCAGATAATCAATTTAATACTTACTTTCCTACTTGCAAAGAGAAAGAAAACAAGTAGATGAAGCTTGGGGCTATTAAGGAAGAAAATAATGTTAGCCCTTCATTCAAGCAATAAAATCTCACAGCAAAAATCAGCATTTACTAGGAAAGCTAGGTATTTTTTTCATTTTTCGCCTGTTACAAATTATAGTAACAGGGGTAACAGTATGAAACTTATAAATCCAGTTTTCTCTTGCCTTTCTGAGTTCATTACCTTCAGTGAGTCCACCCAAGGTACCCATATACAACAGGGATATTAGAATTTATCACAGGAGAAATGTAAAAAGAAAAGTAATACTCAGGTTCCAGCATTCAAAACTCAGATTTTGCAGCATGAGAATAGTCTTTCAAGACTGATCATGGTCCTCTGAAGAGTATTTTCCAAATTCCTTCAGTTTCCATTCACATCTTAAGGGTCAAGTCAAGAGGGCCCATGTGTTCTACTGGGGTTTAGAGACGATGTTACTGTCCACCACCAAAGCTTAGCAGGAATCTGGAAGGAGGCCATGAACTCAAAGTGGGCTGGTCCGCACTGCTATTTCTTACTGGTCCATGATGGATAAGTACAGAAATTAAAAGTAAGTGTTTAGAACCTTTTACAACAATTCAACAGAATAATTTTATGTCTATTGAATCTAATAATTAAAAGATAGACTTATTGCATATTTTAATTTTTATTTCATTTTTCTACTAGTTCTTGTTTTACAAAGGTATTGGGCTCTGACAAATTCATAATAAAGTGAAAATTGTACCTTGTGTGTGTGTGTGTTAGTTGCTCAGTTGTGTCCAACTCTTTGTGACCCCATGGACTATAGCCCACCAGGCTTCTCTGTCCATGGAATTTCCCAGGCAAGAATACTGGAGTGGGTTGCCATTTCCTTCTCTAAAGGATCTTCCCCACCCAGTGATCAAATCCGAGTCTCCTGCATTGCAGGCAGATTCTTTACCATCTGAGTTACCAGGGAAGACCCCCAAATTGTACATTTTCCATAGGGAATTTTGGAAGTACTGAAAAAAAGGAAGTAAAAGGGAAGTCTACCATTTTCCAGGTCTGGAAATGGCAGAAAGGAGGAAAAAGAGAGTAAGAAATATGTGTGTCCCAGTTTTCCTCTTGAGTTTTGACCTAGGAAGGGGATAATAAGTAAAGGTGTCACTGAGGGCAGAGAGAATGGGGACTGCAGTGCAGAGGCTTCACACCCACATAAGTCCATGCAGTCTTGCTGAAAGAACAGAACTACGATCAGGGAACAGCAACTAATTAGACTCCTTGCACTTGGAGAATGAGGACGACGAGGTAAGGACAAATAGGGAAAAGAGACGAAGCCAAAGCTCCTCTACACTCTACACTAAACGTGAGACCAGTCTATAGACTATATTGGCTTCACACCAGGGGCCAGGAGGGAAAGGTGGAAAGGGAGAGCAGATTCCAGCCAGTCACATGCAAGAACCAAATGAAACTCAAGAAGTCCCTCCTCCTCAACTCCATGTGATGTAATAAAGCTGCACAATGGAACACCACATACACTAGAGCCTACCTTTGAGAAGCATGGAGAGCAGGAAATTGAATATTCTTGTTCAAGAGAACTGAGAATTATTTGAAGAAAATGTCTAAACTATCAGAATAAGGTTTGAACAGATTGGATATTTGGTTAGTTCCTATGATATTTCCAGCAATTATTATGACATGGATTGGGCTAGTCAGGTTGGGAGAAGTGTCATAAAGAACACAAGGCTACTATAGATTCAATAAAGAAATTTTCTATGCCCACTTGAGTTGAATTATGGGTGAATTTAGACCCTCTTATATTTACTAACCATTAATTTTTCATGCTTCCCTATTGCTTGTTCACAGTTGTAATTCAGCTCCTGTCACAGTCACGGCGACTTTAGGATGCTGAAATAAAGGCATCTTATACCAGGGTTGACTCTCTACTATTCGTTTTTCTACACATGCTTTGAAAGTATGTAACAGGTGATCTAATCCCCTCTTCTGTATGTTGCTCTAGACATTATTACCTTTACCACATATTGTAATCTCTAACATAATATTAAAATAGCTGTCTACCAGGTACTATGCTATGCTTTTTACATCTATTTAATTATCCCATTTAATCCTCACAATAATCCTATGAAACAGATACCATTATAAATCCCATTTTACAGATGAGGAAATTGGTGCTTAGAGAAGTAAAAGTCCCATATCACACACTGATCCACAATTTCAGGGGTTCCCATACCTCTTCTTTACTATTTCTGTTAAGAACTGCTGCTCTAAGAAGAACCTATGCAGAAGTCCTAGTATTCACTGGAAATGGTTTAGTCAAGTGAAAAATGAAATGTTAGAAAGCTAGTTCTGAACAAGATGTCCCTTAGGACTCTAAGCAGATGCTGTTTTTGCATGAAGTAATAGAAATTTCAATATATCTTCAGGGCAGACTGTTCCTTTTCCTGGAATACTGAGAGAGATGGCTAGAAGGAACAAAATTACCCTAGATAAAGGTGTTAAGTTTTAGTTACCAGAAGAGTTGCATTTCAGCAGACTATGTATTCTACTCAAAAGCTTTCTTTTCCTTAAACAAAGATTTAGAGAGTGCTATGTCTTGTTGGTTTAAGCCAGGATTCGTGAGAGATGAGAAGCTGAGAACCAAAGACCACAGGACTGAGAGGCAGGCCTGCTCCTCAGATTGGAGGAAGGACTGCAGCACACAGATCAGGCTGTTGGCAATGAATGAGAACTGACCATCAGAAGATTCAGCCTGTGGAACTTTTTAGTTCACTGGATACGGGTAAGGAGGAAGATGACACAGTCAAGAGTGATTGATTAATTTCTAGTTTACTCAACTGAATGCACTGAAACGTCATGTAAAGTACACAAGAAAACTTTACTTTCTCCCCCATTAAGGGAGCAGGGAGGAAGAGTAGTGAGAAGATAAGTAAAAAAGATCCTGAATTCACCTATAAGTCAGTCAGTTCAGTCGCTCCATTGTGTCCAACTCTTTGCGACCCCATAGACTGCAGCACACCAGGCCTCCCTGTCTATCACCAACTCCTGGAGTTTACTCAAACTCACGTCCATTGAGTTGGTGACACCATCCAACCATCTCATCCTCTGTTGTCCCCTTCTCCTCCCACCTTCAATCTTTCCCAGCATCAGGGTCTTTCCCAATGAGTCAGTTCTTCACATCAGGTGGCCAAAGTATTGGAGTTTCAGTGTCAGCATCGGTCCTTCCAATGAATATTTAGGACTGATTTCCTTTAGGATGGACTGGTTGGATCTCCTTGCTGTCCAAGGGACTCTCAAGAGTCCTCTCCAATACCACAGTTCAAAAGCATCAGTTCTTTGGTGCTCAGCTTTCTTTGTAATCCACTCTCACATCCATACATGACCACTGGAAAAACCACAGCTTTGACTAGACAGACCTTTGTTGGAGAAGTAATGTCTCTCCTTTTTAATATGCTGTCCAGGTTGGTCATAACTTTCCTTCCAGGAGTAAGTGTCTTTTAATTTCATGGCTGCAATCACCATCTGCAGTGATTTTGGAGCCCAAAAAAATAAAGTCTGACACTGTTTCCACTGTTTCCCCATCTATTTGCCATGAAGTGATGGGACCAGATACCATGATCTTCGTTTTCAGAATGTTGAGCTTTAAGCCAACTTTTTCACTCTCCTCTTTCACTTTCATCAAGGGGCTCTTTAGTTCTTCTTTGCTTTCTGCCATAAGGGTGGTGTCATCTACATATGTGAGATTATTGATATTTCTTCTGGCAATCTTGATTCCAGTTTGTACTTCATCCAGTCTAGCATTTCTCAAGATGTACTCTGCATATAAGTTAAATAAGCAGGGTGACAATATACACCCTTGACATATTCCTTTCCAAATTTGGAAACAGTCTGTTGTTCCATGTGCAGTTGTTACTTGCTTCTTGACCTGCATACAGATTTCTCAAGAGGCAGGTCAGGTGGTCTGGTATTCCCATCTCTTGAAGAATTTTCCACAGTGTGTTGTGATCCATACAGTCAAAGGCTTTCGTATTAAGATATTAAGAAGAGGTAGAAGAATATATACAAGAACTATACAAAAAATATCTTCATGACCCAGATAATCCCAATGGTATGATCACTCACCTAGAGCCAGACATCCTGGAATGTGAAGTCAAGTGGGCCTTACAAAGCATCACTATGAACAAAGCTAGTGGAGGTGATGGAATTCCAGCTGAACTATTTCAAATCCTAAAAGATGATGCTGTGAAAGTGCTATACTCAATATGCCAGCAAATTTGGAAAACTCAGCAGTGGCCACAGGACTGGAAAAGGTCAGTTTTCATTCCAATCCTAAAGAAAGGCAATGCCAAAGAATACTCAAACTACTGCACAATTGCACTCATCTCACACACTAGCAAAGTAATGCTCAAAATTCTCCAGGCCAGGTTTCAACAGTACGTGAACCGTGAACTTCCAGATGTTCAAGCCGGATTTAGAGAAGGCAGAGGAACCAGAGATCAAACTGCCAACATCCACTGGATCATCGAAAAAGCAAGAGAGTTCCAGAAAAAAACATCTATTTCTGCTTTATTGACTATGCCAAACCCTTTGACTGTGTGGATCACCTATAAGACAACCCAATAAAGATGCCAGTGGTTGGATATGTGAATCCATAGCTCTAACGGCAAATCTGGTATTAAGGATTAAACCTGGGAGTTGTCAGAGTTAAACTGCAGTCATGGGAAAAGAGATGAGATGTCACCCAGGCCAAAGTATGGAAGAAAAGGAGGACATAGGCTAGAGTCTGGAGTAATTCCCATAAGCAAAGAAACAATAGTGTAGGATAAGCTGGCAAAGACAAAGAACAAGCAATTAGAGAAGAAAAAATAACAAGGTAAATATAACTTTACAAATGCAAAGGGGAAAATATCTCAAGATGGAGGAAGTGGTTAACTATGTTGAATGCAGTGTTAAGGACTTCAGTCACAGAGAGAGCACTGATGTACTTCTCAAGAGCTTGAAGTGAATGGCACCACCAAGACCCAGAAATCAGACTGGAGAAGACAAGAGAACAAATGAAAAGAAAAGAAACAGAATCAAATATAGTAAACTTTTCCAAGCAGTTTGGTTATAAAGGGAAGAAGAGAGAGACAGAAGTATAAAGTTGATGAAGAATAATTTTCGGATGAGAAAAATCTAAGCTGTTTAAAGAAAGAATCTAGCAGAAAAAGAAAAGCTGGAAATATAGGAACAGAAAGACATAAATGAGATAAAGCACTAAGTGCTTAGCACAGTATTGAATGAAGATAAATAATAAATGTTATTTATTTTCTATAATAATAAGTATCACAATATTAAGAATGAGTAACTCAAGAATATTAAGAAAGCAATTCCATTTACAGTAACATCTAAAAGAATAAAATATCTGGGAATAAATTTAGCCAAGAAGGTAAAATACTAGCACACTAAAAATTTTAAAATACTATGAAAGAAATTAAAGAAGAAATGAAAAGACCACCCCAGGGATTCTTCCGTGACTAGGTGGTAGAGTCCACCTGCCAATGCAGTAGACACCGGTGCAATCCCTGATTCAGGAAGATCTGACATGCTGTGGAGCAATGAAGCCCCTGCAAAACAACTACTGAGCCCTTGTTCTAGATCCCAGAAACTACAACAACTGAGCCCACACATTGCAACTAATAAGCCCTTGTGCCAAGAGCCCATGCTCCCCAATAAGAGAAGCCACTGCAATGAGACACCTGCTCACTGCAATGACGAGTAGCCCTTCACTTACCACAACTACAGAAAAAACTCCAGACCAATTAAGACTCAGCATAGCCAGAAAATGAAATAAATAAATAAATAAAATGGAGAAAATATTAAAAATAAAAAAAGACACCCCATGCTCCTGGATGAGAAAACTTAATATTGCCACGATGCCAATACATCGTGTATGCCAATACATCTGAGACCTACACAGTCAACACAATCTGTATCAAAATTCCAATGACCTTTTTGCCAAAATGGAAAAGCTGACCCTTAAATTCATATGGAATTGCAAAGGTCCTTGAATAGCCAAAACAATGCTGGAAAAGTACAAAGTTGGAGGACTTAATTCCCAATTTCAAAATCTACTGCAAAGCTACTGTAATCAAAACAGTGTGTACTGGCACAAGGACAGACACAGAAACAAATGGAATAGAACTAAATGTTTAGAAACAAATTCATAGATCTATAGTCAACTGATTTTTGACAAGGGTACCAAGTCCATTCAACAGAAAAATAACTGTCTTTCAATAGATGGTGCTAGAATTCCACATGCAAAAGAATGAAGGTAGTCCCCTACCTCACACCACATACAAAAATTAACTCAAAATGGCCCAAGGACCTAAACACAAGAGCTAAAACCATAAAACTCCAGAAGACAACACAGGGGTGGTTAAGTCCTTATGACCTTAGATCTGGAAATTAATTCTTAGATATGACACTAAAAGCACAAGCGAAAAAAAGGAAATATAGATAAACTGGAACAACATAAAAATGTAAAACTTTGGCACATCAAAGAATATTATCAAGAAAATGCAAAGATAATCTACAGAATGCAGAAACATATTTGGAAGTCATGTATCAAAGTTTAATGTCCAGAACAGAGTGAATTCCCACAACTAGTTACAAAAGACAATCCAATTTAAAAAGACAACTTCAAAAGACTTTTCTCCAAACAAGATACACAAATGGCCAATAAGTATATGAAAAGATGTTCAATATCATTAGTCAATATGGAAATACAAATCAAAATCATAATGACATTGCACTTCACATGTACTTGGGTGACTATAACAAAAAAGAAAGAGAAAATAAGTGTGGATGAAGATGAGAAATCAGGCCCCTCAAACATTGTTGGTGAGAATGTAAAATCGTGCTGTCACTATCAGAAACAGTTGGTGGTTCCTGAAAAAGCTAAGCATAGAATTAGCATATGACCCAGGGATTCCACATCAAGGTATTTCAAGTCCAAATTGAAAGCAGGGACATGAACAGTTACTTCTATGCCAATGTTTATCACAGCACTATTCAACAGCCAAAAGGTGGAAACAACCCAAGTGTCTATCAGATAAATGTAGAAAAAAAATGTTGTGTATGTATGTAATGGAATATTACCCAGTCCTTTTTATAAAGGAATGCAGTTCTGATATATACAACAACATGGCTGAACCTTGAAAACTTTATGCTAAAATGAAATAAGCCAGACACAGGACAAATATTGCATGATTTCACTTTTATAAAATGTTGAGAATAGGAAAATTCATAAATATAGAAGTAGATTAAGATTACCAGGCGCTGGGGGAAAGAGGGCAGAAAAGGGACTCACTGCTTAATGGTTACTGAGGGTGATGAAAAAGTTTAAAAAAAGATAGAGACAATGGTTGCACAACACTGTGAATGTAACTAATGCCATTGAATTATATGCTTAAACAAGGTAAAAATGTTCAATTTCATATTATATTTTACCACAGTTTATAAAAATCAATGATGTAATATACCAAAACTCACTGAACTATGTATACACTTTACACTGGTAAACTGTATGATATGTGAAGTATATCTCAATAGTGTTTAAAAAAAAAATAAAGAATCAGTAACTTGGCTTAAATGCTCTTTAAGTTCCCTTTCATGTCTAAATTCTGTCATTCTTTTTTCTAAGGTCTGAGAATATGTTACTTTCCTAAGTTTAAAATCTAGGAAACCTCCAATTATGTCCCAAACCTTGGGTTTGGCTTAACATTTCAATAGAACAGAGCCTGGTACACAGTGCTAGATAAGTGTTCGTTATTGTTGTTATTATGATTATTATCAGCCTCCTTTTCTTCAGAAGAGCCCTACTGAGGCAAGTATGATAAGGATATTTAAGAATTAACAGACACAGAGAGGGTAAGTGATTTTCCCAATAAATGGTCCAGCCAAGAATGAGAGAGTTGGGATTTGAACACACACTAGCCAAGCTCCAGAGCCTGGGCTGATACCACTAGTTCCTCCCAGCCTACAACTGCTAGGCACAGAGGTCTGATCACTTTTCTGCACACTAGGAATGAAATGGTACCGTCATTTTTACCTCGTACTTTTTCCTATGCTGATACCTGGACAAGGCATGTCAAAGCACTTTGAAAATGGGAAATCCTAGTCAAATTTTAGATATTTTTTAGAAAGTCAGCTTCATAAATTTATGTTTTTGACAGCCTCAACTGAAGTTAAGGTCCTAGTTAGAGAAATTATCATTGCACTTTCTTTCGTGAAGTCAAAGCCTTCAAGACAGTACTCAGAATTCAATAAATAGCTTTTACTATGTAGATCAACAAAGTTTTAAGGTGAATGGGAACAGCAGCCAAGGACAGGCCAAGGTTAGATACTTCACAAGCCAACTGAATCAAGACCTTGGTTTCATTAGCTCTGAGCCATTGAACATTTCATATTATGCTTAGCAGGAAAGTATGACAATATTACTTTGATTTTTTGTTGATCCCGCTTAATTTCTGCATCCAGTTGCTTCCTTTTTTCGTTTTCTTCTCGAAGTCTTTTTTGCAGCTGTACCTTTTGATATTTCATGTGATCTACATTCTGCTCTAGTTCATTAGCACGTTTCTCATTTTGGATTGACAGTGATGCCAATTTCTTACTATTTTGATGCTTTCTCTGTAAGACCTGGATCACATGGAATATTTAAAAATGAAAAAGTGCATTTCTCATATCCTTCCAGTGAACTTAAAACTCTTCATTTAATTACGCATGTTGGCATTTCTTCCTAGATTTTAATTTATTCTTGACAGTTTCACAATTGTTTTCTATATTTCTACTTTTACAATCAGTCAACTATCATAATTTTCACAAGATGTAAAGAATGATGAACCTTCCTGGTGCTGGCAGCCAAAAAGAACAAAACCAACATCGCTGCTTCTTTTTTTGAGTGTTTTAATTTAAATATACTTTATGTACATAATAAAAATTAAAACAATACAAAACTGAACTTACATTTAAAAAGACACATCTCAGATGGCTAATCTACCTGTCCTGCTTCCTGAAACAGTATTCTTTGAGAAATAATTTATATGCATATAAATAACTTTATGTATATATATTCTAGGTAGACTATTCTCCACCTCCTTTTTTTCTATATAATTTATCTTGTTCTTTCTATGTGACTGTATAGTATTCTATTGTACTCATATTTAAAATCCAGCTATAGCCTAAATCATTAATCCCTGAGTTAAAATGATCAGAAATGATACCATTTTCCCAGACAGCAACCATTATAATTATTTTAATTATCATAAATAAAGTTTTCCTCTCTAGCGAAAGTTATCCATAGACAGCACTAAAAATCTGTGAACATCTGTGAAGAGCTTACTGTACTAATATAAAATACCAGTGTTTCAATTTAATCTTGATCAAACAAACATAGATTTGTATTACGTACTTTAGCATTACACTAAGTATATCTCACATGAAATAAAGTTAAGGTGAGGTTATTTGTAAGTTATGCAAACTACAATTAATTATTTCCTTTATCTTGGCAATAAACTGCTGGGGGAAAAAATTTTGTTTTAATTAAGTATTCACAGATGCATTGTAGCTTAGGAGCAGGGCTATTCAAAGGGTGGTCTGTGGACCAGCACCAGTCACAGACTGCTGTCAGCCTGCACCATGAAGGACATTATTAGACTCAGCTGATGGTGTTTCTATACAAGACTTTTTTTGATTAGGGAAGCTGTGCTCGTATTTACCCTTATCCCGCTGTAGACCAATAATGAACAATCTGCAGTGGACTACTTTGAGTACTACTAGCTTGGATGCCACAGAACTCTGCAGTTTCCCAAGCCTGAATTTGGACCCTGGTTTTGTCGCTTATTTTTGACAGTAATTGCAATATTGGAGCAAAAATGTTAATATTAGTACTGTAGTGTCTTTTCCACATGATATTGAAAACATCAGTCTAAGTACTGATAATCTTATTTAAAAGTGAGATAGGTTGTCATTGTCTTGTGCTTATTCCACAGATGCTCAAATGTGGAATGTGCACTCTGTTAGCATTAAAATATTAATACAACATATAATGCTATATATATATATAAAGGCAAAGAACACAGATTTCAGATTTTTTAATTAAAACAAATTTAAGTTTTAAAAACTAAAATAACTTCATTTTACCAATAAAACAACTAGTATTTCAATATTTTTAAATGGTATGAACTGTTAGTGTACCAAAAACCACTTTTATCATCACAATTATATGACTATGAGTAAGTTATTCTACCTTCATAAACCTGTTTCCTCATTTGTAAGCATGTAAAAATACACACTTTAAAGGATTAAATAATATATACAAAACATCTTGTGTGTATAGAGCACTTTGTAGACACTTAACTATCACCATCCTTCTTCTCCCTACCACCATCCTTGTCCTCTTGAGCATCCCCAGCTATGCATGTATATAGCAAAGGTACAGAAATTTCTAAAACTACAAGGGAAACTTATTTCAGTCCTTGGCCTATCAGAATTTCTTTTGAACTTAAGTAAATTCTTTCCTTTCCTTATCAGTACTTTCAGCAGAAAAAGTTACACAGCAAGAAACATGGAAAACAAAAAAGGACATGATAATTCACAAACACTATAAATAATCCTTCATGTAATCTTTTAATCTCAATCATAAAAATAATCTTTGCTAAATCCACAAATAAGGCTTAAGGTATAGATTTATATGGCAAACATAATAACCTCCATAGAAAAATAATAATTTTGGCTGTAACCTACTTAGAAAAATAATAATTTTGGCTATCTCAAGGAAATTGGGAAAAAACACAGACACGTGAAGACTAAACAATGTGCTACTAAGCAACCAATGGGTTCACAAAGAAAAGAATCAAAAATACCTTGAGACAAATAAAAATGGAAACACAACTGTCCAAAATCTATGGGACACAGCAAAAGCAGTTGTAAGAGGAAAGTGGACAGAGATACAGGCTTACATCAAGAGACAAGAAAATCTCAAATAAACAATCTTCTAACATTACACCTAAAGAAACTAAGAAAAGAAGAGCAACCAAAGCCCAGAGTTAGTAGAAGAAAGAAAACAATAAAGATCACAGTAGAAATAAATAAAATAGAGACTAAAAGAACACAACAGAAAAGATCAATACTAAGAGCTGGTTCTTTGAAAAGATAAATAAAATTGACAAGTTAGCCAGGCTCAGCAAGAAAAAAAGAGATAAAATAAAATCAGAAATGAAAGAGAATTTGTTTCTGGATTTGTATTCTGATGCCACAGAAATGCTGTGGTGTGAAGAGTCTTCAGAGTCCCTCAGACAGCGAGGAGAGCCAAGCAGTTCATCCTAAAGGCAATCAGTCCTGAATATTCATTGGAAGGCCTGATGCTGAAGCTGAAACTCCAATACTGTGCCTACCTAATGCGAAGAACTGACTCACTGGAAAAGACCCTGATGCTGGGAAAGACTGAAGGTTGGAGGAGAAGGGGACAATAGATGAGATGGTTGGATAGCATCACCGACTCAATGAACATGAGTTTGAGTAAACGCCAGGAGTTGGTGATAGACAGGGAGGCGTGGCATGCTGCAGTCCATGGGGTCGCAAAGAGTCAGATACGACTGAGCAACTGAACTGATCTGAACCACAGAAATACAAAGGATCATAACGGACTATGATTAATAATTATAAACCAAAAAATTGGATAACCTAGAAGAAATGGATCAATTCCTACATACCTACAATCTTCCAGGACTGAATCATGAAGAAATAAGAGAATCTGAATAGACTGATTACCACGAGACTGGTTCTTGTTGATTCTGAGTATAAGAATTACTATCAGGACTAAAACTAGGATATAAACCTATGAAATTATTAATTTCATAATAATCACAAAGGAAAATTCTTAATTGTTTTGTTCTACTAATGTTTTGTTAAAATGAGTACTTTGTTAGATATCATAGCCTTAATTTAAATGGTTGAGAAATAAAAAAGAATTGATCCCAAGACTCTCTGAGGTGAATTGCTAAAGGAAAATATGTATTCAGAAGGAAAGTGCAAAGTGTCAAATCATGTTATTTTAACTTGGTATTGACTTGAGGGCTACTTAAGTAAAAAGAACCTTTAATGGTGACATCCATATATTTTAGGTAGCATTAAAAACTCTAGAAGGAGGGACTCTTGCTCTATTCACTTTTGCATCCCCATCTAGAATAGAACCTGGTACACAGGAGGTGTGCAATGAACTCTTATCTTGTTTAAAGAAAATAACTGTGGCATAGTTAAAAAACAGACAACTAATGCGCTGACTAGGTTAACTACAATTTCATTCCACCTACAGTGGAAACAATATGAAAGCAAAAGATTATGAATCAAAAGAAATGGAAAAGGCATTTTAGCAAATTCACTATAAGCAGACTAACAAAGCACTCTGACCATACCAAAAGCATTTGGGAGTAACTTCATATACAGTAACTCCCTGTAATGGAGTATTTCTCATAGAATGTAAGTTTTTAACTCTAGCTATATTTGGGGTTATAGCGAAGTCCAGCATTAGGGAATTAAGAATAAGATGCAGTAGTGCTCAGTTACTAACCTTTCTTAAACCAATCAGTTATAATTTCAGAAAACTATCTGAAAGTTATCATTGTTGAACGTCAAGAAAGTGCTATATACATACCAGATGTTTTATATATGATTATTTAATCATTAGTTACTCTTTCATCCTTCAGAAAATAACACTATTTCTGTGGTTATCTTCATTTATAATCATATGGTTTTGATAAAAAGGTTAAAATACACTTCTTGAATGAAGAAATATACTACACAGACTAAAACCATGCAAACCCACCAGCATACTGGAAAAGAAAACTTGCCTTCTAGTTCTTCTAATAAAAACTGAATCCTACTTCTTTCCTAACTAGGTATAAGAATCCTCAAAAGCAGGAAGCCTTATATAAGTTTTCTCAATTACATTTTTTAAATTACCTGGATTCTTAGCTTAGCGGCATCCATTTTTCTACGGAATTCCTTCTGTAATTTTACCTTCAAAGCAACATCAGAAAGATCTTTGTTTTCCAGCTCCTGTAGTTGCTTTTCTGTTTCAGTTAATTCCACTTTTGCCTGTTCTGCTTCATGTTCAAGTTTTGTTACTTTCAGAGAATACTGCTTGCTTACTGACTTGGCATCATTACCTTCATAATAATAATAATAGTAATAACAATTATAAATTATGTTTAAAAAGTAAGTAAAACACCAAAAACATAAAATTTCCCTACTCTTAAAATGCTGGCCATGTAACTATTTAAGGCATGGCATTAAAAACCCAGCTGTCCCTTCACATCCCAGTCAAACACAACTTGTCATCTGGGCTCTTGAGAATTAGATCCTTAATGACTGTCCCCATCTGGTGTCATTCAGTCTTCTTTCTGGTTCATCTTTTGTTCTGAATTTGCAGTTTACCTTTGCAGGCATCAAACTCTAGTTAGAAAGGTCTGTGGGATGACTCTCTGGCCCCTGGCTTACTATAATTTGTCTTCCTACTACCCATAATCTATCTCTGAATTCTCTTTTTTTCACTATTATGAAAATTTTTCAACATACCAAATGTAGGGAAATAATCCTTATAATGAATCTCCATCACCCAGATTCAAGAGTTACCAAGATTTTGCCACTGCTTTTTCATCTATGCCTTTTTTCTTCTTTTATTTACTTAAAAACTTTAAAACAATTCCAGATGTATAACATTACCTATGTATATTAATACTTTAATAAGCATTTATACAGAATATGGAAATAACCAAAAGTCATTATCATACCTAACAATGTTAATATCTACCAGTCCCTATTCAGACTTTCCCAATGGTCTCAAAATGTCTTACAATTAGCCTATTTTTTTTCAATTAGTCTATTTTAATCACAATCCAAACAAGGTCACAATATATCTTATTGTCATGTTTCTTAAGAAGCCTTTAATGTAGAGCTGGTTCCCTCTCCTTTTTCATCTCCTTTTTTCACATTTTAATATCTCTGAAATCAGAGATATTTGAACTTGTTAAAGATAAATTTTTTTGAAATGCTTTTCTTATATTTAGAACATAGAGAAAAACAGAATATAAATATTGTTTCTGTATCTCTTTTCATTCTAAGCCCAGCTACTGACCCTGAAAACTTGGTTCTGATTTATTCTGAATAGTCAGCTATCCCTGGACTAGCAAACCCATGGCAGTGGAAAGTAAGAGTCTAGAGCTCATAGGAGGAATAATCATAGGGTCCAGTTTTTATACTGGTATACTGAAAGTCTCTTAATTTTTAATAAAAGTTTGTTAATTTTAATAAATTAAAATCTCTTAATTTAAAAAATCTCTGAATTTTAAAATTCTTTAACTTTTTAATAAAATCTTTTAATTTTTTATTAATTTATTTTTAAAGTAAAAATTTTTAATAAAAATCTTTTAATTTAAAAATCTCAATTAATTAATTATAAATTAGTACATGTAAGTTGTTTTCTAGCTCTACAATTCTGATTCTGACTAACTGTAAATGTTTTAGTGACTCTAAGATCCCAAAATTGTTTAATACACCAATATTTTATGAACCACTAAGAAAAACTACAGTACCAATTACACCATGATAAAATGCTAAAATGCCACTGATTTTTAAGATGCATTCTGATTTCAGAGATATTAAAATGTGAAAAAAGTATATATTAAAACTGATGAAATACAGTATAATTGTCATTGTTATTCATTTTGGCTGAAGTAGCTACTGTTTGGGGAAGTCTTCAGTGAAAGGGCTTTGAAAAGGAAGTACACATTGACCCTTCTGCTAAACATCATCTCTAAGGGTCTTCAGTAAGCTCCAAATTGTCCTCCATTCTAATGAGCAAGAAGAGAACCTGCTCAGTTTAAGTGCAGATATCCTCTATTTTAAGGCAGCCAGGATGGGTATACCAGGCTACAAAAGTGTGCTTGCTAGATATCCCATGGTGGGATAACCTATCTGAAAGAAAATCATTTATTTTAGAGCAGTAAATATCCTCAAGTTCTATGCACACTACCCTGAAATCATGGGAATGCAGAAGCTATTTAAACCCCTAAACTGTTTCCTAGATTCACCTAAGGGAGGTTTATTGGCATCGATCCTGCCTACGAGGAAGGAGCACAATCAAAATCAAACACATGGGATAACTGGAGCTAGAAGGATGCACTGCCAGGAATGAGAAATGAAAATGCTTTGGACAGCATCTGTGTGTGTGTGTGTGTGTGTGTGTGTGTGTGTGTGTGCACGCGCTCAGTCATGTCTGACTATAGGGGAAAGGAAGTTGAGAAAGGAGACTGACAGCTAGAAAGCTAGACTGCAAGAAAGAAGTGGGAGAGGGAAGGCAAGTTTCTCCTCACTGGCAGAGGATCTGGTACCCACAACTGCGTAGTCCGAGTGTGATTATAGTCCTGGGCTTGAAGAAGAGGAAGGTATTAATAGTATTTCCTTCAGTTCCCCCAAGAGACCAGAGAGTTGTTCTGAATTGGAACTGGGGAAAAGAAATGTTAGTGGTCTTATTCCTTCAATTCTTTACTGAATTTCATAGTAGTCAAGGCTTATACTTTGAGTATACTAGTTGGGGGAACCAAAAAACTTGAGGCGTGCATTTTAGAGTAAGCCTAATGGAGCTGGATGGTGAGGAAAGGTGGTGGTATATACACCCAACCTGGTAGAATTTGAGACTAAGGGGAGGAGCCGAAAGCCTGGCTCACTCAAGAGGACAGCTCTCAAGGACTAATCCTTACATCTTCAGAAAAACAAAAGTTATCTACAGTTAAAATACAAAGCTTGTAATTAATGTTAAAAACAAATTATTCAAGAAAGTAAAGACCAATAATTTAAAATAGGTATCTACTAAAATGAGTTAGGAAAACATCTCGGACATCTTATTTCCAGAAGCCAAGTATAATGTTTCTTTAAAAACTGACAAAAACCATTAAAGACCACAGAGGTTGGTTAGGACAATTCATAGATAAAAGCAAACATAATAAAGTCCTTTTGATAATTAACCTCCACATATTGGCTTTAGAGCACACCTTGCTATACCAAATTCCAGACTGACGTGGATAGTCCTGAGCATCAGAAATTAAAGTAAATGTTACAACATCAGAAGCACCTTTAGAACCTTTTCTTTCTCCTATAAGCTGGTTCACAAGATACTATTACCTGTTTTAATTAATTCTTTAATCAGATCTTCCTTCATCTTGATGTTAATAGTAAGTTCTCTCATTTTTTGTTTAGCTTCAGTAAGTATGAGTTCTGAATTTCTTAATTTTTGCAAATTCAACTCTTGACTCTCCTGGAGACATTCAATCTTTAAATCTTGAAAAATGAAAGAAACAAAGCTGAGAAATAAAACTATCTGCTCAGAAACATTTAACAGAAGTAGAGTTTAAAAATAAAAAAAAGCAGACACAGAAGCAGTCTAGAAGTACCAGAGGAAGGGACAAACAGAGAAGGAAAAAAATGCCAACTGTGATTTTAGTTTTCCAGCTTACAGTGAGTTTTCCTTTCCTTAAAACATGTTATATGCTCTAGTCATTTCCTGCAGGTTCTGACACAGTTTCTCATTGCTCTTAGATATTCCGCAATTTGACTTTTTCTCTAATCTGAGATACTTAAAAAAGCTATTAAATCTCCAGATGGGTAGAGGTTTTCATTTTTTTCCTACTAAGTTGTAGTTTTACTGTAATCAGAGAATGCATTCTATCCCAGACTAATCAGAACATGGCCCCATACTGTTTGTTACTGTCTTGTACCAGCATATAAATCGATTACCTCACTGTTTTAGTTCAGCTGAGACATTTTTCATAGTGAGACTTCCTCAATGAAGGAACTGGTGCACTGATGAATCACATTCTGACAAAAGTTTCTTACCTGGTTGTAGACCAGTAACAAACGGTTCAAGGATGGTGACTGTAGCACTTATCTATACTATTATATACTTTAAAAATCTATTTTCATTTCATGTTTTAATATTACATACATAAGCTCTTAAAAAATATGCTATTTTCCAGTGTAGGACTTATTTACCATGTTATTTATATTCTCTGTACTCTGTGTTTTTACCACTCATAAGCCAAGAGAAATGAGCTAAAATCTCCTCATACAGTTTTTGCAACATAAACATCTTTTATGCCATTTTTTAATGCATAAAATTTTCATCAGTTGTGAACATTACAAGCATCTGCTAGACTAATTGGCTCTAATGTCAAATACATCACTAATGGCAGGCATGGGTGCCAGTGAAGCAGTGAAGAAACACCCAGTAAATTACTTAAGATGGATTTTAAAGAAGGCAAGAGAGGGAAGTCAAACTCAAGTTTGAATATAAAATCCCCATTCTGAGAGATTTAGCCTATAACTCTATCTAGAACTGGCTGGTGAAAAAGCTTTACTAAGGAGTAAAAAAGAACAAGAAATCAGGGCACAGAGCAGAGAACATAAAGGAAAAGCCAGGAAGGCACTCCAAACCAAGTTTCTGTCTCTGAGAATCCCTAGATGCTTCTTAAATTATTGCTTGAAGAAAAAGAGAAGTGTCTTATAAATATTAGATCTAAAGTACTCGAGAGAGTCTGTGTACCTTCATTCTCCAATCCTGACTTTTGTGTTTGATCCTGAATATCATTCAATTCAACAAGTGAACAAACAGAGCCTGGCTTCTGAATCCATGAGCAACTTCTACGTCTAAAAAAGGAAAAGGCCAGGACCAAAGGTAACTTGTCTGTTAGTCATTTTTAATCTGCCCTCAAATTAGTTTTCCTCCAAATTACTCTTTAAATTATGGCTTACATAAAATAAATGGAATTTACTAATATTTCAGCAAGTAAAGAGATACCCCCCACCATGTTGGACCCAGTGGAAAATTCATCATGTTTTTTGCTACTGTGGCAGCAGAATTAGGAAATCCAAAATCTTTTTCTCTGAAAATTAAACTACAATCACCATAAACATTCTAAAAACACAATTATTTTACAGATGTTAGACTGACGTGTTCAAATACTGGTTTTGTAACACATTAGTTGATAGTACATGTAGCAAAAACCACTTAACTCTTCTACTAAAATTTTTTTAATGTAAAAACCCCTCTATTTCTGTGTATATTTACTGTATCATGTAATTATGCTTATTAAATCAGTCAATATTAATATATATATTAACATACCTAATTTCAGATTTCTCTTGGCCTTCTGACTCTTCATCATCACTGTTATCAGAAAATTGGCACTGGAGGACTTCATCCTGTTCTTCTAAGTGACCCAGCAGCATCTGACTTTGTGTTCGAAATCCCGCAACTAGTCGATCCAGAGAGTATACAGACGGACTTGTGTGGACCTTACAAGTGATTCCCCCACCCAACAACAACAACAAAAAAGTGATTTTTTATTTTATTTTTTTTTTAAACCATAAATTAATTTTTAAGACTTAAAAGGACTTTTTATTTTTTAGGGCTTTTTAAAATAAGTTTATATTTCCAAGTAAATCACAACGTAAAAAAGTGGTTTTAAGTAAAAAGTGATTTTTTAAAGGGTCTATTTTTATCATATTGCTCAAAATGTGTTTTCTAAGAGGTTATTAGACAGGTACTCTTAAAAGAGCCAATCACTCAAAACGTACATTTCCCTCCCCACACTGCCTACAAAAAAGTCAAAACTCATTTCACAATACTATTGTGTCTCATGGATATACATTTCTTTCAGAATCTACACAGTTCTCCCTCTTCTAGAAAGCTCTTCTGGTTTCAGTTATAGCTTCAGAGAAAAACAGCACTCAAAAGAATCATGAGTGAAAACATCACAGCTCTTGAACATAGCTCAGGCACTCCCCAACCCATGTGAAGCCCATACACAGTGTAATAGGGCACAACTGTTGCCCTGCCCCAAGCCTTCCCAGTTCTGAACACTTGGAGAATTGCAGTGTTGTTAAGGATCTGTAATTTTCCCCTAATCAAAATCCCACCACATGAAGAAATCCAGAACCACTGCCACTCGCTCTGCCAGGGTAAGATATTCCTGATTTGGAAATTCAAAAGTAACTCAGGCTTCACCTGTGGTAGTCAGGGATAGTTGATTAATGCCCTAGTAACATACTTAATATGTATCATGGGATAAGGAGATTTTCATGGGCTACCTGCAAACTTTCTATATTATAACATGCTTCTATTGGCCTTAAGTTCTCAAAAATTTACCTTGGAAAACAACTATGAATTAGAAATTGCCTTTATTTTCATTTCTATTACCAAATGTTTCCTTTCTAGCCATGTCTCTATAAGTGAAAGTGTTAGTTATTCAGTCATGTCTGACTCTTTGTGACACCATGGACTGTAGCCCACCAGGCTCTCCTGTCCAGGGAATTCTCCAGGCAAGAATACTGGAATGGGTTTGCCATTCCCTTCGCCAGGGATCTTCCTGACCCAGGGATCAAACCCAGGTCTCCTGCATTGCAGGCAGATTCTTTACCATCTGAGCCACCTATCTGTCTCTATAACCAAACCTCAAGGTAATTTACCGAAAAGGGTAAACAATAAGATCTCAGGGGAAGCATTCAATTTATTAATATAAATTATTATAAGCTACTAAATTACAACATATAGTAAAAATGTATATACCATATGGTGTTCAAGATTCAATTGATGGAGGTTTCTTCACATCCCCTCCCAGAAAAGCCTATCTGATACTGGATATTTCTCAATACCTGATTTTTGTGCCTCCACTGTTGGTCACCTAATAAGGCCATGTGTCGTATCAGCACCATGACGAATAGGGTAAAGTTTTCTAGGTGGCCTCCCAATTCTGGAATATGGGGGAGGGCAAGGGAGTTTATTTACAGAAGAACCAACTCAAGAAGTATTTATCTAACAAGCACATTGTACCAAGCATGGCCATCTGCATTATAACCAACAGAATTCAAGGTTTCTCTTTGCTGGCGGTGTGGGTAGGGGGCTGAGGAGGGGTTTATTTCAGGAGCAAATAAAACTTTCTGTTTAGAATCAAGTTTTGTTCTCCAGGATTTCAACTTGCTTTCAAATGTTCTTTTTACAAAGAAAATCAAATGACCCAGCTTAATAATGAAACATGTTTTGCCACAATGAGTAAACATTCAGAAAATTAATTCCTTAGCAGTCATTCCACACAAAAGAATGGCTTTTAACCTCTTCTGGCTCATAAAGCCTTCTATAATCTGTCCCCTTGCTACCTTAAGTGTTGGGTCCTGCTTTCTTTAGTTGCTTCTGCACTCCCTGCTCCCCAGAGAATATGCTTGCATTTTCAACCATATCCTAAATAACACTGGTCATAATGTAAGTACTCAATAAGCTGGGTAATAATTCAGATAATTGAGGTGTATCCAACTAGAAAACAATTTTTTTATTCTAATTGTGTTTTCTGAGAATTACATAGCAAGAGGACTGGACAGAACTTTAAAGATTAGAGTTCAACTCATCCCAGGTTTAACTCTTCTCTGTAATACTGCAAATTATCATTTAGCCTCTGCTTAAACAAATTCACTGTGGGGACCCTATTAAGCCCTGAGACCTCTAATATTATTTTGAGAATTTTCACTAATAAATCCCTCTTTATATTCCCTTAGCACTGCTTCTCACTGGTCCTAGTTCTAGAGACAAAGTCTAACAATAATGATTAAGCCTTCAAATACCTAAACACAGTCATTATGTCCCCTATAATTCAGACTAAATCTAGAGCTACTTCAAGATTTTCCCCAAGGTTCTATAATAACTTGGTTGTTTTCCAAAAATAATCTAATTTGACTTAAGGTGTTATACCCAGACTTGAAGGTAATATTCTCAATCATCATACATTAAGATAATCTCTTCTCACTAGTGATACATTTGATTTTGTTTCATTAGATGTGCTGCAACTCATTTACCATAGATTGTAGCTTTCACATATTTAATTTTGTAGTTGAATTTGAAAGTTCCACAAAGGTTCATGAGATGCAATTTGTCGTTTTGCTACTATGAAGTTGGTGTGTTTTGTTGGAATGAGTGTTTGGTTGGCAAGGGAACCTTCCAAGAGAACCTCTGCAGACACATCTCACAAAGCTCTGCTTCATCATGAGCAACCATGTATGCAAAAAAGTGATTAAAAAGCAAAATTAATTATTTGGGGGGGAGGAAATGGCCATTGTGTGAAAGATAAAATCTTAGTGAAAACTAAAAAGGCAGCTGACTTCAATGTAAGGGATTTAATGCACAAGAATTGTGTGACTCAATAAAAATGTAATTCATTCAGGAAAAAGAAAAGATTATACAGGTATTACCACTTTTGTGAATTTGAAGATTCCATAAGGTTTTAAAAATATATCCCTTAAGAACATTCCAGTTGGTTTTCTTACTATACAATAATGTCAAGTACTGAAAGTGATTTACCTACTGCTTTTATTTCCTTTTCATAATGCCATATTTCATCAAATCTAAAATGTCATTAACTAAGACACATCCCTATTTTTATACCATCAAGAAAGAAGAAAAGCTATCATCTATGAAATACCATCAACTGTAAAACATATCCTACCATCATAGTTGATAAAATGTGAAAAAAAATGTGAGGCTTATAATCAATGAAAAATGGTAGCATCATCAGCATATGTGGTGTTATTTTAAACTTACGTAATGACTGGTACCAGCTTCGTAATTTTTTCCTTCCAAAGTACCATTTTGGTGTGTATAACAGTAGCATTTGGCTTTAATTATAACATTAAGAAAACAGAAACCTCTGTTACATTTTTGCCTTAAGTTTAAATCAAGGTCAATTTTACATTTCATTAGATGAGTTTCCAGTATCTGTTAAAACAAATGAGCCCCTTACTCTTTTTTTCTATTAATTTGATAAGTTATATTATTATATTTAGTTGTGAGGGGCAATTTCTTTAGGATTTCTACTTAAGTAGATAAATCCCAAAATTCCATTTTGGTGTTAAACCTTTTAGATTAAGAGACAGTTGAAAACAAATGTGTGACAACAGGAAAAAGTACAAAATGACATTCACTTAGAATGTTATTACCCATCAAAATCATGATATATTCCAGAATATTTAATGATTGTCAAGTGTTCATGATACAATAGGTAAGAAAAGCTAGCTATAAAAGTATATATACAATCATCCTTCAATTAAAAAATAAAATTTAAAAAGTGTCTAAAGTAGCTGGATCTAAATAGCAATTAAGTATTAACAAACAAAAAATGTGTGTGTGTGTATATATATATACATATATATATATAAAATAGCATTGACATATATACACTGCCATGTGTAAAATAGATAGCTGGTGAGAAATTACTACGTAACACAGAGAGCCCAGCTTGGTGCTCTGTGATGACCTAAGAGGCGTGGGATCAAGGGAGTGGAGGGAGGTTTAAGAGGGAGGTGATATATGTATAGTTATGGCTGCTTTGCATTGTTGAACGGCAGAAACCAACACAACATTGTAAAGCAATTTTCCTCCAATTAAAAATAAATGTAAAAAGTACATATATACGTATACATACACACATAAGTAGTATGTTTTTTAAAGAAATATTTATTTATTTGGTTGCATTGGGTCTTAGATGTGGCATGTGGGATCTAGTTCCCTGACCAGGGATCGAACCCAGGCCAGGGGGCCTCAGAATCTTAGCCACTGGACCACCAAGGAAGTCTCAGTAATATGCTTTTAAAATAAATAAGATCCTTTCACTGTTTCCCTCCAATATACCCCTTGTAGCTCAGTCGGTAGGCTTCCCTGGTGGCTCAGACAGTAAAGAATCCATCTCCAATGAGGGAGACCTGGGTTTGATCCCTGGGTTGGGAAGATCCCCTGGAGGAAGGCATGGTAATCCACTCCAGGATTCTTGCCTGGAGAATTCCCATGGACAGAGGAGCCTGATGAACTACATCCCATGGGGTCGCAGAGTCAGACACAACTGAGCAACTAAGCACAGCACAGCACAGCTCAGTTGGAAAAGAATCTCCCTGCAACACAGTAGACCCAGGTTCGATTCCTGGGTCGAAAAGATCCCCTGGAGAAGGAAATGGCAACCCGCTCCAGTATTCTTGCCTGGAGAATCCCATGCACAGGAGAGCCTGGAGGGCTACAGTCCATGGGATCCAAGAGTTGGACACAATTTAGCGACTAAAGCATAGGAAATAAAATCAAACTTTTTTTGTAATCAATTTAAAAACTTATTCAAGGACTTCCCTGGCGGTACAGTGGATAAGAATCCACCTGCTAATGCAGGGGATATGGGTTTAATCCCTGGTCTGGGAAGACTCCACATGCCAGGGAGCAACTAAGCCTCTGCACCATAACCACTGAGCCCACACTCTGGAGCCCACGAACCTCAGCTACTGAGCCTGCACGCTGCAACTATTGAAGACCATGTGCCAAGAACCTGTGCTCTGCAGTAAGAGAAGCCCTGCTCACCGCAATTAGAGAAAGTGACTTAGCAGCAGCAGCAGCAGCAGCAGCAGCAAGTACAACAATGAAGACCCAATATAACCAAAACCAAATATTTTTAAAAAACTGATTAAGCCATTGTCCCCCTTTGTCTTTGAGAGAATTTTAAGTTGAGGAAATATTTCCCTTGTCAGATTGTTTTTACTTCGAGAAAATATTAGAGCTGAATTTCAAAATAAAATATTAGAGCTGGAAAATATTAGCCCACCTTCTGCCAAGGAGACAGAAATTCGGGGAAAAAAATGAAATGGTATTTCAGATGTCTTCTTTGGCTTAATTTAGCTAGTTTTGGTATTTAATATGAAATCCTCCTCTCACTCTAGAACAATGTAACAGGAAACAATACTTGAACAAGGCTTGGTGTGCTTTGTATCTTCCCATACAAGCCTTTGTGTCTGCTGCAACAGTCTAAGCAAGAGAGGGGCCAAGAGTTCTGGACACACAACAGGAGAAAGAGAACTCTCAAAACTGCTGGTTATATTACCTTTGCATTTTCTCCCTTTTCCCCTTCTTTTAATGGCTGGAAGCCACTAAATTTTAAAAGCAAAACAAAGAATTTGCTCATTTGAATACATATGTCCATCCATAGAGAAGGAAACAGCACTGGGAATAAGGGTTTCCCTTTATCAACATAAGGGCCTGTCTCCGGTCAGGATCTTTTCCTTCTGTGTCATAGCAATCTTTTGGAAAATTCACTGGTTCTTTCTTCCTGTTACATTTTAATTCCACTTGGTCACAAGCAAACTTGGAGATCACCTGTAACCACACAGGAGCTACAAGTCTTATAGTGTATCTTCCCTCTTCTAAGCTATGGTAATCACATAATATGTTTTCCAAACTAGAACCCTTGAAAGTGAACAGGGGTAATAAAATTAATTAAAATTAAAAAAAAAGAATTTGCTAATTTGAAACAATAACTGTGGAAATCTTTATTCCAATCATGGCTGTTTCAGATCTAATCAAACAACTAGAGATAAGAACAGAGGGGCCTAGCTCCTTCTCAATACCCTGTGGAGCTGTCTCCTCAAAGAATATGTGTGCGAGTGTGTGTGTGTGAAAGTCTAGTAAAAAAGAGAAAGAAACAGACACTGAGAGAGATAGTAAATGTCTAACTTTTATGATCAGAAAAAAATGTTATTTTTATAAAATAAGAGAATGCACAGAAACCGGAAATTCACATTACTAACCAAGAGTAAAAAAATTAAGTAGAATTAATAGATATCTAATTTCAACTCTATAAAGAACTTATCTTTCTTCTTAAATGTTGTATGAAAATTTACCATACATTCAACCAAAAGAAAATATCAATAACTCTAGAAAGTTCAACTGAAATTAATAGCAGCAAAAGTTTAAATTTTAAATCCAACCAGTCAAAACTGAAAACTATACAGTAATAGTAGCATCTGTCTTACTCACTCTGAGGCACAGAGCCTGGGACACAGGAGAGGTATCCCATAAACATGAATGTTACAGGACTCAGTGTGCCAGGCACTTTTGGAGTCACCATCTCATGTAAGTCCTCCCTATACCCCTCACAGGTCCCCCCTGACAGATAAGAAGCCTGGGGTTCACACAGGTTTAGTCATCCCTCCAGGCCTACATCATAGAGCTGGTGTTCACACCCAAGCTTGCCTGACTGCAAAGTCTATGACACCTCTCACATTTCTTATCCCTTGGATTGTATCCAACATATCTCAAATAAATCATTTCCTTTCCTAAAATTAATAAATAGAAACCAAAATTCATGAGTCTGTTAATTAGTCTTTTCCATGGTGGAGATTCCTTGATTTTGATTTTTCAAGAGAAATCTGTGCATCCGCATGTATGTATACACATTTTATAAATAAAATTTATAAAGTAAAATTTAAAAATTAAATGAAACTTCATACTGATTTTTATATAGTCTTAATTAATTGTCAGAGGGAGAAGGAAATGGCAACCCACTTCAGTATTCTTGCCTGGAGAGTCCCAGGGAGAGAGGAGCCTGGTGGGCTGCCATCTATGGGGTCGCATAGAGTCAGATACAACTGAAGCGACTTAGCAGCAGCAGCAGCAATTATATCAGACAAGATTGACTAATACATGGATATCATTTTGAAAATAGACCAAATAAGTCAAAATAAATATCTCCAACCTCATCAACTTGGTGTGATTAAAGAAAGAAAAAAATTTATGAAGATATCAGAGTCATATCTGAAAATATTAATATGATGGCAAAGAGTAGCTTTTTTTCTCCTTGATAAATCTAAGCATTATCTTCAACTCTTCCTTTCAAATACAACTATACCTTCTCATAGTCATTAATTTTATTGAAAAGAAGCATGATTTTAAAGAGGGTATACATAACAGAAAAAGAGTATACACAAAAGTCTATGAAACCAAACAGAAAAAAAAAAGCCTGCTAAGACTATATAAATATACTGTGATATTATATTGTATACAACCTCAAAAGAAAGAAACTAATGTTTAGACTTTACCTTCCTGGAATCCAATCTTGCTGGACTATAAATATAATGCCCCAAACGAGTATCAAATGGTACAGTGTATGGTCTCTTTTCAAGTATCCTGGTATCTGGCCCATCTCCACAAGTTTCCTTTACTGAAGAAGTCATTGACAGGTTAAGTTTTGTTAGTTCGTCACTCAGTTGATCCACAAGAAGTTGTTGTTCTATTATTTTTTCATTCTTTATAGAAGAAAGAGAAGAATTTAAAAAATGGAGAGACTCAGTATGGGTTAATGATTAAAAATAAATTGTACATTGATCACAAAATCACAACTACCTTAACAAAACAATAAAACCTAACTTATCCAGAGACTAGCCTTCTGGGACTTCCCTGGTGGTTCAGTGGCTAAGATTTCACAATTCCACTGCAGAGGGCATGGGTTCAATCCCTGGTCGATAAACTAAGATCCCACATGCTGTAAGGCGCAGCCAAAAAAAAAAAATTCTAAAAACCAACCAACCAAACAAACAAAAAGAAACCCCAAAGACTAGCCTGCTGTTCACAAGAATTTAGGATTGTCCTGAGTGTTAGAAGCTTTTGAATAGTAAGCAGGAACAAATACAGCTAATGAGTTAGTACAAGACACTGCCCCATACACTGTGATTGGTTAGCTTGCCCACCTGAAGCACTATGATTAGCTGATCTTTATAGAAGTCTGAACTTTCAGAGTGAAATCCAAGAAGTAACAAAAGACTAGAAAGTTGAAAAGTATAGAAAACGGCAAACAGCTAAGATGACAGCAAAGGAGACAGAAAGTGGTAACAGGTGCAGTGAAGTGAAAGCCTTTACTCAGTGAAAAAGAAAGCCACAAACACAGAGATAGAAGACAAGCAATTGAGAGCCGTGGGAGAACGAACTCGGAAATCAAAGGCAGAATGTGTTGTTTATGGGTGCTTGGGGGAGAGAGAGACACTGTGTGGTTTAGCTTTCTGTGTATCCTCTAAAGAAAAAATTTGAACTACATAAGCTTTGTTTTATAAGCACAAAATTATATAAAAAAGAAAGGTCATTCATTTTAAATACTTCACATGTACTATAATGCTTAGATAGGGGAAAAAAAAGCAAACCCTAAAGTTTCACTGTGTTAATGCTGAACTATAAAATGTAACTTTATTTTAAAAACCACATATTAAGATAATTAAAATATAAAACAATAGCATATAAGTTGAAGGGGGATACTATGGAGTCCTTTTATTCTCCAGGGAAAGGGTAAAAATACCAGTTTAACTGTTTTAAGTCAAGAGTGCATGGTATATACTCTCCAGGATAACCACTAAAAACAGTGAAAGTACAACTTTTAAAGCAATTAAATCCAAAAAATGTAAGAAGGAGAGAAAAATGAATATAGAGCAGATAGGATAAGTAAAAACCATAATGGTGGGATTATAATCAGAATATAATAGTAATTATATTAAATTCAGAAATGAACTCGCAATCCAATTAAAGGATAAAGACTACCAGAAAGAACTATAAAATTGTCTAACCTGCTAATTGCAAGAAACATAACTAAAATCAATAAAGAAAGATTAAAGGGAAGATGGAAAAAGAGATACCATGTAAATATTAATCAAAAGAAAGCTGGTATAGCTATGTTAATATAAAACAGACTTAAATGCAAGAACCGTTGGGAGATAAAATGAAGTTAAAAAAAGATTTTTAAAAAAAAAGGTCAATTCACCAGGATGCTGTAACAATTCTACATTTCTAGGTACATAATAACCCAGCTTCAATATATATATAATGCAAAAATTGTATTTGCAAGACAAATCCAAAAATTATAGTAAGAGATCTTAACATCCCTCTAAAATACTGATAGGACAAAAAAAAAAAGACCAAAAAAGTGAGTAAAAATATAGATTTGAATAAGAGGACTAACAGAATTAGGAGAACTCAATGATTACAGAATACAAATTCTTTTCAAGCATATCTGTAATATCTACAAAAACTGGCCTTATGCTGAGCCATAAAGCAAGCCTCAACACAAAGAACTGAAGTTATACGGACAACAATGCAATTAAGCTAAAAATTAATAAAAAGAAATCCTTCATGTGTTGGAAATAAAATAACTAACTATATAACCCACAGGTCAAAGAAAAAACTCACAATAAAAATCAGGAAAAATTTGAGCCAAATGAGGAATGCAGACAAAGATAAGCTTAGGAAGAAACATATAATTTTAAATGCATATATTATAGATGGTTAAAAATATATAGAAAGGCTAAAATTCAATGAACTGGGCACCCATCTAAACAATTTAGAAAGATTCTATGCCCCTAAAAAAGGCAGAAAAAAACTAAATAATAAAGATATGGGTGGAAACTAATTAAAGAATAAACAAAACATATACCAGAGAAGATCATCAAAGTCAAGAATGGCCCTCTGTGGGCTTCCCCAGCGGCTCCATGGTAACGAATCTGCCAGCCAATGCAGGAGATAACAGCTTTGATCCCTGATCTGGGAAGATCCCACATGCTGGGGAGCAACTAAGCGCATGCAACGTAACTACTGAGCCTGTGCTCTAGAACCCGGCAACTGCAACTACTAAGCCCAGGTGCTGCAACTACTGAAGCCCATGTGGTCTACAGCCTGTGCTCGAAAACAAAAGAAGCCACTGCAATGAGAGGTCTGTGCACTAGAGAGTAACCCCCACTTGCCACAACTAGATTGAAACGCTGGAGCAAAGCAACAAAGACCCAGCACAGCCACAAATAAGTAAATAAACAAAATTATAATTTTTTAAAAAGAATTTAGTCTCTGAAGAGACTAAAAAAAATTGATAAACCTCTGGTGAAGTTGATCAAGCAAAAAAAAAAAAGAGAGAGAGAAGGCACAAATAACCAGGAATGAAAAACGGGATATCATTACATGTCTAAAAGCATTAAAGAGGTGAGACTGTTATAAACATTTCAACATATTTATTGAAATATGAAACAACTGTTACATTCTTAGAAAAACAGACCTTGCCAACAAGGGGGCAAAAGGAAAATGTGACTGAATTCATAATTAAACATTCCACAGAGAAATTTTCCAGGCCCAAATATTTTTCAAGTGAATTCAACCAATATTTAAGGAAGAAATAATACCAATTCTTCACACACTCTTCCCAAGTATAGAAAAAGAAGGAATGCTACCTAAACTATATTATTAGGTTAACCTAATAATTATTGCTATTGCTAAGTCACTTCAGTCGTGTCCGACTCTGTGTGACCCCATAGACGGCAGCCCACCAGGCTCCCCGGTCCCTGGGATCCTCCAGGCAAGAACACTAGAGTGGGTCGCCATTTCCTTCTCCAATGCATGAAGTGAAAAGTGAAAGTGAAGTTGCTCGGTCCTGTCCAACATAGTGACCCCATGGACTGCAGCCTTCCAGGCTCCTCCATCCATGGGGTTTTCCAGGCAAGAGTACTAATAATTATTAGGTTAACCTAATTTGTTACAGTATCTGACAAGAGTATTTTGAGAAAAGAAAATATACACATGAATAGACATGCTAAAATCCTAAACAAAATAATTACAAACCAAATCAAGGACATTTGTAGAAAAGAGTAAATTAACACAGAAGACTTGACTGCTATCCTTTGAAGGACCTGCATACGAGGTTGTTCATTGGCTGGTGTCTGGGAACTCGGATCCTAACAGGGTTCCCAATACCCTATCAAGTAAGAGTGGCTCACTGTGCTCAAAGTGTTTGTGCAGACAAGGTGGTTTATGTTGAACACCTACTTTCCTTTCCTTCTGCTAGTCTGGAATTCTGGTATATGGTGGTCAGAGAATGCCTTCATGGCCAGTTCTCAATAAAACCTGAGTCTCCTCAGTAGACAACACTTCACGTGAGTTGCCTTTGCTGGGGGAGTTAAGTACATGTGGGTGACTCCACTGGGAGACAGTTCTTGGAAGCCT